>NC_141534.1:131166500-131493000 GCF_021556685.1 Rattus norvegicus | reverse complement strand
ATCTAACACGGTTTCTAGATTTTTTCTTTGTTAATTTTTTAAAGCATTGAGTCTGGATAAATCTGTGGAAATGTTTTGTGCAAATTTGATATCTCAGAAATAAGGTAGAGTTTGCTCACGTGCACTTCTGTGGCTGTATTGACATGGAAGACAAGCTCTGTGTTTCCTGTTACTATTTACGGTTAGGGAGGGTCTAACATGCTGTAAAATCCAACAGTCTGGATTTTAAAACTTTTTATTCAGCGGACCCTTGTTGTACATCTATTACTACTAGGCACTGTGGTGAAGTGTTGGAGCCCAAGCAGTAAGTGTGTCTGTCCCTGTCTCTGTCCCGGTGAGTGTTGTGACAGTGATTGTGACAGCAGCTAAGACTCTGAGTGTGATAAGTGCTGTCCTGCATGTGCCATTGCCACAGCCACAGTCTCCTACCCCAAAAGACCGTGTTTGTCTCGCCTTCTGTGGTACTTTATAATTTTATTATTTTCTTTTGTATCCTACCACAGATCTCTAAAACTTTACATTTAGCTGCTTTGGCAAAATACAGTGATCCTCCTGTATCAGCTCCCAAGTGCTTGGATTGCAGGCAGGTCCCTCCACTCCTAACCTGGAGTAGCCCTTTTTCTTCTCCGCATGCAACAAGGTGTCACTGTACAGTCCAGGCAGACCTCAAACTTTTTTTTTAAGATTTATTTATTTATTTTATGTTTATGAGTACACTGTAGCTGTCTTCAGACACACCAGAAGAAGACATCAGATTCCATTACAGATGGTTGTGAGCCTCCATGCAGTTGCTGGGAACTGAACTCAGGACCTCTGGAAGAGCAGTCAGTGCTCGTAACTGCTGAGCCATCTCTCCAGCCAGTGCCATTTGATCTTTACAGTTCTGTTAGGTACTACTATTCTCTTTTACAGGTGAAGGACTCAGGGTTCATTCATTTGCTGTGGCCATATCTGATTATGAATCAAGTATGTGTACATTTTAATGTTCTTATATTCTAAATGAGCATCAGACAAACATGCTAATAGATTGGGTGAGTAGACTGGACAAGTCACATGAGTCATGAAAACTGGAAGCATGGTATTTGTTGGAAGAAGCTGCAGTGAAGGAAACAGCTACTGTAGACCCAGCTGGTTCTTTTCCTGGGGTTAGGAAAGCCAGATCTTCCAGTTTTTCAAAACTGGTTTTAATTGTGTTTATTGACACATACCTTGGCTTAAAACTAGAAAGCTCAATTAATTTTGCCTACCTTCTTACTGTAAAACTTAGTATTAATGTGTAAAAGTGCATAAAGAAAATGTATATAAAGTGAATACCTGTGTAAACACTGCATACCTGCTGTTACCAGGCCAGATTCTGTACAGATATAAAGGCTTAAAAAAAGACGTAGTCATTGAGTAGTTGTAAGGATCTTTTAGTTTCTGAGTTTAGGGTCTAGGTTTTGAATTTTTGGGGATCTGTCTACCATTAGCTGCTGTGTCACCTATTTAAAAGGGAGCAGGACTAGAAATGCAAGCAGTACCCAGCTTTGGTACTCGTACATGAACAGGCAAGCATGTAGTGAATCACGTTGACACATATCTCTTTAAAACATTTTAATATTGGGGAAGGTATATACAGATTTTGCTTGAGCTTATTCTATACAAAGTTCAGTCTGTAGATAGATTCAACAGCAGATTACTTAATTTCAGAGACAGTGCTTGGGCTCTTCAGATCCTTAAGAAAACTATCTTACGTTAGCATTAAATGTTTCACATTATAAATCCAGGGGTATAGATTCAGTTTGGATATCCACTTAGTGGTCAGTGTTTGATTAGCAGTCTTTGAGGTTTTAACCAGTTGAGCGCCTCTGATCTTTTCATGTATCCTACCTGTTCCTTCTACCACTTACTCTCTCCTCTCTTCACCAGTGTAGCATACGTTTGTACAAATTCTTTTTTTTTTTTTTTTTTTGGAGCTGGGGATCGAACCCAGGGCCTTGCGCTTCCTAGGCAAGCGCTCTACCACTGAGCTAAATCCCCAACCCCTGTACAAATTCTTTTTGGAGTACTATAGTAGCCTTCTAAAGAATATCTTAGCCCCTGTTTTTCTGAAACAAATAATCTTTTTATTCTTCAACAATCCCATATGTATAGAATGTATCTTGATCAGAGTCAGCTCAATCTCCCTGCCTTCTGCCCCTCTCCCCCATGCATTATGTCTAATTAGTGCTGCCTAAATGCACATAGGTTTGGGGGGCATTTGACAGGGTGTCTCAAGGAAATAACTTACCATCCTTCAGCAACCAATAGCACCTCAGCTAGAAATAGAGCTTCATGAGCCCCTCTCCAGCCATGCTTGGTCCTGTGTAAATCATCAGAGCTGCTGTGAGTTTAAGAACCCAGAGACAGCATTTCCGAGTGTGCCTCCTTTGGCTCTTAAATTCCTCCTGCCTTTTATTCCATAGTTCTCTGAATCTTTTTTTTTTTTTTTTTTTTTGGTTCTTTTTTTTCGGAGCTGGGGACCGAACCCAGGGCCTTGCGCTTCCTAGGTAAGCGCTCTACCACTGAGCTAAATCCCCAGCCCCTAGTTCTCTGAATCTTAAAAGTAATTTATCAGAATCTTAGTGTTATGATTAGTTCTTCCACTTCTTCCAAAACATACACAAACATTCACTCATTCTAAAAATTTCTGTATTGGCTTTAGATTGTAGAAGATCAGAATTGGTAATAGTAAACTGTTACTGGGATATTTGACTGTTGTCTACTTGAATGATCTCATCTTTTTTATATTTTTCCCTCTGTTGGCAAACTTTGCTTTGCTTTTCTCATTTATTAAAGCGTGCATGCATGCGAGACCAGAAGAGGGTATTAGATCTCCTAGAGCTGAAGTTACAGGCGGTTGTGAGCTACTCGATATGGGTGTTGGGAGTCAAACTCCAATCCTTTGAAAGAGCTGTAAGCATGTTTAGTTAACCTTCGAGGTGTCTCCTCCAGTCCTTCTTCAGTTCTGCCATGCCCTTCTCCCCAGCTTTCTCTTTGTGCCTCTCAGGGCACTGGTTTTCTTTCCAGGTAGTACTTATTTAAGCCCATGATTGTGTTATCAGGCTGTGAAATGTTTGGATCATCTGTGTCTCCCAGGAAGAGAAGCATGGCCATACTGATTGTGACTGGCTATTGCAGGGCTTAATATAATATCATATCATAGCGCTTAATAAATTCAGATCTTTTGACTGAGTTGAGACACTTCCTGCTAGGGATGGGGCTTTTGATTAGGGTGTTTCCTTTACCTGGGATGTTTTCCACATCCATCCATCCCTCATCTGGCATTGGTTTCCTTTTTCCTCAAGAGGTTGTACTTGATCAGAACTCAGCAGGGTTAAGATCCCTATGCTATGTATCATTCCACCACTTGAAGCTGGCTGTTTGATAAAGAGTTAATTTATTCTTTATTGTTATATTGTATTAGATAATCTTTTAAAGTGCTCCTGTAAGATACTTGATTATCTCTAAGACTTCCTATACTTTTTGTGTTCCTAAAAGAAGGCAGCTGCTGAAGTAATTGGGGCAGGAACATTTTCTTAGTGCTTAGATCATGGTAGCAGCACTCCAAGTTTGCGTTTTCTCATATTAATTATTTCAAGTTGTCTTTTTTTTAATTTTATGTATATGAGAACACTGTAGCTGTCTTCAGACACTACAGAGGAGGGCATCAGGTCCCATTACAGATGGTTGTGAGCCACCGTGTGGTTGCTGGGAATTGAACTCAGGACCTCTGGAAGAGCAGTCAGTGCTCTTAACCACTGAGCCATCTCTCTAGCCCTCAAGTTGTCTTTTTTTTTTTTTTTTTAAGTGGTAAACATTTCAAATAGAAATTATGATGAATCTTCTATGTTATTCTCATTTTAGTACAGATACCACTTTATGAGTCTAATACCACATAACATTTCTTTGTAAGATCTTTCCTTCCCTCATTCCTCCCTTTTTCATCCTCCAACATGGTCTCATGTAGTCCAGGCTGCTCTTAAACTCTCCATGTACCTTGAACTCTTGTTCTTCATGCCTTCCCTGAAATCAGAGGCCTAGATTACCAGACTTGGCTTTAAAGTCGTATCAGATTCTAAGATTTTTGTAGGGGTCGGGGATTTAGCTCAGAAGGCCCTGGGTTCGGTCCTCAGCTCTGGAAAAAAAAAAGATTTTTGTAATTTCTTCTTCTTTTACCCTTTCTCTCCCCCTCTTCTCCTCCTCCTCCTCCTCCCTCTTTCTTTCTGAATGTTTGCCTAGATTTCTTAATTCACTAGGTGTCCCCAGATGATGGTGTTTAAATGTTTTGTGTGTGTGATATATTAGCTGGGATAGCTAAACTGTTTGGTTATCCACTGTTACTGTTTGTAAGAAAGACAGAATAAGTACTTAGTAACAGAAAAAAAAGTACCTGTTTTTCAAAGTACTATAATGAAGTGTTCCAATGGTTTTTAAAGACAGATGAACAATTTATATTTGATTTACTTTTACCAATTCCATTACAGCCTTTATCATCAAATTTTGTTATTTTGAAGTTCTTTTCTAAAATTTGGCATACTCCCCCCCATTAATTTATTTATTAATTTTACATCCCCATTGCTGATCCATTCCTGGTCCCCCCTCACACAGACCCTTCCCCCATCTCCTCCTCTGAGAGCATGGTCCACCCTACCCTCCCATATTCCCCCCATCCTGGAACATCAAATATCTGCAGGATAAGGTGCATCCTCTCCCATAGAGGCCAGATGAAGCAGTCCAGTTAGGGGAGCAGATTGCACAGAGAGACAGCAGCTTTAGGGACACCCCCTGCTCCAGTTGTTGGACTCACATGAAATGTTTTGAAGTATTTTTTAACAGTACATTAAATAGATCATATGTATGTAAGTTAATTTTCAAATTGAATCTTAACCAGTATCTAGGAGTTTCTTCCAACTTCTGTGTCCATGTATAAGGGTGACTCTGTCTTGACATTTAACAGGGTAAAGTAGTTTCATCTGCTTAATTTAAAACTCTTGTTATTTTGTGGGTTATAAGGTTTATATATGTTTGTTCACTTTGACAAATACAAAACTTTAAATATATGGTTCTAAAGCCAGCCCTTTTCCTACCAACATATAAATGATTTCTTTTTACAAAATTGACATTTTATTTTTCTACATAATTTTCTTTAAGCTCTGAAATACTATATTCATAGAGATGGGTATTTCCCCTGCAAGTGTCAGTGTCCTCACACATGTGTAACATTTGTGCTCACTTACTACATGGTTTCTATTCTGTACTCAGTGCATGCTTATTAATAACTACTTGAATTCTTACATTTAATGAGGTGGGTTTTTTGTTGTTTGTTTTTTTTCTTCTTGTATTTGTGAGTTGTTGAGTCCCTGGCTGCTGCGGGAGTCTCTTGAGACCCTCATAACATTGAACTTCAGGTTGACCTTCTTGTACTACCTCTTGGCATTTCTGGAGAACTGAAGTGGTACCCTTAGATAATTGCCACTGTATGCCATCTGTTATCTTTGAACACACATTGTATTTCCCATCTTTGTGCTTTACTTCTAGGACAGTGGTTAGAGTTTGACATGGTGTATTTGAAAATTCACAGATCAGGGTCCATCCCTGTATTCTTAGTTCCTCACTCAGCCTCACACCAAGAAGTAGTGTTGTGTTCCTCTTTAGATAGAATAAAAGCCAACAACAACAAAAATAAAACACAAAAAACTCCAAAAAAACAACATAAAAACAGTAAAACGATAAAAACCAACAACAACAAAACTAAACCTTAGCACTCTAGGGAAACTGGGAACAGACGATGTCAGGACCAGAGTTGCTCCCAGAAATAGCAGGAGGACTTGATTTTCCTAATGGAGGCTGGGAGCCATGTAGAACAGTTCAGGGTGCTTTAACGGTAATTTTCTAGGCATACATTGATTACTTAAGGATCTAGCATTTCTAAAACTCAGGAATGTTGTTCTTTTGTGATGTTAGATAAAAAAGAATATCAGTCTCGGATTAGGAGATGTTCTTGTATTTTGGTGTACTCTGGACAGTAAATGTTTTGTATTAGCTCTGTTGGTTTTCATGCATTTTCACTGGCAACTGTTCAGGTGCACTTGGTCCTTCCTTCCCTAGAGTAGTTGTAGCCTGTAGAGTCTTCCTAGTCCTTTATAACTAGATCTTGGTTTCAGTTCTTGAGTCTTGTTGATTGATTGCTCTTAGATACAGATCTACACTATCTAGGTCTCAGTCTTGATCTTCAAACATGTAAATCCTCAGTTCCACAGTTTAAGCAAGCATGTCTGAGACCACATTTGTAACTGTAGCCTGCCCTTTCAGAGCTGCCTTGTGTTTTGTTATATTTTGTTTTGACTTTTTAAGACAGAGTTTCTTTGTATAGCCTTGACTGTCCTGGAACTCACTCTGTAGACCAGGCTATCCTTGAACTCAAGAGATATAGCTGCCTGCCTCTGTTTCCCCAGTGTTAATGTTAAAGGCATGCATCACCACTACCCTGCCCAGAGTTCCCTCCTTCTCATGCTAACTTTCCTTTAGCTGATCTTTCTGCCTTAAATTTGCCTTCCATTTACAGTCTCGAGAATGAATTCTGATTGCACTGTTTTAGTTTAAAGTTCTCAACAGCACATCACAACACATGTCATGTACTACTCAGACATAGGAAAATGAGCTTTCTTGTCAGTTCAGCTCTCCGGTCTTTCTCCCATTTGGTTTGTAATTGGTCTAAAGGATGATGAAACTGCCTAGAATTAGGATCTAGAGTTGGCAGGAAGCCCTTCAGATTTGGTGATCTGAGTAGTGTGTTTGCCAGCTGGAGCTTAGAACAAAGAAACCAAACAAACTCTTGGCAGATTCTGAAATACAGCTTTTTGCTTCTTTAGAAATTATGATTCTAGTCAGTTGATGCAGACTTAGAAGTGTGTGCAAAACTAATACAGCAACCATGAATTGCAGTCACTTTTGATGCTAATTATTGAATATGTGACCTATTCTTTAGTACACTTTAATAAATTGACCTTTGGAACTGGGAAGACCTTTTTCCTTGAGATAATTTAGTCTAATTTCCTGATCTTATAGGTAGGAAAGCTAAGATATTAACCAATTTGGGTGCTGGTCTTATTTCTGGGCTAGCTCATTTTCTGTATATATTGTATAGTTAATAGAGAATACTAGAAGCAGAGTCACTATGTTTAGTAGACTAATGTCCTGTTCCCTAGTTTCCTACAAGCCTAAACAGTTTTAGAGTGGGACTGATGGTGGTTTGACAAAGGCCTTTATGTGGATTTATAAGTTTATAGCATGAAAACTTAAGTTCACCCTTAAATTTATTTGCATAGCAGTAGATGAGCATTGTAAAACAGTAGGAAAAGACTAGCAGCAAGAGTAAATCTCCCTAACTCAGAGTCTTCATTGTAGGGATTCTTCCAGAGAATGTCCACCCTCTGCTAAAGGAGCCAGTTCATACTCAATAATCATCATTTTCATATTTTAATAAACAAAACCTTTAAAACAAAAGTCCGACTAGAAGCAAATATTTGAAACTTTAACAGTGGAATGTGAATGTAGTATAAGATATGTTGCCAGTTTATTATGAGTAGAAAAAGAAGAAAAAGATAAAACATCTGATGAGAAATACTACCCACAGCCCCTTTATGTCAGGCTGATCAATGTGGACCTTTTCCATATCCTTTCAACACCCTCTCTACTTTGGCTTAAACAAAATTAGATTTCTGACAATACCCAAGCTCTTCTGTAAACTGTTTTCCTTTGCCCAACAATGTAAACTACATGATCATCACAACCTTGTGGAGAACCACATGCTTTCATAGGTAGTAACCAAGTAAAGTACCAGTTATCAGATCACTTACAGTGTGGACTGATGGGGAAGGGATTGAGAAGTCAGTGAAGCATCGCTACTAGTTAACAAAGTGGATCCAGAAAGAAACAGTTTAGAGCTATGCAAGCAGTTCCCATTGTCAGTGTCAGCTGGCATTGCAGACTGGCAGTTATGGAACTGTGCATGTTTAGTGCATCTGCCCTCACTGTCAGTGTTGCACATGGACGGAGGAGGCTTTATGCAGTTTCCTCCCTCCCTTCGTCCCACTCCCTCCCTTCCCCTTCCTCCCCCCAAGCCTGTCTGTCTGTCTGTCTGTCTTTCTGTGTTTCAAAATCTGGTTAGTTTGTGTTAAAAAAAAAAGTTTTATTTCCAGGCAAGTCTCATTAAAAGAAAGTTTTGCTGCTCATGATTGGAAGGTTGAAACAAAAGCTGGTGGAGTTGGCAGTTTTTATCTATGGGAATGAACACAGAGGTCCTTTCTCTCTCGTCCCTTATTCATTTGGGAGGAAAGTCAATCTAGTTGCTTTGAATTTAGGGAAGCAGGCTTTCTTTATAGCAGTTCATTTTCTAAAGTGGCATTAATCTTCAATTAAAGTTGCTCTGGGAAAAGAGAAATAGGCCTGTGGCACCTTGATGTGCATAGTCTTGTGATGCTACTGATAACCATGTAACAGAGACAGAGTGTACTGATGAAAGACAGTTACAGTGCTAGGTGATGAAGGAGGATCTGAATACGCCATGCCACAGTCACTTCACCACCCTGAAAGAAAAAATTTTAGAAAGAAATCCATATTAGGCATAATAATACATTTATTAAAAGTAATGTTAAGAGAGACTATGTTACTTTAAACTACCAAGAGCAATTTACCCAAATACAAAGGAAATTTGTTTTTAAATTTGTAATGTTTAACTTTCAGGTCATCTTATTATTTCCATGAGAGATTAATGGTAGGAGATAAAGTTCAGCTACCCCGTGGTCTGGCTAGGATCTACACTGAAACTTAACATTGATTGTTTATGGTTCTAGGGGGATTGGGGCCTTGAGAGTTTTGTTTTAATTTTTTTAGATGCATGTTTATGATATGCGTAACAAAAGCCTTTTTCTGTATGAACGTGAAGTTAGAGGAAGTAATTCTGACATAAAACTGAAACTGAATAGACTAGTATTGCTTGTGACTTTAAACCTATAAGAGGTCTAAATCCTTTTCGGGAACATGTATTTACAAATACTGAGTTCAGAGGTATTTTACCTTTTCTTGCTGAATGCAACATGAAAAATGCTCTTAAATGTCCACTTGGATAATTTAAAACTGTTGCAACTTTTATTCTTGTCTGTTTGATGTTAAGCATAAAGTTGCTGAATTTGCTAGCTTTAACTTGTTTCTGCTGTGTTAAGTGTAGAGTGGCATCTGTCCAAATTAAGTTAAAACAAAGGGAGTTCCTGTGTGTGTGGTTTCCTATTTCTTAAAAACAAACAACCCTTTCAAAGTTATTAACTGGTTTCCAGAATATTTTTAATATTAGCAGTGTAAGTCTTGGTGTTTTATTGTACTGAATTGTTTCCAGAATGCCTTCTTTCACTTTATTAAAAACTTATTTTTTTCTTTTAAAGGTAACGCTTTGTTTTCTTTTCCTTTATCAGAGCACAGCAATGGAGGAAACAGCTATATGGGAACAGCACACAGTGACGCTTCACAGGGTGAGTGTCTGCGGCAGTAAATAATCTGGGTTATAATTCAGGATACTGGCAGCTTTGAAAACAATAGAGGAAAGCCAGATGTCAGGAAGCCAAAAGAAAGGGGAATTTTTTTCTATATTCGTTTGTTTAAAATTAGATTTATAATAAATTCTTCATTAAGGTCAGAAGTGAACGTGATTACTTTTTCACATATCCTTTGGTTATTTCTTGTATAGTTGTTATTTTTAATCTCTGAAAATTAAGTGGTTCTTTTGCTTAGAATTTTGAATGATCAGATAAAAGATTATATATTAAATTATAAACTGATTGTATATGCATATTTGTATGCTTGGGGCTTAATAATAAGTTATATTCCTACTAAAATCTTGAAAGAGGGCTTAGGACATGGCTCAGTTGATGGAATGCTTGGTTGTAGCATGCAGGAAACCCCCTTCTAGCCCCAGAATCACATGACACTCTCATCTGTGAAAACCTGGCAGTCAGAGGTTCGAAATTATCCTTAGCTACTTAGCAGGTTGGTATGTATATTGGGAAGAGGGCACATTCTTTTTTTTTTCCCTTTTTTTCGGAGCTGGGGACCGAACCCAGGGCCTTACGTCTGCCAGGCAAGCGCTCTACCACTGAGCTAAATCCCCAACCCCAAGGGCACATTCTTGAAAGACAGCTGTTCATTTGAAGCATGTACAACATAAACATGGCAGACAGTCAGGTCAGATAATTAATAAACCTAGTGGAAATAAGAGCTTTGAAATCATACTGGTCTTTTGCTTTTCTGGGGAAGAAATGGGGAAGAAACCCAACCTGTGTTATAAACCATAGTGTTTATGTATTTAAAGTTAGGCTAGGAGCTGGAGACAAGGCTCAGTAGGAAATAGTGCCTGTTCTTCAAAAAGACTCAAGTTTAGTTCATGGTACCATGTTTGGTTGCTCACAACTGTCTGTATGTAACTCCATCTCCAAAGGATCTGATAATCTCTTCTAGCCTTTGCAGGAACCCTCACACACACACAAACAAAAGCCGTAAGGCATTAGCTGTGTGTGCTGTAGCACAGCTCAGCCTGTTTTACAGAACAGGTTGCAAGATGGCCAGGGCTATGTAGAAAACCTTGTCTCAAAAAAATAAAATTAATTAAAATACTATTGGGCTAATGACACCAAGTCATGCTTTATCTGCTAAGTATGGCTCCTTAAATTTGCCTTTTTTCTTCTGTTAAGCAAAGCTGACTACTGATGGCTCTCCTACTTAAATGGTGTATGCCTCACATACGGTTATTTCTGAGCAATTGACAAGTGGATGTGGGAAAATTATGTTCCTGAACACTTACTCCTGATTATTTCATGAGGATTTGAATCTATACATTGTGATAGTTAATTATTCAAATGAAGTTTTCATGCAGTTTTTCTGTCTCACTAAAGAAAAATCATTTCAATAATATGTATCTTAACTTTTAATTCGTAAAGCTGAAATAACTTTCAGTTGTTTCATTGTGCTTAATACTTACATTGTGCTTGTAGCGTCTGCATCAGGTCTCTATGAGACATAAAATAGTTTTAGATTGCTTGACTATCATGTTGGTAGCATTTTATGTATTACGTTTATTTTTCTTAATACCGTTATCTTTTTTGATATTGAGAAGTATAATTTTTATTGGTATAATTTATGTAACAGTAAATTCATATTCATCTAGTATACAGTTCTCAGTTTTGACATAGTTACATAACTAATATCCCACTTAAAATGTAGAATTACAGGCTGGAGAGATGGCTCAGTGGTTGAGAGCACCCGACTGCTCTTCCAGAGGTCATGAGTTCAATTCCCAGCAACCACATGGTGGCTCACAACCATCTGTAAAGAGATCCGACTCCCTCCTCTGGTGTATCTGAAGACAGCTACAGTGTACTTATATATAATAAATGAATAAATCTTTAAAAAAATGCAGAATTACTCTATAACCTTAAAACTTTCCTTCAAATCTCTTTGTGGTCAATTCTGCCCCCTTATTGAGCCACTGATCTCTCGTTTTAAACTTTGACCTTTTCTGGACTGTCTTATAAATGGATTTGTGTAATACTTAGCTTTTTGAGACTGACTTCATATGCTTAGATAAATGCATTTGAGACTTCTCTATAATGTTGTTTATATTGATATCTAATTACTGCTTATTGCTAAATTCCACTCCACTGTATGAGTGTATAATAGTTAATTCATGGTACATTTAGGTTGTTTACAGTTTTTGTTGAGTATGAATAAATCCACGTTAGTATATAGTTTTGTATGAACATAACTTTTCATGGTTAAATAGGAACAGAATGACAGTGGGTTTTATGCTAGTTGTTAATTGTATAGGGCATGGCTGACTGGATATGCCTTCTCACCAGCAATGTATGAGTCAGTCTTCTCCACAATTCTTGATATTATTGGTTTTAATTGTTGAGTTTAGCTATTCTAATAGATGTCTAGTAGTATCTCATTTTGACTCCTTTAGTTTGTATTTCTCTGTATATTAATGCTGAGCACCTTGTAATGATCAGTCTTTTATTGCTGAGTTGTCTGGATTTGGAATCATCTAAGAGACAATATGAGGCATATCTGTGGATAGGTTTAACTGAGGAGAGAAGACCCTCCCCATGGATAGTATTATTTCTATAGTCTTGTGGAGTACATGGTCTCTCTCCACTTCCTGACTGAAAAGACTACTGGCTGCATTATACTCCGATCACCATGCAATTCCTACTATGCTAGCCTGTATCCTTTCTTATGCCATCGACTAAAATAACTCAATCCTCCTCCTAGTAAGGTGATTCTTGTCAGATATTTTGCCACAATGATAGATAACTAGTGCACACTTCATTCTCTATTCTTAAGTGTCCCAGTGATTCTGGGGGTTGAGCCCAGAGTCTGTCTGTATAGTAGGAAATGGTGACTGCTGAACCACATAGCCAGTCATATTGAATATGTTTGATGTGCTTGTCATCTGCATTTTGTTTGTTTGTTTGTTTGATTGATTGATTAATGTTTCTGTACTTTCCTTTCTATTTCTGTGACAAACACCATGACCAAAAACAACTTGGGAGGAAACAACTGATAACACACAGTTCATCTGGTACTCTGAGGCAGAAACCTAGAACCTGCAACAGGGACCTCAGAGGAATGCTGCTTACTAGCTTGCTTCCCGTGACTTGTTCAACTTGCTTGTTGTAGTTGCTGTTGAGACAGAGTTTCAGTAACCCTGAAACTCGCTTTGTAGTGCAGCCTTGACCTCAAACCCAGAGAGATCCATCTGCCCCTGCCTTTAGAGTGCTGGAATTAAAGGTGCATGCAGCCACTATCCACTTGCTTGGTCCAGGTCAGACCTCTCTAGAGCTGGGTACTCCCACCCAGTAATCAAGAGAATGCCCCACAGACTGCCTAGGCCACTATCAGATATGACTTGAAAGTATTTTTTGATTACATGGATGGCCATTTTGCTTACTTGGTCTTCGGTACACAGAGGTTGGGTTTAAGCTCTTTATGTGTTCTCGACACAGATCAAGTATTGCTCTACTCCTCCTGGCCGGTAGCTGTTCTGGCCAGCATTATTGTTTTTATCAGTCATGGTATTTTGGTTTTGAATTTCAGAAACCTTTGCCAACCCTGAAGTAAAAGGCAGTTTTTTTATGTAGATGTCTGAACATTTTGAGCAACCATTTTGTAGAAAAGATTACATTTTCTCCATTTAGTTGCCTTTTTACATTTAGCAAACATGAAATGACCATGCATTTGTGCATCCATGTTTTTTCCTCCCTAGTCTTTCTATTGAGCTGTGTGCTTGCTTTTTACCAGTTGCCTTTGCCTTGATTGTTACAGCTCTTTCCATTTTCATTGGTCACACTCAGGATCATTCAAGTTAGGGACTCTTATGACAAGCTACATCACCTTCTCTTTTATACTAAGTATATACTTATGATAACTTAGCAAAGGATGGTTTTACTGGTTGCCAATTTCACCATTACAAGTACTTGATTTTGCAAGATCATTGTTAACATGGTGTGTGTGTGTGTGTGTGTGTGTGTGTGTGTGTGTGTGTGTGTAAAAATAACAAAGATGTCATGAATTTGAGAGGGTTAGGGTGTCATAGGAGGAGTTGTAGGGGAAGAGGGAAGCATGGAAATGATGTCAAGAGAGTACTCAAGTATGATAATCTAAAACAATTAAATGTTTCAATTAAAAGTGTCTAAGTAAAAATATACACAAAATGGTTAAATGTACAAATTCAGTTACTGATTTTGTATGAAGCTAAATGTTATAGGACATAGAAGTTTGAAAAATCTTTTAAATGTAAATAGTAAACGATTAAGATAGCTATTTATTGAAATGCCTATTAATCTCAATATAAATTATATAGTTAAAATCAAATTATAGGCCTGCAAATCAGGTGCTGTCAAACCAACTACTATGATCCTTTTATATTTTAATTCAAAAATATTAAGATTTTTAAATAATAAGATTTAGTAATTTCAATTTTCCAAATGTTCTTGAAAAGAATTATCAACCTTATCTTTTAGTTTTAAAAAATGCAGTGTTTTTTTTTTTAAACAAATAAACTGTTTATTTGAGGGAGTAGACATCTATGGTATGACCTTTGATGATAGGACCCTCCATGGGCAAACATTTTTTGGTCCATTGAAAAGAATGAACAGAAGCTGGGCTTGGTGACAGAGGCAGACTGACCTTAAGCAAGTTCCACTACAGCCAGGGCTTTGTTACATGAGAAACCCTTACCAGAACACCCCCAACCCCAACCCCACTCCCTCAAGAAAAGAATGAAGGAAGGACAAAGTATCACCTTTCCTTGTTCATTGGCTCTTAGTATTTTCATAGCATCTTAACTGATTTCAGTTTCAACAACAGTTACCAGTATTTATTCAAGAAGATGGGTTGTGCTCCAAGTAGCAGATATTAACAACTTGCAGTTCATTCCCAGGAACAATTTAGAGCTCTGAGCCATCCTCTAGTAAAACATTCCCAGCAGCCTACCCAGAATTTACTGCTGTTGCATCCTGGGTAGTAACTAATTGCATTTGTTGTTGTGGGAAGTTAAACTTCGCAGCTGCAAACTTCTAAGAGTGCTGTGAAAGGCTGGAGTGCTGACCTTGAGTTGGATAGACTTGGTCTGGTTCTTTTGGATGTGTAATGTTTGTTTATTTTCAAGGTCTTTTTTTTAGTAATAAAGTTTACAAAACAAAAACAATTTTAAAAGGGGACAGAGGTTTTTCCTGCAGGGAAGGAGGTGAAAAAGTGCTGAGGTGGAGGCAATTCAGTGCTGTGCTCCCAGCTCAACACTTAACACCTTTTGGAAACCGAAGAGCTGTGAATTTGACTTACCCCTCTTATCTGTTTGCCTCTCATGAACCCTGCAGGGGAACTGGCATCTCCTAAAGCTCAGGACTAAGTCAGAAACTGAGTGCAGCTCCTACTGGCCACCACACATCCAGATTTACCTGAGGAATGCCTGCCTAGATTGTTGAAATGACACATGAAACCAGGCTCTGTTTCCTTAACATTTAGAATTTCGCTTTTTTCCTTGAGCTAATAAGACACAGATGTGTGTAGTATTTCCTCATTACCAAATTACTAACAATAAAGAAAATAGTATTTGATTAATATAATGTCTTAGCTAGGGTTTTACTGCTGCGTACAGACACTATGACCAAGACAGACAACTCTTGTAAGGACAATATTTAATTGGGTCTGGCTTACAGGTTCAGAGGTTCAATCCATTATCATCAAGGCAGGACATGGCAGTGTCCAGTCAGGCACGGTGCAGAGCAGCTGAGAGTTGTCCATCTTCATCTTCAGCTGAGAGGGGTCTCACTTCTAGGAAGCTTGGATGAGGGTCTTAAAGCCTAGACCCACAGTGACACACCTACTCTAACAAAGCCACACCTACTCCAACAAGGCCACACCTCCTGATAGTCCTACCCCCTGGGCTAAGAATATACAAACCATCACATACAACCATTGTGGAAATTAGTTTAGAGATTTCTCCAGAAATTAAAAATAAAACTACCAAATGGCATATCTGTTTCACTCTGGGGCATATACCTAGATACCTAAGGAACTCCACTTCGTACTCTACTATGAGATAGGTGTTCTCCCTGTCTATTGCTGCTTTTTTCACTCTAGCAGAGACTGGAATCAGCCTAGTTTTTTTATCATCAAAAGAACTGATAATGAAAATTTGGTATATATTTTTTTCAATAAAATTTGTTGGTTTTCTTTTTTCAATAAAATTGAATATCCTTCAACTCTAATAAAGAAAAATGAAGTTAATAAAATTGGAGGAAAATGAATAGACTTAGGATGTATAATATTAAGTGAGATCACAATCTCTTATGTCCCCTCCCACTTGTTTCTTTCTCTCTGAGTTTTTCAAGACAAGGTTTCTCTGTGTCTCCCTGTCTGTTTTGGACCTGGCTCTGTAGACCAGGCTGGCCTCAAACTCAACAGAATCCACCTGCCTCTGCCTCCTAAGTACTGGAATTAAAGGTGTGGATAGTGTGGATGACCTTAGTCAAAATGCCCAACAGTGGGGAAATGGAACCTGAGGAGTCCACCTCCAGTAGTTAGATATGCCCCAGCGGAGGCTTGGGATACCAACCCACCTTCAAAAGTTTTGACCCAAAGTCATTACTGTCCAAAACAAATACAAGGACAAAGAAGGAACAGAGCTGGCCAGTAGCCAGCCCAACTTGAGATTCATTCCATGGGTGGGAACCAAGGCTCAACACTATTATTGATGCTATGTATTGCTTGCGGACAGGAGCCTAGCATGGCTGTCCTCTGAGAGGCTCTACCAGCAGCTGACTTAGACAGATGCATTGGACAGAGGTTGGGGATCCCTATGGAAGAATTAGGGGAAGGATTGAAGGGTTCTCAAGGAGATGGCAACCCCATACGAAAACCAACAGCATCAACTAACCTGGACCTCTGGGAGCTCCCAGAAACTTAGCCACCAACCAGGAGCATACACAGGCTGGTCTGATGCCCCCGCCCCATGCCTCTTCATCTCCCACCCCAACACATAGGTAGCAGAGGACGGCCTTATCTGGTCTAGTGGGAGAGGATGTACCTAATCCTGTAGAGTGTTGATGCCCGGGGAAGGGAGATGTCCTGTGTGTGCAAGTGTGTGTGTGTGTGTGTGTGTGTGTGTGTGTGTGTGTGTGTGTGTGCATTCGTGTACCCTTTCAGAGCCAAAGGAGAGGGAGGATGGAGAACTTGGAGAGGGAAGAATAGTATAGGAGCAACATTTAGAATGTAAATAAATAAAATAATTAATTTAAAAAGTCATGTACTGTTGCCACCAACACCTGCATCTCATGTTCTCTCCCATGTGGATCTAGCCAGTCATATATGTAAAAAGACGCGTTCATCTCTGTGCAATATAACATGAAGGAATGTTCTTTTAAGTAGCTATTTTTTCCTCTAAAAGACTTTAGTGAGTTTTTTGTTTCGTTTTAAATTTGTGTAAGTACATGCTATGTGAGTGAGTGTGCATGCCTGTGGAGTACAGAAGAACGTGTAGATTTTCTGGAGCTAGAGTTGCAGGCATTGTGAGCTGATAAGCCTGGTTTCTGGGACTCAACTTAGTTCCCTGCAAAAGCAGCAGGATTAATCTCTCTAGTTTCTCTCTTTTTTTTTTTTTTAAGCAATATTATGAGCTTTATTAGGCTTATTTAGAGGCATTATTTTTATTCTTTTTTTAATCTTTATTAACTTGAGTATTTCTTTTTTTTTAAATTTAGAGAATACTTTATTAGTTTTTGTAATCAAACCCACATAGATAAGACCTTACATATTTAATACAGTGTGTTACCCCTGTACAAATGGAAAATACTTAAGTTCAACATTTCTAGACCAATATGGCTGTTAATTTCTGTACAGTGCCAACTCAACACAGTAAACGGGGATACTTTTTTCCAAAGTTGACAGCACAGCTAAAGTTTCAAAAAATTCAAATTATATATCTGTATATATATTTATATTTATATAAAAAGACCAATAATAGCAGTGTGTTATGCATCAACAGCAGCAACAGCTTTTCCAGGTTCTGCAGTCATCTGAACAAAACTGTAGAGACATCCAGCACACTCCATTAAAAAAAAAAAAAAAGTAAAAAAACAAAACCCGAGAAAACAGCACAGTTCTGTTACTCTTGTGGTACCTGGCACCATTTTTTTTTTTAAAATTAGCTTCTCAATCATCATCTGGAAAGAAAACATTCTGAGCAACATCATTAAAAACAGCTCTGATAAAGCACGGTCACTACTACGTATCATAAAGCAGGTACAAGCTATTTTACATCCACAGAGGTATGATACAGTACTGTCCTACATCTATAATACTAGAGGATACAATTTAAAAGGCATTATTTGAGACTTGATTCTACTTTTCCAGCAGAGGGCCCAAAGGATGGTGTGACACAGCTTTGTAAAGAAACATACTCTAGACAGGATTTCCTTTCACTAGTGGCACAGTTCTAAGGATTCATTCTCTCCATGAATGTCAGCTAAAACCGTTATTAAAAAAATGAAATATCCCTAGAACAAAACCGTATAACCACCGGATTCACATGAAGATGACCTAGTGGAGACAAGCTGGACCTCACCTTACCAACAAGCTATCAAATCTGTTATGTTTAAACAGTGAGGCCTCCAAGGAAGGAGATGCCAAGTAGTGCTTCAAAGCTTCGGACCACAATCAAACACAGCATCCTTTTCAACAGAAGCAGAAGCTCATCTGAATATGCTCAAGGATGTTGACATCAACATTTAATCAACTCCTCACTCATCCAGGAAGAAGGGGAGATCAGTTGCTACTGTACTTTATTGTGTTCAACCAAATCACCATGTTACAAAAATAGCAAGCTGTCATAATAAAAAATAAGGCTCCTCTATCCAGCACCAGATAGCATCATTTTACTTTCAAGCCTAGAAATTGCACACTTGTATATAAACCAACCGAAGATGAGGATTGAGAGTTCATCTTGGTGGATTTTTCCTTTGATGAATATGAAGTGTCCTTCCTTATCTTTTTTGATGACTTTTAATTGAAAATTGATTTTATTTGATATTAGAATGGCTACTCCAGCTTGCTTCTTCTGACCATTTGCTTGGAAAGTTGTTTTCTAGCCTTTCACTCTGAGGTAGTGTCTGTCTTTGTCTCTGAGGTGTGTTTCCTGTAGGCAGCAGAATGCAGGGTCCTCATTGCGTATCCAGTTTGTTAATCTATGTCTTTTTATTGGGGACTTGAGGCCATTGATGTTGAGAGATATTAAGGAATACTGATTATTGCTTCCTGTTATATTCATATTTGGATGTGAGGTTATGTTTGTGTGCTTTTCTTCTCTTTGTTTTGTTGCCAAGATGATTAGTTTCTTGCTTCTTCTAGGGTATAGCTTGCCTCCTTATGTTGGGCTTTACCCTTTATTATCCTTTGTAGTGCTGGATTTGTAGAAAGATATTGTGTAAATTTGGTTTTGTCATGGAATATCTTGGTTTCTCCATCTATGGTAATTGAGAGTTTTGCAGGATACAGTAACCTGGGCTGGCATTTGTGTTCTCTTAGGGTCTGTATGACATCTGTCCAGGATCTTCTGGCCTTCATAGTTTCTGGCGAGAAGTCTGGTGTGATTCTGATAGGTCTGCCTTTATATGTTACTTGACCTTTTTCCCTTACTGCTTTTAATATTCTTTCTTTATTTTGTGCGTTTGGTGTTTTGACAATTATGTGACGGGAGGTGTTTCTTTTCTGGTCCAATCTATTTGGAGTTCTGTAGGCTTCTTGTATGCCTATGGATATCTCTTTTTTTAGGTTAGGGAAGTTTTCTTCTATGATTTTGTTGAAGATATTTACTGGTCCTTTGAGCTGGGAGTCTTCACTCTCTTCTATACCTATTATCCTTAGGTTTGATCTTCTCATTGAGTCCTGGATTTCCTGTATGTTTTGGACCAGTAGCTTTTTCTGCTTTACATTATCTTTGACAGTTGAGTCAATGATTTCTATGGAATCTTCTGCTCCTGAGATTCTCTCTTCCATCTCTTGTATTCTGTTGGTGAAGCTTGTATCTACAGCTCCTTGTCTTTTCTTTTGATTTTCTATGTCCAGGGTTGTTTCCATGTGTTCTTTCTTGATTGCTTCTATTTCCATTTTTAATTCCTTCAACTGTTTGATTGTGTTTTCCTGGAATTCTTTCAGGGATTTTTGCGATTCCTCTCTGTAGGCTTCTACTTGTTCTCTAAGGGAGTTCTTTATGTCTTTCTTGAAGTCCTCCAGCATCATGATCAAATATGATTTTGAAACTAGATCTTGCTTTTCTGGTGTGTTTGGATATTCTGTGTTTGCTTTGGTGGGAGAATTGGGCTCCAATGATGCCATGTAGTCTTGGTTTCTGTTGCTTGGGTTCCTGCGCTTGCCTCTCGCCATCAGATTATCTCTAGTGTTACTTTGTTCTGCTATTTCTGACCGTGGCTAGACTGTCCTATAAGCCTGTGTGTCAGGAGTGCTGTAGACCTGTTTTCCTGTTTTCTTTCAGCCAGTTATGGGGACAGAGTGTTCTGCTTTCGGGCGTGTAGTTTTTCCTCTCTACAGGTCTTCAGCTGTTCCTGTGGGCCTGTGTCTTGAGTTCACCAGGCAGGTTTCTTGCAGGGGAAAAGTTGGTCCTACCTGTGGTTCCAAGGCTCAAGTTTGCTCGTGGGGTACTGCCTAAGTCCTCTCCGTGGCGGCAGCAACCGGGAAGATCTACGCCGCTCTTTCTGGGAGCCTCCGTGCACCAGGGTTCCAGATGACGTTTGGTGTTTTCCTCTGGCGTCTGGATGTGCCCAGAGTGCAGTCTCTTCTGGTTTCCCAGGCGTGTCTGCCTCTCTGAAGGTTTAGCTCTCCCTCCCACGGGATTTGGGTGCAGAGAACTGTTTATCCGGTCTGTTTCCTTCAGATTCTGGCGGTGTCTCAGGCGCAGGGGTCCTGCCACTCCTGGGCCCTCCCCTACAGGAACCCAGAGGCCTTATACGGTTGCCTCTTGGGCCAGGGATGTGGGCAGGGGTGGGCAGTGTTGGTGGTCTCCTCCGCTCTGCAGCCTCAGGAGTGCCCACCTGATCAGGCGGTGAGGTCTCTCTCCCACGGGGTTTGGGAGCAGAGAGCTGCTGCGGGCCGGGATCCGAGGGTCTCTAGTTTCTCTTAAAGGTTCTTAAAAGATAGCTTTTTCAAAGCAAGTTGCAAGACTTTTGCCAAAGATTATTTCAGTTGACTTTGAGGCTGCAAAAGCATAGTGTCTTTTAGAGACCTCACCTCCTACTTTCTTTTTTGGTATTCTAAGTTGCACCAGAATAAAATGTGGAGAACAAGGGCTACAAACTTTTCTCTGAAAATCTAGGTAGCAATTAATATATGGCTTATAGGCAATAAATCTTTATTATGGCTATATACTACTACTCTGTAGCTGTATTGCAAAAGCAATTATAGTAGGTAAAGGTATGAATGTGGCTATGCTTTAATACAACCATATTTATCAAAGCAGACAGTTGGATGGGCTGCAGAAACAGTTTAGGTAGTAAAATGCCTGCTGACATAGAAGCTTGAGATCCTGAGTTTGACAGTCCTGGGTAGAAAAGCGGAAGAGTTGGCATGTGTTTATAATCTCAGCACTGGGGAGTGAATACAAGCTGGGCTCACTGGACACAAGTCTAGCTCAATGAGCACTCTCAGACCAGTGAGAAACCTTGTCTCAGAAGTGAAGAATGGATTCAGGCCACCTCCTGAGGAAGGACACCAAGGTTGATATCTAACCTTCCTATGGGCACACAGATGCATGCGTATACTTGCATATACAATACAAAACAATAAATGGCAACCCGGACAAATTTGACCTTCGGATCATAGTTTGCTGACATTGACCTGGAGCAGAAGCTTTCCAGGTTTATTGTAAAGAAAGAAGAATCAGATAGGTTGTCCTTTTTACTGAAGATTCTGATTCTTTTGGCTTAGGGTCTTGGACCACCATTTTTAAAATTGCACCAGTTTGAGATGCTCTATACTTGTAAGAAATTCTGACACAGGAATGAAAATGTTTCTTACTACATAATGATGGTGGAGATGATATGATAGTAACTGAAGGAATAGAGCACACACGGAATGATAAATCCACAAGAAAGCCCTGTGGCTTACAACTTAGCTTTTCTCTTTACTGTCAAACATAATATGAGATGGCACTTGTCCTTTCATTTGTGTTCTGTAAGGAAATGTGGGTTATCTCAGCACACTAAAGCCATTGAAATCCAGTTCCTTTTTGCTTTGTTGTGTTGACTTTTTGACAGGACTTTGTCATGTACCTCAGTTTTCCCTTGAACTTAATATATAGGCCAGACTCAAACTTCAAACTGGAAGAAATCCTAGTGTCTCAGCCTCCCAAGTACTTGAGTCTGGTTCATTCTTTAGTTCTATTTACTCGGTGTTCAGTCTACATGAAGTGCTCTCAAAGAGCCTGCAATTGTATTAAAGGAAGAAACAAGTCAAACTTGATTATTTGCATGTATTCTGGTCTTTGCACTCAGAGGTGGTCCGCAGTGACAACCTCTTCAGGGTAGGAAGTCTTAGTTTTATATTTCCTTAGTTACATTATACCTAATAAAATGTAATGGGCATATAAGATCAATAATGGTCCACAAAGCCACTCCTAAGAGATCAGCAGTACTATCCAATAACCCTATTATACAATCCATATACAGAAGATAAAAAAATTTTAGTTTTCATAATATCCAGTTTAACTCAATCAAAATATCAATTTAACATGTAATAAGAATTTTAAAATTATATACATTTCTTCATGCTGTTATAAAATGTGCATGTTTTACAATTTGAGCATATTTCAGGCAGGATCAACCACATTTAAAGTGCTCATAGTCATATAAAGACCATCATACTTTGAGCAAGTGCATTCTGTAGCTTAAGGTGCTGCCTTAACTAGCATGTAAGGAGGTTGGAGTCCATGCTGCCTTCCATCATAACAGCCTGCTTTGTTGTCAGTGCTTCTTCCTTAGAAACTGCATGAATAAAGTGAGTACTCAAAATGAGCTAGGTGTTTCTTTCTTTCTTTTTTTTTCCGGAGGTGGGGACCGAACCCAGGGCCTTGCGCTTGCTAGGCAAGCGCTCTACCACTGAGCTAAATTCCCAACCCGTTTCTTTTTTCATACTGAAGTATTAGGATAAAATTTTAGAAGGTGAAATTACAGGGGCTGGAGAGATGGCTCAATGGTTAAGAGCACTGGCTGTTCTTCCAAAGGTCCTGAGTTCAATTCCCAGTAGCCACATGGTGGGTGACAACCACCTGTAATGTGATCTGATGCCCTCTTCTGGCAAACAGGTGTACATGCAGATAGGGTACTCATACATTAGATGGATGGATGGATGGATGGATGGATGGATGGATGGATGGATGGATGGATGGAGAAATTACATAACCAAAGAAATTAGGAGGGGTCTATAGGTGAGCTGGTAAGTCTTTAAGGAAATGGTTGAATAAGAGGGAAACTTGGGGATGAGAGTGCCAATACAGTACAGGGGCTATGGATCATCTTTAATAGATGGTGCTGGGAGAGGTGTTTAGCTGCATGTAAAGTGATGAACTAGGACTTCTTGGTACACTCTATGTTCAAAATTAACTCATAAATCATAGGCCCAAGTGTTGCTAGAATCATAGAACTTCAAGAAGAAACTACAAGAGTAGATATTGACATTGCATTAGGAAGTGCTTTATTAAATATAATGTCAGAAGCCCAAAACAAAAGAGAAAACAGGTAAATTGGGCCTAATCAAAATTAGAAATGTTGGTGTTTGAAAGGACATCATCAAAAAAGTGAGACCATAAGACAGAAGAACAACCTTTGTAAAGTCTGGTCAGCTACACTCTTACAACTCAGTGGTACAAAGATGTAACTCAGATGAGAAGCGAGCAAAGAGCTGACTAGACAGTTTTCAGTGATCCATAAGTGAGCAGTAAGAAAGAGATGCTCAGCATCATCGGTTATCAAGAAAATGCACCGTGAAAGCCCAGTGAACCCTCCTTCATAACTGTTAGTGTGGCTGCAAGAACACGTAGTAGAAAGTGTTGATGAGGATATAGATAAATTGATACTCTCATATATTGCTGATACTAATATAAAATGATGCAGCCATTGTATAAAACACTTTAAGAAAGCCTCAGAACTGAACTATATAGCTACCATGTGACCCAACAATTCCACTTCTAGAAAGATACCTGATAGTAAAAACAGATATTCACTTAATATATAACTTGTGAATGTTCACAGCAACTTATTTATAGTAGCCAGAGTAGAAATAACACAAATACCCATTTGCTAATTAATGATCACTAAGATGTGCTATATCTATATAATATTTAGCAATTAAAAGTATTGATATACTTTCAGAACTTACTTTGCTCTGTTAAGACATAATATATTTATACATGGCATAGTGACTGTCACAGCCCTCACTTCATTCACATGCCCTTGAGCAGTGTACAATATACTGTCAGTGTGAAACTTGATAGCCCTGTCCTCACATAAACACAGCACAATAAAGGCATTTGTACCAGTGAGTCAAAATGGGAGCCCATTGTTATTATGTACTTTATCATTAACTATAAGGTTATTTTTATTATTTAAATAACTTTGTGTGTGTGCACATATGTGGCAGATGTCAATACCAGGTGTTATCCTCAATTGTTGTCAGTATGGGAACTCAGTCCTAACTCTAAACCCAAACTCACTGAACAGTTTTTTATGAAATTCAAAGCAACAGCACAGAGATTAAGATAAGACATGCTAACCCTCAGAGATGACCTTAAACTTCTGACCCACCTGCCTCCACTTCCCCAGTACTGGGCTTACATTTTTGTACAATTATACCTGGCTTAAACAAGTTTTAAAATCACTCTAACCCAATGCAACCCAAAGATAGACTAATTTGATACTTAAATGCTGACAAATGATGGTAAAGTATTTGGTTTCTGTGATTGCAGTGTGTATCTGTAAGAGCAGAAAGTTTTATGTACAGTAACACACTTGTAGTAATACCCTGAATCTGAACTGAGGTGTATCAGCCATTGTCATCTCCTGGGCAGAAGCAAGGCTGCAGTGCAGTCTTCACACTTGGAAATAGTTGGAATTTTTTTTTTCTGTACTGCGTCATTGAGTCAGTTATAGAAATTTTAGTTCTTTTAGAAGTTTGTAACGTTATAATTTATTTAGTTGAAATATTAAAAAGATTGATAATTTGGTGCATTTCCTATACATGCAGTATTATGTAGGACATTAGTGTGTTGTAGTGTGGAGATTTCCTTTTGAGATTTGTAGAAAAACTGAAGGAAGTTAAAATACCTAACACTTGACTTTTAAAGTGCCCATTGTATTGTGTAAAATGACAGGTGGTTTATGAATTAAGTCTGTCCTTTGAGAACTGCGTGTCAGTGTTAGTGATGATCACACTGAGCTCTGCTTGTCCCGCCTGATAATAAAAAATCATTCAGAATCTTATTACTCAGTTTTAAAATTAATTTAGTGCTTATGGAATATTACGCAGTGGACAGTTTTCGTAGTTGTTCTACCTGGTGTATAGTTCACTTGGACATGCATTCTCATAGAATAGACTGATGATTGTAACGTGTAACCATCGAGTGAATGCAAGTCACAGATGCAATACGCTCACAATTTATAGTTTGTACATTATTTATGCTGGCAAGCAATTTTGTTGTCCTTAATACAACTATTTTACTGTAATTGCTGTTTTTAGGCTCCTGGGTTTGGATTTGGAATTGCAATATCTGGTGGAAGAGATAATCCTCATTTTCAGAGTGGGGAAACCTCCATAGTGATTTCTGATGTGCTAAAAGGAGGGCCAGCTGAAGGACAGCTACAGTAAGTGTGTGGTTCATCTGTCTTGTGTCATGTCTCCTGGTCCTCCCCATACTCACTGTTTTTGTCCTTAGTCATGGATCTATTTATTTAGTGATTCTAGATTATTTACACCCAACTTGTGCTGTACTTATTTACTATTTCCCCTCAACTGACTATACACTCACTTAAGAAGTCTTATCAATGGTGCAAGGAGGCTAGGTAACTGTAACGGTAAGGAGAGTGATGAGGAACTTGTAATAGTTGGGTGGAACTAGCTTTTGAGGGCCTCTCACACGAAGTCTGCCCTTTCTATATACTGAGGAGATTAGTGCAATACACATGAGAAGAAGGGCAGGACGGGAAAATTGAGACGAGAATCAGAAGGATCCAAGACAAGATTTAAAAGGAGAAAGACCTAATATTTAACGACAGTGTCTCTGTTAGTCGGGTGGCTTAGTTTCATCTAGTGTTCTAATCCAGCTAGCTACCAGCGATCTGTTTGTTTGTTAGAGTGCCTGTTTTATTCAGGTAGTTGGGAAACACTGTCCTTTTCTTTTTTTTTTTTTTTTTTTTTCCGGAGCTGAGGACCGAACCCAGGGCCTTGCGTTTGCTAGGCAAGCACTCTACCACTGAGCTAAATCCCCAACCCCAACACTGTCCTTTTCAAAAGGAAAAGGAACTGCTCTCGTGGGGTTAGTTACCTGCTAAATGCTTATGTGAAGGACCTGACAATGAAAGCTAATGCTGTTTTGTCATTGTTCTAAAGACAAGCAGAGACAGAGACAATTAGCCTGTCACTCAACGAAGACTTTAGAAAGGTCTTGTGTGCTTTAACATGTTTTTCTGGTGTCCTTTCCTCTCTTTTCAGGGAAAATGACCGAGTCGCAATGGTTAACGGAGTTTCAATGGATAATGTTGAACATGCTTTTGCTGTTCAGCAGCTAAGGAAAAGTGGGAAAAACGCAAAAATTGTGAGTATCTTTTATATTCAATGGTGTAGACGTACCGAGTACTCTTGATACTTGTTTGATATTTGATTCCCTCCTCTCCCTCTTCGAAACTCCCCTCCTTTGTTTTCATGAAGGGTCTCTCTGGGTTGTCTGTCCTGGAGCTCTGTGTAGATCAGGATGGTCTACATTCACACAGATCCTTCTGTTTCTGTTTCTGTTTTTTTGAATTCTTTTTTTTTCCACCAAAAGACCCACTCTGGCTCATCTGGACAGTAGGAAGCAGCAGTGTTTAGTGTTGACTTAGCCTTAGAAGATATTTAGCCATGAAAGAAATATAATTTGGAAGAAAGCAGTAAGACGAGATTATTAGGCATTATCAAGCAGAGCAGATTTGAAGCAATTCAGGAGGGATTAAGGATTAAAGCTATATATCACACAGGATGGTAACCGACAAAGAAACATCGTGGAAGTGGGTGTCATTGAGAACACACCCCAATGGTGAGGTTTTATTCACATACAGAGCTGATCCACTTGATCTCTGTGAGCACAAGAAAGAATTGTTAAACAATTGAGACACATGAAGGATTTTAGAATCAGGTTGGTCTAGAAGGACCCTGACTAAAGCAGGCCGAGGGACCAAGACCTCAAGTGACGAGAAAACCTGAGTTAGGCAGTTTCACTGAGAGGGAGGGACAAGATGAAGGCGAAGGACTGCTGAACAGCAGCAAGGGTGCTGCCAGCAGAACTAATGACTCAAGCAATAGATGGCCTAATCAATGAAAAGGAGCTTTTATTATGTCAGACATGTAGCAGATGAGAAGAAACCATCAGAAAGTCATTTATATGTGACTACAGTGAAACCCTGAGAAAACAGAAGCAGATGAAGAAATCAGAAGTGAGAAAAAATATTTGAGTGGCTAAAAGTGTCAGAAGAAAACAAGTTTCCCCAACAAGTATTCTCCAAGAAGCTCTCGTAGGCTCCCAAGAGACCCAGTGTACCAGTGTGAGGCAGCCAGGTGGCTTCCAGAATTATAGAACTGCCCTTCAGAAGATGCATATAGATCTGGAACTTAGAAACAAAGAAATGAGTGGACAGGGAACACTGAAAATGAATGTAAGCTGAGCTTGTACTCACGCCAGACATTATAAATTGGACCAACAGAGAAACACAAGGCAGAGTGTGTTGGGCAAGTATGCTGAGCTCAGGCGCTTCCTCCAAGTTGTGCGTTAGTTTGTGATAAATAAATGTATCACTTAGTAGTCTGTTGGGACAATTACAGATCTTGATAATGATGCACTATCAAATTTTAATTAAGGAATGTGGTCAGGCTTGTGTGTTTGTTGTGGTTTTGGTTACAAAGTGTTCATAAGATATGTGATATATTTAGAGTGTAGTTCTAATCTTTTGTTCTACACACAATAAGTATTAATTCCCTGTAAGTTTGTGATTCTTATTACCTGGAAAATTGTTATAAATTCTGGAAGGATGTATTAAATTTACTGTTTAGCCAGATCTGTTTATTAAGAAATTAGAAAACAGCCATTTTGGAAATGTATCAGTGTGACTACTATATTATCTCCTTTGTATTTGCATAAGTTAATATAAGTCAAGGGAACGTATGTTTCTCTTATAAATGGAGAGTACTTGTTCAGTTTATCATCTCTTTTTATTGGTAGACCATCCGAAGAAAGAAGAAAGTTCAGATTCCTGTAAGTCACCCAGACCCTGACCCAGTGTCTGATAATGAAGATGATAGCTATGACGAGGATGTGCACGATCCAAGAAGTGGCCGAGGTGCCCTAGCTAACAGAAGGGGTGAGAAGAGCTGGGCAAGGGATAGAAGCGCAAGCAGGGACCGGAGCCTGTCCCCTCGCTCAGACAGGCGATCAGTGGCCTCCAGTCAGCCCGCCAAACCCACCAAGGTCACATTGGTGAAGTCTCGGAAAAATGAAGGTATTACTGACTCTCATTATTCTCATGTGAGACTTTTAAATTAGTCTAATAAAAAATATAATGACCATATTATATTTTATTCTGTTTCTCTTTCTAGTCATGTTCTCTTGCTAGGAGTCAAATCCTGGTAAGGCAGACATTGAGACATTTTGGAACATTTTCTCAAATCATTTTGTTGGATCAAACTTCTAGTTGGATTTTGGTTTTATTGGAACAGGAACAGCCAAATTCAAATTATGCCAGCAAGAAATGCCTCACTAGCACTCAGTTGAAATGCTGTGTTCTTTACTGTTAGGATTGATAGTAGTATGACCATGGAAATAAATCTGAGGGCTTACTAGAAGGGGAGAAATGGGCTAATTTGTAAATGAAGACTGATGTTCTTAAATTAGCTGTTCTCTTGCCTCACCAAGTCGTTAGCTTTTTAAATGACTCTTTCACCCCTCTGCCTTGTGATTATGTAGGACTTACGACTTTGGCTTTAAAAATGGTGAAGAAAGTGTTTTGAAGGTGAACTTTGGTCTAACCTGCTCACTCTCCTGTCACTGACATTCCTTGCCCACTCCACGGGCAGCCTGCTCTTGGCTGTACTCCTTTCCTCACGCTTGCACGTCACTTCTGCTCGCTAGTGCCTGCCTCCCAGCCGAGAGCCATTCACAGATTATTCAAGTCTCCGTAGTACCGTTGGAAGCTGACCTGTTAGAATATTACTTTCTTTGGACTGTTGTTATTCTCTTCTTTATGAGGTCCCCACTTCTTTTCATTTCCATCCTTCTACCCTTTAATGCTGTAATTTCTGTCTAAGAGCATTGCCTGCACTCACTGCACTGTCTCATGTAGACGGTCTTATGTATCCCTGGGACCTCCCTGCACTGCTAATATCACCACATACTTCTCTAGTCCACATCAGTGCACTCTGGGTGCCCAGCTTAGACATACTCAGCTATCCATAGGGAGTCCCCAGAATCAGCCACACCTCAAGGGAATCACAGTTTATTCTTGTTTTTTTTTCCTTTGTGTTTCAAATGAGTATTTTTTTTTCAACTATATTCCTGTCAGTTCAGTGTCTCAGTCAGGTAAGTATAGATGATGCAGTACTTTTCCTTGACATCTCTTGTTTGTATGATAAATGTGTCCTAACTCCCAACATACCACCTTATCTGTCTTTCTTCTGTCTTTCTCCACTGCTCTTCTTTTCCAGGCTGCTGTTGTCTGTCTCTTCAGTGGACTTTGTCAGTTCTATGACTGATCTCAGGGTCTGTCTTTTCCCCTGAACTCTGTAGACGGTTTTCTGAAGGGTCCATCATACTTGCTTCTATTCGTGTTGGTATCAGTGTCCGTTGTCCTAAACTTAGGACTTGATCACACCTGCCGTGTCCTCTCCTTCATTCTTGGCTGGTTTGTTTTGAATAGCCCAGCCTCTTGCATGTAACTCACTCCATTCAGGTTTAATTTTAGTGTTTCTTAGATGAAGTTTTAGCTTTGGTATTTATTTCTTTTAAAGGCCTTCTCTGACCCTGATAAATATGCATATTTGGTCCCATGTTTGCACTAGTATTTCCTTGCACTAGGAAATTACTATGGTGACATCTTTTGCTCTGCTACGTAAGTTGCCAAGGCACAGGGACTATCTGATTTGCTTCTTTAATTTGTAGTGCTTGTGCATAAGTTACTGTGTACCCAAAGAAATACCTAGAATAAAGGAGTAAACTGATAGACAAGGAATATTTTTGGATCCATCTGTATATTGATATTTATAGCCTTTGTTTTGAGACTGGGTCTCATTGTGTAGCTTTGGCTGTCCTGGAATACTTATGTAGATCAGCCTGACTTTGAACCTGAGTTCAGCTGTCTGCCTCTGCCTCTGAGGTGATAGATTTAAGTTAGGCATCCAGTCTTTTGTAACACATACAGACACACAGACACTCTCTGCCTTTTTTTTTTTTTAAGATATGAGTTTCTTTGAGTAGCCTTGGCTATCTTAGAACTAGTTATGTACACCAGGGCTGGCCTTGAATTTATAGAGATCTGCCACCTGCCTCTGCCTCTGCCTCCCAGGCGCTGGGGGTTAAAGATGCACACCATCGCCCAGTTCAGTTGTAACCTGTCACTGTGAATAAAAATGTGCTTAGTCCTGTATTTTTCTTTGATGAAATTGCTGTTTTCAAAGCACTTAACATTGCCTGTCTGGATCTCCCAGTGCCATTACTATTCTACTCTGACTAGTCCTGCTTCTGGGTCTATTCTGTGTATATTTGCCTTCATTAATCTGTAACCGACAGAACATTTAGACTCTTACACTGCAGGCTTCATACTTTATCCTAGATTAAAATCTGTTTGTTTGTTCATCTTGGCTTTTCAGTTTGGGTTTTTCTTAAATTTCGTTTCTTTAAAACAAAGTCCCTCCCTCCTTTTTCCTTTTACAGACCAAGAGCCTTTCCTTTTCTGTTGAGACAGGACTGATAGTTACAGCTTTGTTTTGTCAGTCTGAGATAATCTTCACTGTATGCTCTACACAGTCCTGTCCTGTTTGAGCCAATGAGTGTGAGCATCCTGTGTGTGCTCTACCACACCTGGCTTGCAGTTTTGTTTTTTTAATAATTTTTTTTGTCATTTCTATAACCTCTTACTCACCCATAGATAAAATTACCATTTTATGGGTGTTTTCTAGGTTGTATAAATGAGAGCACTGTATAATTCTTACTCACATCTGTTAGTAGTTGGCTGTCCTAAAGCTTTTGAGTTTCTTCAGTAGAAGTTTGTATACACCTAGGAGTGAGGGGAAAGAAAACTAGTAATTGATTCCTAGTAGTCATCAAAAGCATTGTTGGAATTTAGAGTTTTTAAAGTACTTGAAGATTGTGTTCTATAAACACTACAAGAAGCTCAAATGTCATCACATAATCAGAAAAAAATGATTACATCTTTTAGGCCTTCTCCTTTTCAGTAAGATGGGGACAGTAAGATAGTGTCATTTCTTTGAACTATGTTTTATTTTGCTTTTCTTTGACTGCATACTTTTCAATTTAAAGATAATAGCTTTAGGGGCAGAGTGGTTCATAAGGACAGTAATTTTAAATCTTACAATTTAAACTGTACTTAATTGTTTTAGGACTTTTAACTAAAGATATTTTACTATATTCTTCTAGAATATGGTCTTCGATTGGCCAGCCATATATTTGTAAAGGAAATTTCACAAGATAGTTTGGCAGCAAGAGATGGTAACATTCAAGAAGGGGATGTTGTCCTGAAGGTATAGTGATATTTTATATTATAATAAACTAAAGTAGGAAATAAAGTTTAGAGTTATGTAATATCTGCTTGTGTTTGAAGCAGTTTGCTATAGAGAATAGTCAGCGTTTGTCCTGCCCCTTATGAGGCATGGGGTTAACCTGAGAGAATTAATTACTGCAAATATGTATTACTCACCAGGATAATTTTGATAATTGTTCTAGACACTGTTGGAATGCTTTCTAGGTTGCTTATAGGAATGCTTTTGATGATTTAGGGAAATGTAAAGGTAGTATTAGGACTTCAAGTGATCTGAGGATTTGTCCTTGCCTGTAACATCACATTTAAGTTTTAGTCTGTATTTTGTTGTTTAATTTTTAACCCATAACTTCCTTTCTGTTACAGATAAATGGTACTGTGACAGAAAATATGTCACTGACAGATGCAAAAACATTGATAGAAAGGTCTAAAGGCAAGTTAAAAATGGTAGTGCAAAGAGATGAGCGGGCTACCTTATTGAATGTCCCTGATCTTTCAGATAGTATCCATTCTGCTAATGCCTCTGAAAGAGATGGTGAGTATAGTTCTGTTTGGAGGGTCCCCTGATTTATTTCTTAAAATATATGAGGATTGGATATGTTTGAGTGGAATGATACTTTTCTACAGGAGAATTACCTTCAAAAATCTGAAATTCACATGTACATTTGTGTGTGTGTTTGTGTCTGTTGTCACTACACACAAATACCTTGTAGGTCATTCACCATTGTAGTTTTGCTGATCACTGGAAATGATATTAAAGTTTAAGTCATTTTATGTGAAATATACTCTTAGCTATGTTTTATATTTCTAGAATTCTTTGGTCATTTCATGGGAATTTTTTTTTTAACAGACATTTCAGAAATTCAGTCACTAGCATCAGACCATTCAGTTCGCTCCCATGACAGGCCTCCCCGCCGAAGCCAGTCACGATCTCCCGACCAACGTTCAGAGCCCTCTGATCATTCCACACAGTCTCCACAGCAGCCCAGCAATGGCAGGTAAAAACAAAATACGTTAGAGCTATTTATAATAAAATTAGGAGATAAGTTTTCCTTTCATTATTCAAGATTGTGTCTGTTTTTCATCCTTAGTTTAAATACTTGTATAAATAGAAGGCAGTCATTTGTTTGTTTGTTTGTTTTTAAAGACAAGGTACTAGGTAGTACATTTAATAGGCAGGCAAGCCAAGGAAGTATTTGCTAAACTCTGGCTGGTAGCACAGAAGCAGCTATTAAGAAATATAAATATGTAGACATGGCTGTGTTCTACCTTATGGTTACGGAGGAAGACAGTTTGTTCCTCATAAAATTAAGAATAGAATCACAGTATGACCCTCTTTCTGAATGTCTATCCAGAAGAGAGAAAATGACCGTCCTTAAGACATATCTACAGCTCCACACTGGACTAGAGCTTTATTTACAGTGACCACAGTGAAGAGCCAGCCTGTCTGTCATGGATAAGCACAGAGACATGCATAAGGAATAGAATAATTATTTAGTGAAAGGAGGAACTCCATCCTTTTCAGTAACATAGACATGCCCAATATCTCTGAAAGCAAAGACACTTGAACCTCACAGAAAGAGAGGAAAGAAGGCTGGGCAGTGGAAAGTAGTGGGGAGGTGCTGTCAGAGAGGGCAAAGAGCACCTAATGTTCATTGTGATGACTGTTGTCACTGTAAAGTAAAACCTTAAGAATTCTCATCATATGCCAAATTTATATTTGAGGAGATTTAACTGTGGTCATTTCCAGTTTGTACATATATCTAAGCATACATGTCACCTTAAATACGTAAAATTTTTGCTGTAACTGTATCACAGTAAAGGTAGGAGAGACAGATTAGAGCTAGAAAGTGTTGACTTGAGATTTATCTGCTTGTAGATGTTACCGAAAACTTTAGAAGTCACAGAACTTGCTAAGAGGAATCATGTGAAGAAGGGCCAGGAACTAGACTGCAGAGAGTAGGAAAGTGAGCAGGCGAGAAAGAAGACTGAGTGCTTTGGAAGTGCTTATTAAACATAGTAGAATCTGGACCGGGTGTGTCATTCAGTTGGTAGAGTGCTGGTCTGGCGTGCATTAATTTCTGGGTTTGCTGCCCCTAGTAAAACTACACATTAGAGACTCATAATCCTAGCACTTTGGAGGTAGAGACAGTAAAATTTGAAGTTCAGGGTCATTCTAAATTATATAATGAGTGTCATAGTGTTACTATTGCTGTGATAAAACACCATGGTCTAAGCAACTTGGGGACAAAAGGGTTTATTTAGTTTACACTTCTACATCACAGTTCATCATCAGAGGAAGTCAGGATAAACTCAAGCACAGTAGAAACCTGGAGGCAGGAGCTGATACAGAGGCCCTTGGGGGGGTGCTGCAAACTGGCTTGCTTCTCATGGCTTGCTCAGCCTGCTTTCTTATAGAACCCAGGACCACCAGCCCAGGGATCAGACCACCCACAATGGGCTGGGTTTTCTCCCATCATCACTAATTAAGAAAAGACCCTACAGACTTGTTTATAGTCTGATCTTTCAGAGGCATTTTCTCAGGCAAGGTTGCTCCTCTTAGATGACTCTAACTTATGTCAAGTTGACACAAACTATTTACCACACTGTATTTGAGTCAGCTTGGGACACATAAGACCCTGTCTCAAACAAAACAAAACAAAACAAAAAAACAACAAAAAAAAAACCCACCCCCCAAAAAAAACCAAACAACAACAACAACAACAAAAAAACACCCCAAAACAACTGTTAAAGCTCTGTATTTATAAAGTATTTGTCTTTACTAAAGTAGCAACAAAGGATATTTAAGGATATTTGGTTGCTGTTATAGTGTTTTCTTTAGCTTTTAGGTATACAAATTCCATCCATCCTTGGTACACTTCAAACTTTGGATCTGTTATGTGAATCTCAGTCTTTATTTTGTTGAAATTGTCTTTAAAAGATTTTTATGGTATATCAAATGCAAAATTGGTTTATTATTTTTAATCAGTTGTTTTTTACCTGTTGTAAGCTATCTATCTGAGTAAGTACCTATTACCTTGAATGGCATTCTGTCATAACATTCTCATGGCGATAGTGCTGACTGTCCCTGGTGAGTGCATCCCGGGCGTAGGCATAGCTTAGCATATCCTTTAACCCAGAAACTGCTAGAAAAGAATAGTAGTAATCAGAATTTCAAGAATGTAGCTACTCTTTGAGTGTAAATAAATTCTGAATCATAGGAGGTTCTCTGTGTTTTCTGTTTGGTTTGTTACTTTTATTAGCATATATTACCCAAACACTAGGCTGTACTCCATGACTTCTTTCACCTTCCATCTCCCTACTTGTCTTCTTTCCTCTAAGGTTTTTTCTTTTTCCTCACACTGAAATCCACATGACTGAAATCGTGAGATACTTGTCTGTGAGTCTATTTTATATGTCATTTAACATGATGATCTCCACTTCTTTCCATTTTCCTGTAAATATCATGATTTTATTATTTATGAGTGAGTTAAACTTGAGGGGGGAGCAGGCAGGCAGGCAGGCAGGACACAACACAACAGGGACAGTGTCTGACTTTGTCCTCTCATTGTTGCTCGGCACCTGGACTGATTGTTTAACTTGGCTGTTGTGAGTAATGTTGTGATACAACCATCTAGTGTATTGGGTATATATCTGAAAGGGATTCAGCTGGGTCGTACAGAAGTTCTGTTTTAAACATCTTGAGGTCTTGAGGAATTTGTGCTGATTTCCATAGTGATAGGTTTTTTGTTTTGTTTTGTTTGTGCAGAATTGGGTGTTGTTGTTTTTGAGCTTTTGGGCACTTATTACACATTCCTTTGAGTGTGAACTTTGTAAATCTGTAGGTGACATCCTGTTGCAGTGTTAAAAGGTTGAATACCCTGAATTTCCCTTTCCCCTGAATCACAGTCACATGTTTCTTTTTTTCCTATTGTCATCATAATCATCGTCATTGTCGTTATGGGATAAGGTCTCACTATGTAGGACTTGCTGGCCTGGCTTTTGTCTCCTGAGTGCTGGGATTAAATGTCTACTGTACTACTCTGCCCTGCTCTTGTCATTTTCTTGATGATATGTAGCCATTAACGGTAAAATGGAATCTCATTTTACTGTTAATTTGATAGAAAGTTCCTTTTGCTATTTTGGTTTTTATTTAGTCTTTCTAACAACTTGGCATCTGTAACCTCATTTTGAAAACTCAGCAAAGTATTATTAATTATCTTCAACTAATATCACGATGTCCTCCCTTTTAGGAGCCTTAAATATTTTTATATGTAACACCAGTTTTGTGACTTTTTAACCTTGAACTTTTTTTTTTTTTTTCCGGAGCTGGGGACCGAACCCAGGGCCTTGCGCTTGCTAGGCAAGTGCTCTACCACTGAGCTAAATCCCCAACTTTGTGACTTTTTAAAAATATAACATTCCATTCCATCTGAGGTGATGTCCACAGTCAAATACAAACAGGAGCAATAATGAAAACTTGTTGGGCTAAAAGCTCTAAGATTGTTCAGATTTACAGTTTGTATTACACTCATTTATTTCATGAACCTGATGACCCACCAGAGACCCAAGATATTGACTTAAAGTTATAAAAAGGTCAGAATCTTTTTATACATCTTCAGACACACCAGAAGAGGGCATCAGATCCCATTGCACGTTGTTGTGAGCCACCATGTGGTTGCTGGGATTTGAACTCAGGACCTCTGGAAGAGCAGTCAGTGCTCTTAACCCCTGAGCCTTCTCTCCAGCTTGAGCATATCTTTATTAATTGAAAGTAGTTGCTTCTAAAGTAGATGAAAGTGCTGCTTTCAAAAAAGAGTTGAGTTTGTAACCATTTTAAATATTCTTGTTACTCCTGTTTGTTCTTCCCTAAAGAAATGACAATACTAAACTCTGAGTTCAGGGTATCTTTTGCTGACATAGCTCATGACCCAGCCACTTGCGTGGTGGAGATAGTGTGTATATGAGCAAAGCATTGCCAACTTAAACTCAGATCTCGGGCCAAGATGCTAGCTATATTTGGGGTCCAGGCATTAGAACTTGAATTTAAATGACTACGATGTTTGGTTGTTATTTTGTTGTGGTGGTAGTAGTAGTTTTAAGCACTGAGATGGCTTAGTGGATAAAGCCCTTGCTGTGTAAGTGGAGATCTGAGTTCAAATTCCAAAAGCCATGTAAAGTTGAGTCCTAGTTCTCCTATAACAAGGTGAGAGAGGTAGAAACTAGAGAGTCCCAGGAGCTTCCAGGTGAGCCAGCCTCGCATACACATGGCAAAACAACAAAAGACCATCTCAAATCAGCTGCAAGGAGAGGACTGACCCACTCCTTCCTAGTAGTTCATCAACTGGAGAAAAAGTACTCAAACATGTGAGTTTATGGGAGCCATTCTTACTTAGACCACCACAGAACATGAATAAGAACTTTATTAATGTGTATTTGTTGTACAGTGTGGGGTTCTATAATGACATTTTTGTTGGAACATATAGTTTGACCACACTCATACCTCCATTACCCTTTCCTATCACAGTCCTTCCTCCTTGTCCTTTTCCTCTTCCCAAATGGTCTCCCTTCTACTTTGATGTATATGTTATCACTCTAGATTCCACATATAAAAGACAATACAGGACGGTTTCTTTTTGAGATCAGCTTAAGGTGATGATCTTCAGTCCATCCAGTTTTCTACAGAGGAATCATTTCGTCTGATGAAATGATCGGGGTAGTCTGGTGGAAGGCATAGTGATAAGCTTTTCTGTTCACTCAGAACCAAGATAGGAAAATACGAGATTTGAAAATAGGCAGTTCTAGGGGCAGAGAGATGGCTCAATGGTTAAGACCACTGGCTGCTCTCCCAGAGGACCCCGGGTTCAATTCCCAGCACCCACATAGCAACTCACAACTATCTGTAACTCCAGTTTCAGGAAATCTGACATCCTCATATAGGCATATTTGTAGGCAAAACACCAGTGCACATAAAGTTAAAAAACATTCTTATAAAAAGATTTTGTATACATATAAAGGGTAACTATGGAAAAATCTTATTTATAGATGAAGAAATGTAGAATAGTCCTGTTGCTCTTGAGAGAAATGAAGATCACTGTGATATGGTCTACAGCTAAACCCCACAGAACATCTCATACGGTTTGTTCTAGATGTAATCAGAGCGCAGGATGATTGTACTACCTTTTTGACATCAGTGAGGAAAAGACTCCCTAAAGTTTTTCTTCAACTGTTTCTTATTAAAGTTATGTTTTGCACTGTCTTCTTAGAAAAGTTGTCTGTTTTCAAGATGGTTCATGGGTATAGGCCCATGAGTTATAGGCATTCACCATAGAATCTTAATAGTCTTAGTTGAATACCTAGGACCTACATGGTGGAAAGAGAAACAGTTATAAATATTATCTTCAGATCTCCACACACATGTTGTAACATTCCCCTTCAACAAACATACACACAGGAGGTGAGGTCTGGTGGTTAGGCCTCTGATCCCAGCTACTTAGAGACTGAGCAAAGAATATCACAAGTTCAAGGTCTGGACACATCAGTACAGAGCAGGTTCAAGGCAAGCCTGGATAACTTAGTGATGTCTGCAGTATGGATGGGCTGTGGTGCCTGAGTGTTAGAAATATGAGAGAAAGCTGTCACAGCATAGCTATGATCAAGAGAGTGAGTGTGGTGTATGAGAACAGTTTTATGTAAAGAAGCCAAACATAAAAGAAGCAGAACTACAAAGCATTGACTGCTGGGAGTAATGCTAAGTCTAAATATAAGACGCAGCTGTTTTTTCATTTCCTTCTAAGATGGAGATGGAGTGCCTGCCAGCACAAGAGGTAGTGCCTCATGCCCTCAGGCCTCAGACGGACCCTTGGGAGGGCTCGGCCTCTGCACTAAGTGTTCAGGGATTTATACTGTGTTCCAGGTGAACTTGCAGGGTGTTTGCTGCCTGTAGTGTCTGGGAAGGACATTTGTGGGAGGTAGCTCGTTTGGAAGCCTTGTACTGCACAGCCATTTGACAGTAGCTTTCATGTGGATGTAGACATCTACCTACAGGATCTCCAGGCCATTTTACTTGCAGGTTTTTCACTTAATATTACTCATTGCTGATTTGATTGCTACTTTGTTTACATAGTAGATAAGCTAAGTATGGAGTCTTTATTTCTAGTAAGTCCATTTATGTGCAGTATAAAAATTTCTTCAGACTCCATTTCATTCCTTCTTTAACAACCATTTTCTATAGAGGTTTTAGCCCATTCAAAGTTCCCCACTCAATTGGGCTATGCCACGTACAATCCAAAACACAACCAAAACAGGACAGCAGGATTGCTCAATTGTGAAACCTTTTACCTGGTGGAAGGAAGCCTGGTTACCAGCATTCAAGCACCGGATGCCACATGGGTATTATAGAGAAATGACTCTGCAAAGTTGTCCTCTGATCTCCATATGTGCACCTCAGTGTTGGTGACAATACACATATGATGTGCATATGCACTGACACACACAAAATGTTAAAACAACACACATCTATATGTTTTCTGTCTTTAGGATCTTGCTAGCTCTTTGGAGGACTGATGTTTGATTCTGAACAATGAGGAATGTGGGTGACAAATGTGGTTCAGAGCCTACATTTAGTGCTAATGTGTGCATGCATGCATGTCTGTCTGTATGTGCATATGTGTGGAGGTCAGAGGAGAACTTGTAGGACTTGGTTCTCCTTCCACTAGGGGTAAAGTGCAGGGCATCTAGTTTGACAGCAAGTATTTTGACTCACTGAGTCATATTGTCTACCATCCTCTTTTCAATTACTAACCTCAGAAACTTTTCCCTGGTTCTAAAGTTGTCTTGCCTTTTCTGTTCTCATGAAGTGTTTTTAAAATCACCCTTACTCTCCTCATGTTTTTATTGAAATGTTTAGTCTCCGGAGCAGAGAGGAAGAGCGCATGTCTAAACCCGGGGCTGTCTCAACTCCTGTAAAACATGTAGATGATCATACACCCAAAGCAGTGGAAGAAGTTACAGTTGAAAAACATGAGAAGCAGACACCCACTCTTCCAGGTAAGCATAACCGAAAAGCCTTCACTGCCAGAGCCCAGCAATTGTCAGCATTTGCAGAAGATTTTAAAGATCCAAGTATTGTTCACAATGTGAGTTCTTCTCTATATACATTAAAACTTTTCTTAATATGGTAAGAGTCTAAATCAGTAACCTTCATGAATGTTTTTATTTTCTAAATATAATCATTCATTTTTAACAGCTGCTTACAGTAAGGAAGGGTGTTTCCCAACGCTGCTCATTAAAGAGATAAAGTTTAGAGACCTGAGGGTTAGCAGAGGGTTTGCCAAGCTGTGTCAGCCCTGGGTTCCTCACCTACTACTGCTGGGTGGCCTGGGGACATTAGACGGCCTTCAAACACCTAAAACTGAAGTCATCTTAAGTACTGGAACTGTTTGCTTCTGTCGTACCTGTCTTACTCTAGTTGGCTAATGGCAGGCAGGAATGTGGCTATTAGACATCTTTGTCTAAATGAGGATGGCGACGCAGAGAAATGCGTGGACCCTTTGGTAATTGATTTTCTGTTACTCTTCTTCCTGTCAGTATCTCATGAGGCTTATTAAGTCTTGACAATTTAAGTTTTCTTCCTTCTTTTTTTCAAGAACCAAAACCTGTATATGCTCAAGTCGGACAGCCAGATGTGGATTTACCTGTCAGCCCTTCTGATGGTGTTCTGCCAAATTCAACACATGAAGATGGGATTCTTAGGTAATGTAGTTTTCAAGCTGCACTGACCTTTGTATTTAGTAGATATTTCTTAGCATGAGAGTTTGAAAGTCATGTTCCTATAGTACTATGATTAACAACAGCAAAGCAACCATTGTTTCTTTTATTTAGCACCTTTTCTTTGCTGATCTTAGGTCAGTAACTAAAGAGTAAGGATTTGTTTTCTACTAAGATGCCAGATGTCCACAAGCTTTGTGTGCCCTAGCACCTAAAGATAAATACTTGCTAGTCAGCCTTGACATTTACAGCTGCTGTCTGTTGATGTGGACCTCTCACTTTGTAGCATGTACCCAGTCCCTAGACATCGTTTCACCAGCACACCTTCAGTTGTGATGCCAAGAGCATCACATCATGCTGCCTAGAGGAAAATGATTTCTGATTGAGAAAGCATTCCAGAGTTAATTTGAGAGTCCATACCATTTATTACTACTTTATAGGTAGACTTCATAAATTTTGTGAGCAAATTTTAAACCTTCATAGTCTTAAAATCTGTTGCTTTTATCATACAAAGCACACGATGTGAGAGTACTTGAAAAGAAGCACATTTCCTAAGGTGCAATAGATCAAGAACTCTTCCAGCCCTCAGCATTTTCTGTACAAAGAATAAATAAGTAAAACAATGCATGGGTTGTTTCCCAGTGCCTAGGCAAAAGCAGATAGCTTCAGAAGTGGTGGGTAGTAGAGTTTTAGTATTAGTAATGGTGACTAAATTACTCATTCTTGGGATTGCTTGAAATTATAGTAAGATATCAGAACTATGTCCAAGAGGACTTGAGCGTGTCCACAGTATCAGTAGCTGAGCTCTGAGTCTTTCATTCAAATAGTTGGTGGAGCTGAGGGAAAAGAAATGGGTGGGCTTTATCGTTGTACATGGTTGATATAATACAGATAAAGCAGAGTATAAAACCTGTCACTTTCCGGAAGCTGCTGTCTTGAATTGCTTCCAAACGTCAGATTTTATCTGCATGCGGCCCCAGTCAGCCACATCTGCTCTACGTGATTTATGTGGCCCTCCAGACTAGTCAGGATTTCTGAGAACCTAGGATTTTCAAGAAAATATTTAGAAGATCTCTCTGTGTATCCAGTTTTTTGGGGTGAGGAATCTGTGAGATACCTTTGACTTGGTTAGAAAACGGGAGACCAGGACAACCCAAGGATTCAGACCATCTACTATAACGCTGGTAAATACTTTCAGGGAGGGGTTAAGAGTTCTAGGAGACCTGACTACTACGACCTGTCCAACCTGTGGCCTTTTGACTTTGATGTTTAGCTAGAGAGTTTCAGGTAAGAAAACCAGATGGCTTGACATAACACCACACACCTTTAGTCTCAAGCAGAAGCAGGCAGATCTCTGTGAATTTGAGGTCAGCTTGGTCTACAAAGGGAGTTCAAGGATAGCCAAGGCTATGTAGTGAGACCCTGTTTGAAAAGCCAAAAAAGGAAAGGAAAGAAGAGGAAAGGGAAGGAAAGGAAGTCAGATCAATGGTGAATATTTTATACTTACAATATTTTACTTAATAAAAGTTATTGGCAGTTTTTAACTAAGTTCGAAAGTATCAGAATTTCTCCCTCAGTTCATTTATGTATGTATGTGACTTTATGATAGGTTCTAATAATTTGGTAATTAATTTATAAATTTAGAGGAAAGGGACCTTTCTGTATTTCATATTCAGAATAGTGAAAGTGGGGTACCAGTTCTCAGGAACATGGAGACGACAGTGAGCAGTGTAGAGCTTGGCCCAGTGTCTTTTCTGCTCAGCTGTTCTCTAAGATGTGCTTTAGTGTTTGCTCCCAGCATGATAGAGGGATATGCATGCATCCGTTCCTTCACTTCCTCCTAGGGACACAAGGGACAGCATCAGATGTAGGTCTAATCGAGAATTTCTGAATAACCCAAGTTCTTACCTCAAAGTTATAAAGAGTTACAGAATAAGAGTACTTCCAGGAGCCAAGCACTAATGATCAAACTATAAATCCACTGTCTCGATTATAGAGATTATACCTGACGATGCTTGTATACTTTCTATAGTAAGAGAAGTATTGCATATTTCCTTTTCTTTATATTAAATGAGACTTTTCATTTTTCAGTGGGGTTGGTGTAGAAAAGTAGGTTTAGTTTTTATTTTTTTAGCTTTTGGGAACTTACCATATATACTTTTGATTAAGAACAGGGAAAAACATTGTTTATTAGAAAAATTATAGTGGTCACAAAAAAGCATTATTTCTCCATCAAATTTAGATATCTCAAAACTTATTTTCTAATAAGAAATTAGAAGGTCTGGAGTTGGGGATTTAGCTCAGTGGTAGAGCGCTTGCCTAGGAAGCGCAAGGCCCTGGGTTCAGTCCCCAGCTCCAAAAAAAAAGAAAAAAAAAAGAAAAAAAAAAAGAAATTAGAAGGTCTATTAAATCTAGTTTTGGATTCTAGTACTAAGTTTTACCTAATAAGTAAGTGCTATGTAGGAGGCTTTAGAAATGATGGTCCTGTATTCCATTTTGAATGTAGCTGTTGCTGTAGCAGCCTGCTGTGACTTTTAACTGTTTGAAATGAAATATCTGTTTTAACAGGCCCAGCATGAAACTGGTAAAATTCAGAAAAGGAGATAGTGTGGGTTTGCGACTAGCTGGTGGAAATGATGTCGGAATATTTGTAGCTGGCGTTCTAGAAGATAGCCCTGCAGCCAAAGAAGGCTTAGAGGAAGGTGATCAAATTCTCAGGGTATGTCAGTATATCATCTTATGCGGATTCAAAAGTCTTAGATCATCAGATGCCAGGCATAACAGACCTATTGTTGTGATTAGATTATAATTTATGTACAGTCTCTTGAACCACCTAAGTTTCAAATTAAGAACTTATTAGATCTAGCTTGTGTTAGACCGGTCACTTGTCATTCTGCCTTACTCTGGTTTGTTGTTTGGTTATATTGTTAGTGATGTTGTATTGAAGTCATTGCTGTTCAAAGACCCTGTAATGAAAATAAATTTTAGATCCCTCTACCATCACCATCTACCAAATGGTCTTTTAAAAGTTTAGTTAAACATGTGGACTGTCCAAGACAGCCAGCAATTTTGGGCATTATTTTCCCGTGAGGTGACGAGTCCTCATAGGAATGCTGACCTTTCAGACTCCTCGTTTCAGAGGGTGCTCACATCCAGGAGGATGGATGGAGTTTATATCTGGCAGATCTGTAAGCTGCCTGGCTTTCAACCTCCAGACCCCACAAGAAAGGTTATCACTGGCAAAAGCCAGGAGAACTTAGACTTAGAACTTATACGCAATCTACAAGTGGTGCTTTTCTCTCCTCTGCTTTCTTCTCCATGGAGCGCTGCCTACTAAGGTTAGCATCTTCATCAGTCTCTCACTCCTCTGTTAGAGTCTAAACCAGTAGTCTAGAGCCTACTGGTAGGTAAGCTGTGTCCCAGTCTTTAAATAAGAACACCAGTATGTCCTGCGTCGGTTGTGTGCTTACTGTTTCCCTGACTGCTCTCTTCGGTGCCTCCATTCTGGTCTTTCTTGTCTCAGCCTTCGTCCTCCCTGTGCTGGATTAAGTCTCCCATCTGCTCTACAGCCCTGCAGCTTTGTGCATCTCTTCTCTTTTCCTCCCTTTTAGTTCTTCATAGTCTCTTTTCTCACCTTTGCTGCTGTCTAATTCAGGGGATGGCTGAGTTCTTTCCTCCCTCTCCCTCTCCCTCTCCCTCTCCCTCTCCCTCTCCCTCCCCCTCCCCCTCCCCCTCCCCCTCCCCCTCCCCCTCCCCCTCTCCCTCTCCCTCTCCCTCCCCCTCCCCCTCTCCCTCCCCCTCCCCCTCCCCCTCTTTCTACAAACAAATACCCAGTGGCCTTGCAGCCTGGCTTTTTATCCACAACTGAATCCGAATTTTCATAGCCCTCACTGACCAGAGTCAAGTTTGCCTCACAATTTCTATGGTTTCTTGCAGCATTTGCTTGTCAGTCCTCAAAGACTTTCTCTCTGGAGATTCTATCTTATGACCCCTGCTCCTGCTGCCTTGACCTGTAATTTCCCAGACAAGTCTTCATCTCATCGAGCAGCCCCCAGCCAGAATCTTCTTTACCTTGAGCAGTTTGCTGTGCTTGGGACCTATCCACCTTTCCCTTCAAACTAAAGCATATAAAAAACGTCATGGTACCGTCTCTGACTTAGCAGCTTTCCTCTGACATTGTGTTAAGTTCTTACCGATAAGATTGTTTGCGCTTGGTGTACTTCTGTTGCATTTGAACCCTACATGGTGACAGTGCTGAGAGTATTTAAAACTCCAGCCCTTATTTTCTTACCTATCTCATGATCCTGTTTGGAAGGAATCAGGGAGTACATCATCTAAAAGCAGCTTCTTAATAGCTCGCTTTGGGTTTCCCATGAAAGTGATTAGAACATTTTATCTGCCTTTTGGCCTTTTTTGTTTGTTATTGTTGTTTTTAATTAATGGAGAAAATTTTCCTAAAGGTATCAAGATTACACTTGCTTATAATTCTGCTCAGTTATTGTTGACACTCACATTTAATTTCAACTTCATTTGGAACTTAGGAATTTACTAGTATAATTAGACACTGACTCAAGAACCATATATCGTCCACTAAAAAGTTGTTGTCACAGGGGCACCATAACGCATGTCTGGTCTTTTTTTTTTTTTTTTTTAAGATTTATTCATTTATTATATATAAGTACACTGTAGCTGTCTTCAGACACACCAGAAGAGGGCATCGGATCCCTTTACAGATGGTTGTGAGACACCATGTGGTTGCTGGGAATTGAACTCAAGACCTCTGGAAGAGCAGTCGGTGCTCTTAACCTCTGAACCATCCCTCCAGCCCCTTGTCTGGTCTTTTTTAACTCTTTTTTGGTATATAGTTTCCTTTTCATCAATTAATAAAAAATAGTTAGGCTACATAGTACCTATGTAGAGTGAATGTGGAATTTTAAATCTAGAGATTTTATAATAGTGAATACATATTGTCATTTGGAGTCTAAATTGCATAGATTTGTAATAGATTATCTTAATATCAGGTAATATTGTAACTACTATGAACTTACATTTTTGCTCACCTTATTTATTTCATGTGCTTATTTTAAATTAGGGAATTTTATATTCTCCAAAGTTAAAAGAAAACTTCCCTATTAAATATATAGTATTGTCAAGTTAGACTCTGAAAATACTTGTTTTCTGAGTAAATAATACATTTATATTCCTAAAAACAGCTAGTATAAATTTATAAATTTTTTATTTTAATAGGTGAACAATGTAGATTTCACAAATATCATAAGAGAAGAAGCTGTTCTTTTCCTCCTCGACCTCCCTAAAGGTGAAGAAGTGACCATATTGGCTCAGAAGAAAAAGGACGGTGAGATGCTGTTTGAAGTGGAGAGAGTTGACTTGGAGGAGTTGGACGGATTGGTTCAGTTGACCAAGGTTAATCAGGGTCAGGACGGTAGCAGCCCACACTCCTAGTGTGCAGGAGCCTGGCATAAGAGGATCATGAGTTCAAAGCCAGGCTTGATGACTCCCTTCAAACACGAAGTTCAGCCTGGCATGATGACCCAGGCATTCTGTCTCCCTACTTGCTAGGCAGAAGTAGGTGAATTGAGGTAATTCGGAGATCTGTGATTTGAGTCCAACCTGGTCTACATTCCGAGTTCCAGAACAGCCAGGGCTACATGGTGAGACTGTGTCTTAACACAACAAAGTGAACAATTAAAAATGTAGTTTAAAATAGGATGATTGAATTTATTAATCTGTTAATTTTATTTATTTAAGGTTCTATAGTCTTATACAATGCTCATAACAGAGCAAGATAAATATGACCAGAATTTATGGCATTATGATTTTAGTCAAGTGCGTTCCAACCCTTTATAAGTCAGAAAAATATTTGTTTTATTAGATATTGGAATTATATAAAAGGATATGTGGATAATGGTCAAGTTTTATACTGGTATTTCTTAAGCAATACAGAATTGTTAACATTTTAAAGAACATGTAACTTTTTTTTTAAAACATTTTGGTCAAACCCTCCATTTTTGGTTTGTTTTTGTGTTGTCTGTTGGAGGTGGGTGTTTCATGTAGCCCAGTTTGCTTGAACTTACTCTGTTGAAGAGGCTCTTGAACACCGGATCCTCCTGTCTACCTCCTGCGGTGCTCAGGTTATAGGAGTGAACCACCATACACAGCTTAGCATGCTCAGTTGGAACAAAGTCTCCTGGATCTAATCCATCTTTTTCTGCATCATTTCTGCTCAGTGGAAGTACCAAGTTACCCTTTAAGGAGGTAACATAAATGGTTGAAGAACAGTGAGATGAAATAATTCCAGATATACAGTGAGAATTGAGGATTGACTGGGAATTGTATGTTGATGTAGGCATTAGCAGGAGCATCGTCACAGAATATCTCCTGCAGATGATTTTTTTTTATTCCAGTGTTGATTAATGTTTCTTTTGACTTCTTAGTTTATCGCCGCATTGTAGAGTCAGATGTAGGAGACTCGTTCTATATTAGAACACATTTTGAATATGAGAAAGAATCTCCTTATGGACTCAGTTTTAACAAAGGAGAGGTGTTCCGGGTCGTGGACACCCTGTACAACGGGAAGCTGGGCTCCTGGCTGGCCATTCGAATTGGCAAAAATCACAAGGAGGTAGAGCGAGGCATCGTTCCTAATAAGAACAGGTATGGCCACCTGGGGACTTGTTATATGTGAACTAAGTGATGGCGGACAATTGGGGGTCCAAGTTTCTAAGAGTTGTACTGTTCATTGTGTTCACTCACTACCGTTATAACTGTCTCAATCACTGTACAAACTACTTGATTAAAACTTTGAAATGTAAGGTGCATGTGAACCTCTGTCCTCAATTTTGGCATTCCATTTCATTTCATTGTGGATTTTTTTCTTGTTGCCTTTTAAATACTCTTGTTTCTGTTTCGTGTTTCTTCAATAGAGCCGAGCAGTTAGCCAGTGTACAGTACACACTTCCAAAGACAGCAGGTGGCGATCGGGCAGACTTCTGGAGGTTTCGAGGTCTTCGTAGCTCCAAGAGAAATCTTCGAAAAAGCAGAGAGGACCTGTCAGCGCAGCCAGTTCAAACAAAGTTCCCAGCTTATGAAAGGGTTGTTCTTCGAGAAGGTAGTTTATTTCCTATAGCTTAGTGTATATTTTTTCATGGCAGTATGTTTCAGGAAGTGGAAATTTAAAAACCATGTCATCATCTTTTTTTGTTTATTTAATTTCTCTCTAGCTGGATTCCTAAGACCTGTAACCATCTTTGGACCGATTGCTGATGTTGCCAGAGAAAAGTTAGCAAGGGAGGAGCCAGACATTTATCAGATTGCAAGTGAGTAGATAAGAGGCTCAGCACTGCCCTTCACTGAGCTCCAGGATCTGTCTATCTCTCTTTCTTTTCCTTTGTTTCTTTGTTTCTTTCTTCCTTTCTTTCTGTCTGTCTGTCTGTCTGTCTGTCTCATTCCTCAAAAAATATAGCTTTGGGAGAAATTTTGCACTTTATGTCATTGTTTTTAATTGTAAAGGAAGGCAGAACAGTCGTGTTCTCGCAATTCCCTGTGCTAGGAAGTCACCATTTTTGAGATTTTTGCTTCATGTGAAAGCTGCCTAGCTCTGTGGTCTTATTGAACCTTCACAGTAACTCTTTAAGGAGAGAATCAAGCACCGTTTTTAAAGTTGAGCAGCCCAAGCATCAGTGCTAAGCATTGCTGGCCTAAGCATTGCTGCACATGTGCTGGGTTTAATGTTTCCTTTTGATGGTCACTGATGAGCATGGCCCCTGTCTCAACCTTCTCTGACTGAACCCAGTGAGGTTGTAACTGAGTACAGAGGTATGAGCAGGTGAGGACTGTGCCCATGCTGGTAGCCGTGCGTTGTCGACTTCAGTGTGAGGCAGTGGTGCTTTTTCTCTCAGTAGTATGGTGGCTGCAGTATACAACCTCAGTCTTAACCACTTGGCGTGCTTTAAGTTATGCATGAAGTTTTTCCCTATTCCACTCTTTGGGATTCATTTTTGTGATATTATAAAGATTTTTTTCTCCTTCTTAATACATACATAATAGAATGTTTTTATTGTTTTTCTCAAACCTTATGACTTCTTTGACGACGTCTTTATAGTTTCTGCCTTGTTTTTCACTGGCTTATCTATGTAAGATAGCTTTTCCTATACTTATGATGGCTGTCTTATAGGGAGGAAGAGACCATAGAATGTGCACACACTGTGTGTGTTTATTGTGTAGGTAGAACTGCTGTGCAGAGGGTCATGCCCACAGGTTTTTGTTATTAGACTCATAGACTCATACAATATTAGAACTATTTAGCACACTACTCTTTTTCATATTGCTTTTAATTTGGTTTTGATGAAATTTAATGATATTTATTTTCTAAAACACAGATTTGCACGTACAAGTGGTACTAGAGTTTGAGCAGATTAAACATTCCCCCCTCTACTCTTGTCAGACATCTTTTGCTTATTGTACAGCAGGCAGCATTTCTCCTGAAGAACCTCATTTGTGGGTTCAAATGGAGGGAAAGCAAGTTTGACGGCTCCAGGGCTTAGCTTTGGGTGATAGTGCATTGGTTTACTCAGATTATGCCACAGTCCCACATGAGACTTTAGACAGCCTTATTATCAGTAGACTTTTAAGTGAAGGCTAGATGTATAGTCTTCTACTGAGATTCTCTTCTCACCCATGTCTCCTGTGAAGCTTGTCTTCTGATAGTCTGGCTCTAACATTGCTTATTTGTTGCTGCCTGTGGTTATTTCAGCTCTCTGCCTTTTCTGACCTGAAACACCAGAGCTACTTCCCTTCTCCACAGAGTCATGAACATCCCTGTTCTCCTTTTTTTTTTTTGGTTCTTTTTTTTCGGAGCTGGGGACCGAACCCAGGGCCTTGCGCTTCCTAGGCAAGCGCTCTACCACTGAGCTAAATCCCCAGCCATCCCTGTTCTCCTTAATGAAAAGTCAAGTAATGGGTGCTTGTGCTCATTAGCCTTACTCTGTGTAAGGTAATGCAAGGCTGCCGAGATGAGGCCTAAGCTGCCTCACAGTGGCCTCCAGCGCCTCATAGCTTCAGTGCTTACACTTCTGTGAATATAAGTGAGGTGTCTGACTGGAAACCCCCAGGCCATTTGCAGCATCATTGCGGATCTCAGCCCATCGTGCTGACTAGTTCCAGGCAGGAATAGCTTCCCTGTATCTGTGTGCCATACAAATGAGACCATATTTTTTGTATCACTGTGGGGGAAGATGGGAAACCGAGCCTCAGACGAAGGATAAAAAACATCCTTAAGCCCATAACTTCTGGAATTTTTAGGAATATTAATGGGATTGAAGGAACATTGAAGAAAAATTAAGCATATCACAATTCAGATTTAAAACAAAAACATATTTTTTATAGCAAACAAGAATTTACTGTAATTTTGCTTTCCTGACCGTAATAAAAACAAACTCACAGTACAATTTTTAAAATCTTCACCTCATGTTGTGTGAGATATTTAACAGATTTGATAATTTTTCCTAGAACATCTATTCTTTACATTGTGACCTTTTTTAAAGTTCTATATCATAATGTTTATATTGATTGCTAAAGTTCTTGCCTCCTTAGTTTACTCTGAAAGCAAATACCTCATTTGCCCTCTCTTAATTCTGGTTCTCTGGGGAGACATTGCCTGATGTAGTTAGTGTAGGTGAGTCTTCAGGGGTTGAGGGTCAAGGGCTAGGGAGTAGATAGCTACCTCCTTTACTGATTTCCACCCTTTGTGATGAAAACCTTTTTGCTTTTTACAATAGAGGAGTAGGGGCTTTCCTTGATGACTTGCTACTGACCTCTAGTGGATAGAATCCATACTGCTGAACATGTCGCAGTGTAAGGCACAGCGCCATAGCCAGTCATGCCAGCATGACTGTAGTGCCCACTGTTGGAGAAATTCTGATCTAACCAGTGGAAATACTGTTTTGTTTTTGTCCTGTTTTCATGAATAGAAAGTGAACCACGAGATGCTGGAACTGACCATCGGAGCTCGGGCATTATTCGCCTTCATACAATAAAGCAAATCATAGATCAAGTAAGTTATTATAAGTTGGCCTATTCCTTATAAACTGTCGAGCTTATGTTTTTGATGAGGAATTTAGTATATAACAAAGGGAGATTTCAATAGCAATTTCAAGAAGATAGTTGTGATCAATATCAGAAGAACCTTCACGGCTATAAAAATACTGATGTTTAGATGTAATTAACACTGTTATAGCAATGCACCTCAGAGTGCATGTCTGGAAGGAGATGTCAATAACATTACATTGCTGCACTGACTTTTACAGAATGAGCACCAGTAATGGCTTACAAATGTTGTGGCTGAATCTTAAAAATAGCTAATAAAAAGCTTTTTAAATTAAGCTGGAGATTCTAATTACAAATTTTTAATAAGTGTTCCTGAGACATAGCAATCACAAGGTTCGACTAACACTGCAGTATAGCAGAACCTGTGGCATTCTTTAGAAAAGGGTGAGTTTTAATGGTGTTCTGTATCTTTGTGTGATTTCCTCCTGTCTCTAGGATAAACATGCTTTATTAGATGTCACACCAAATGCAGTCGATCGCCTTAATTATGCACAGTGGTATCCGATTGTTGTGTTCCTTAACCCTGACTCTAAGCAGGGTGTAAAAACAATGAGGATGAGGCTATGTCCAGAGTCTCGGAAAAGTGCCAGGAAGCTATATGAACGGTCTCATAAACTTCGTAAAAATAATCACCATCTTTTTACAAGTGAGTATAATACTAAAAGTTTTCCTTCAGCTTGAAATGTTCAGGTAATAATCTGGAAGTAAAAGGTTATGTTGTTCAAAAGCTAAAGCTTTTATGGTCTCTGCTTGGAGAGCTTACTATTGATATAAAAGCAGAAATGTTTGGTTGAAAGGAAAAGTGTAATGAATGCCAAATAGAAACATGAAATACTTGTAACTGTCTCCTCAGACTGATGATGGATGGGGTTGGATGGTTTCTCCTCACTTGGTGGCAGTGTTCTAACCATTAAACTACATTGTTCATTCATTTTCAGCCACAATTAACTTAAACTCAATGAATGATGGTTGGTATGGTGCCCTGAAAGAAGCGATTCAGCAGCAACAGAACCAGCTGGTGTGGGTCTCTGAGGGGAAGGTATGGATGGCACTTCCTACCCTGTCTACACTATCTAAATTACACCAACTAAAAATGTCTTTGGTTGCCGCTTTTTTCTTACTAAGATTTTAAAGAAATTTTGGAAAAGTTTTTTTATCATTTGTATGTAGTGGTTATAAAGTTGAAGGCTTGTTATCTTTTTCTCCTCAACCAAACAAATTACTAGTCTATTGGGATTTTCTGTGAAATAATTCTCTGGTTTTTGACTCTGCCCCAATGTGGCTGGGGAAAGTGAAGGGATTTATGTCCCACTAGGAGGCTTTCCTATGAAGGCAAGTAGTGTGGGGAACACCGGCCTCCAGTGGCCATCAGGAATGTAGCAGGAGCCACTAGCCCACTGAAGCTCCAAGCAACATTGAAAGTAAACACCGCGCCCTCCTCACATTCTACCTTGGGAATTAATTCCCCCTACCTCCTCCAGTGGCACCATGAACATCCTTAACTATCCCCTGGGGAACAGTAACCAAACTGGTTTGGATTTGGTTTTTATGCATACCTAAATACTAGTATAAAGTGGCTGCTTTTCTGGTGTCAGCTTGGTTCATAGCAGCCTTTGATGGGAACGATCTGCTTATCTGGAGCGGTGACTCTTTCCGCAAGGCACACTGTTGAAGGAGTCTGGTTTAAGCCTTCTGCCTCCACCAGGTCCATGTGGTCGTTAGGGAATATTGAGAGTCCCTCTGGATTTTTGGCTTCTTTTTGATTTTAAGTTTTTACGTTGCATTGTTTGTTTGAGTTTTGTGTTTTGCCCCTGCATGGACCCTCCCTTCCTCTGCCTGGCTGTTGTGCAGATGCTCTGGCAATGCATGCTGCATGCTCCGTGAGTCCAGGCAGAAACATGTGGCCTCTGCAAGGAAAGCTGTTAGACCTTTATAGCTAGCGGCAGCACCACTGTTGTCACTGTTAGATTAAAGCATCAGCCGTTCTCGCTGTGTGCCATCTTGGGTGGTGGACTGTGTGGCTGAGTAGCAGAGCGCTCTGAGTAACTCACTGCACCGACTGCAGCAGCGCACCAAGGTCTACTCCTGTGCCATTGATAGAAGGACTGAGTCGTCTTCGTGTTGACCATGTGCAGCTACGTAATTCTCCTGGTACACTTTGCCAAGGAGAACTGGGTTCTTAGAATTAGTCTAAATTTACTCCCCAAATGTACAAAGCTGTACATACTTGCCTGCAGGTTTATTTTTTTAATCCATAAATCTTAGTTTTCTATAATTTCTCTTTGTAATACTTTTATATACTTGGTTTTGTCTTAAAATAAAGGATTACAGCCTTTTATGTAAGGAAAAGGGATATTTATTATGGCTTAGTTTAGTGCAGTGTGTAAGTCAGAGAGGCTATAGCTTAGATCACACTTGGTTTCTCTTGCTGCCCCTTCCGTCCAAATATGTTTTTATCAGAATAGATAGATATTTGGAGAAAATTTTTTCATTTTCACCAACTTTTCTGAATTTATCATTTTGACTTAGTTGCCACAGAGTTACTTTTTTGCAAGATCTGACACACTCTTATTTTCCCTGTGAAATCAAGAAATGTCATCCTGAGAATTTCTTAGCATTAAGATATAATATCTCCAGCTTCAAAACAGACCACGGCTCTTGCTCACTTCTGTATTTCAAGAAGCTAGGTAGACTGGTGGTTTCTGTGACTCTTCTACAAGCTTTAAGTCGTGCCCAGCCACGTAAAGGTTAAAGTAGATGGCAAGAAGACCTCTCTTCAGCAGCAGCCATTATAGAAGTTAGTGGTCAGTAGGAGAGACTTTCCTGTAACAGAGCACAGCCCTGGGATTTTCTGCCCCTAGCCTTGGCACAGCCACCCTTCGCTCATCTTACCAGAAAAGCTTGTGGCCAGCCTCTCACTGAAGCGAGCGAGGACATGGAAAGCACTAATGAGGAGATCCGGCCCCCAAGACCATGCTTGGCATAGGAGACTCAGAGCTGCACCGCCCCTGCTGGTTACTGCTAGGCATCTGCCTAGAGAGTGAATCTCGACATTTCTCACCTAGTGGTCCATGCTGCAATGGGAGAAATCCTGGTGACTTCAGGATTCTAGTTCCATCCCTTCTCATGCAGTATCTTCAGAGACTGCTCAGTTTCAGACGCTGTTGAGTGACAGTCTGTTTCCTACAACCCCCAGTCCCCTTTCCTCCTGTACTTCTCATTGTCTTTCTGGGCTGCTCTGAAGCTCACCACCATAGACTGTTAGGAATGAACTCAAGTCCTAATTCCTTGCAAAAGACAAGCACAACAGCATTTTCCTTTTTCATCCATTGGCTACTGCATCTGTGAAAAATATGAAAGAATGTCTTCTTAGTTGGGATAGCCACCCTACAGGTGATGGCTTTTTGTTATTTTGTAAAAGCTTTAAGAGCCAAATTCCAATTTAAAAAAAAAGTTTCCTAATTATAAATAGAGTATTTCTTACTCAGATTACTGTGGGGTTTATTTTCATAGTTATGCTCACAAGTGCTGTTCTGTCAGTGTGCCCTTGTTTGTGTGAGCTTGGTTTAATAGCATTCTCTTCTTCGCCTTGCTTTTTGGATGAAAAGCTAGTGACTAGGTTTATATCTGTGTGTCTTGCCAGAGTTCCTTCCTGTTCTCTGTGGCTGGGCCCTAGCTTTGTCCTGGCTAGTCAGCCTGTTTGATTCATCCAGGCCCTTCCGATCTCGGGATGCTATGTGTATCTGCATGTGTGCTTGTACAATCTTCTTGACCTTTCCTCATCAGGAATTTCAAGAAATAGATATGATTTCTCCAAAGAAAATATTCTTTTCAGTCTCTCTTGTAAAATAAAGGCCATCTCTTAAAGAACTACTGAATAAAATTTTTAATTTACTTTTATTTGACCCAGGCGGATGGTGCTACAAGTGATGACCTTGATTTGCATGATGATCGTCTGTCCTACCTGTCAGCCCCAGGTAGTGAGTACTCAATGTATAGCACGGACAGTAGACACACTTCTGACTATGAAGACACAGATACAGAAGGCGGGGCCTACACTGATCAAGAACTAGATGAAACTCTTAATGATGAGGTGGGGACTCCACCGGAGTCTGCTATTACACGGTCCTCTGAGCCTGTAAGAGAGGATTCCTCTGGAATGCATCATGAAAACCAAACATATCCTCCTTACTCACCACAAGCGCAGCCACAAGCTATTCATAGAATAGACTCCCCTGGACTTAAGACAGCCTCTCAACAGGTAAGCAGCAAGCCTTCGGCGCTTAGAGTTAGAGGTGCATTATGAAGTTTGAGAGTGTGGTGATAAGTTAAAGAATATACCTTTTCTTCCTCAGATTACAACTTAATCTTGAATTTCAGACTGAGAGTACCCAGGGCTTTATTCTGAGTTTTCTGCATTCATCTTACACAGCATTATAATGAAATTTTTAACAGAAATATAGTCTATGAAGTCATAGCTAACATTGTTGATCAGCACACTTAATGTCTACCAATCACTATTAAGTTGAGCAGGAGGTTAGTAATAGACACAGACATTATATTTAAAGTATTTTAAACACTTCACAGAAAGCAGAAGCCTCATCTCCAGTCCCTTACCTTTCGCCTGAAACAAACCCAGCATCATCAGCCTCTGCAGTTAAGCATAATGTAAATTTAACTAATGTCAACCTGGAGGAGCCCACCCCAGCTCCTCCCACCTCGCACGTATCACAAGCTGATTGTTTAGGAGCACCAAGTCCTGAGGCACCTCACACGATGCTCAGAGACGAAGGAGTGTCATTGCCGTCGCATGTAGACCCAGCAAAGGTACCCGTGCTGCAGTGCCGCACTGACTGCTGCTCGCCACCAACCTGGCACACGTCAGATTATTACTGCTTCGCCGCCCTTTGAGTTTTCCCTCTGCTTTTTTTTTTTTTTTTTTTTTTTTTTAATTTTTAAACTGGGCTCATACACTCTAGTGCTTTCCAACATGACGAATCATTTCAGTTTTGTAGTTTGCATGGCTTCCAATGGTATATTGATTATTTGTGTGACCAATCCTTTTAAAACTTGTGCTTCAATAATTTTTATTAATTTTGATTTTGATTTTAGTATCTTCTAGACTCCTTTAATATATAGTTGAGACTCATCATAACATCTTTATGTTTATATAAATTATGGTGTCCAGAAATGATTTTCTTCATGATTTTTATCTTCAGTGTCAAAATCAAATAGAATTAGTCATTCTGTGAATTAATTTTCTGCTAAATGATACTCATCTTTACCTTACTTTTTTGGTATAAGCTGAAGCCTAAACACTCCTATCCATAGTGTAAATTATGAGCTTTCACTTGAGCTAGCTCTCTCCACTAATCTGCCGTGTCCCCATTAGAAGTGGTAGAATAATCCATTTCACATTTTAAATTATAACTTAACATTTGTCATTGCCTAATAAAGTAGAATAGAAATAAAAAGATGATTCTGTCCTCAAATTTGTTTATTTTTTAAATGCAGGTATATAGGAAGGAGCCATATCCTGAGGAAATGATGAGACAAAACCATATTTTAAAACAGCCAGCTCTTGGTCATCCAGGGCAGAGGCTGGATAAAGAGCCAAATCCAGCCTATGATCCCCAACTTCCATATGTAGAAAAACAAGCCAGCAGAGACCTTGAGCAGCCACCATACAGGTATGAGTCCTCAAGCTACACAGACCAGTTTTCTCGGAACTATGACCATCGCCTACGATTTGAAGACCGAGTCCCTACCTATGAAGACCAGTGGTCATATTATGATGACAAACAGCCCTACCCAACTCGGCCCTTTGATACTCAGCATCCTCGAGACTTGGACTCCAGACAGCATCCTGAAGAGGCTTCAGAACGAGGCTATTTCCAGCGTTTTGAAGAGCCCGCCCCTCTGCCATATGACAGTAGACCACGCTACGAGCAGCTGCCTCGAACCTCTACTCTCCGACATGAAGAACAGCCAACCAGTGGATATGAGGTGCACAACAGGTACAGGCCAGAAGCACAGCCCTATGCTCCAGCAGGTCCTAAGTCATCTGAGCCGAAGCAGTACTTTGACCAGTACCCACGAAGTTATGAGCAAGTACCACCACCAGGATTTACCTCCAAAACAGGCCATTACGAGCCTCTCCATGGTGCTGCAGTTGTTCCTCCTCTGATACCTTCCTCTCAACATAAGCCAGAAGTTCTGCCCTCAGCTACCAAGCCACAGCCTCCGCCCCCAGCCCTAACTGAGGAAGAGGAGGATCCAGCAATGAAACCACAGTCTGTGCTCACCAGGGTCAAAATGTTTGAAAACAAAAGATCTGCGTCTCTGGAGAACAAGAAGGATGTGAATGACACTGCCAGCTTTAAGGTAAAGGTGGCGGGCCTGTCCTAGCCCGCGTGTGGCATGCTAATGAGCTCAGGTAGTTCTTAACTCCCACCTCTTCCTAGCTAACTGTCTCTTTCTTGTTTTCTGCAGCCTCCAGAAGTAGCATCTAAACCTCCAAGTGCTTCTCTTGTTGGCCCTAAACCTGTTTCTCAGACTCAGTTTAGTGAGCATGACAAAACACTCTACAGGTGGGTGACCTCCACATCAGACAGCATGAATCCAAACCGGAAAAGAGTGCTTGTTAGAAAGAAACTGATTGCTAGTTAGTGAGGGAGAAGTGTGCGGAGGAAGAGAGGACCTTACTCTCCAAGCTAAGCAGCCAGCTTTCCTGATGAACCCTGACCACAGGGAGAGAGTTGTCATGTGCTCCTGTGACCAAGCTTTAGTAAATAAATGTTTGGAAAACTTGGGTTGTTTTGTTTTTTAAACAAATGGTTGAAACAGAAGTTTTAAAGCCATATTGTTGTCTCCATTTTATGTACATTCAGAGTCTGAACTGTTCCTTTGTAGGAGTGAAAACAAACTCAGGCTGATTTAAATCACTATAATTCTTCAATTTGGGAGCATGTGTAAAGTACTTGCCATTCTCTGTCTTACAGAGCTGCTAAGGTTGGGGCTTCCTTGCTAAGGTTAAGTAGCACACAAGTGTGTATTAGAGTAGGCAGAGATGGCAGGCCTCCCGCCCTCACCCCTGTGCGTCAACTGGGCCCCACAGTGACAGAGTGGGCCAATTCATTTGTTGTATTTACTGAGGAATAGGACGGAACTACTGTCCAGTATAGTCAGCTGTTTCATGACTTGTCTGTTTCTTTGCTCTGCCCTCTAGGATTTCGGGTAGATTGGGCTCTTTGCTTATAATGAGAATCATTTATTGGTCCTAGATTAAAGTTTTTAAAAAGTCCCTTTTAGGGTTGGGGATTTAGCTCAGTGGTAGAGCCCTTGCCTAGCCAGTGCAAAGCCCTGGGTTCGGTCCCCAGCTCCAAAAAAATGGGGGGAAAAAAGTCCCTTTTGCCGATAACATTGATATGGTTCTCCAGAACTGATTTCTTTCTTCTTTAATTGCTTCTCACCTGCTGTGAAACACCTTAACAAACAAGCACTGAGTCTGCTAAATTCTACTAGAAAACTCCTGAGGCAAAGGAAGCCTACATTTGCATGTATAGCATGAATATGCTATTTTAGAAGATACATGCTGACTATGCCATTAAAGCCCAAATAGTCATAACTGTCAGTAAAAAGATGAAAGTCCAAAACAAAACTAGACCAATCTTGAAGAACAGTACCTGACATTGGCCTACGCACACAGACAAAAGGGGGGAATCAAGATAGGATTAGATTTTTATGTTCCATTGTCTTTGTAAAATTAGCTCCTAAAAATCATTTTGTTCCTCATTATCAGGCTCCCAGAGCCTCAGAAACCTCAAGCGAAGCCACCTGAAGATATTGTTCGATCAAATCATTACGATCCTGAAGAGGATGAAGAGTATTACCGGAAACAGCTCTCTTACTTTGACCGGAGAAGTTTCGAGAGCAAGCCTCCTGCACATATTCCTGCTGGCCATCACTCAGAGCCTGCCAAGCCAGTCCATTCTCAGAGTCAGCCGAATTTCTCTAGTTATTCTTCAAAGTAAGTTGTTTCATCTGACTCACCTAAGAGAAACAAGCGGTGGACTTGCATAATGTAGAGTTCCAAGTTCTAAGGAAACTGGGTGCAGTATGTAGCTGCACATTGTGCTGCTTTCTAGAGGCTGTAACTCCTGGTTTTTACTCTTAACCCTAACATCAGATACACAGAGTTTTGATGTAGGGAAAGTTGCTAAAAGCAAGAGTTTTGATGAAGAATGAGCTTAAGACCCTCAAGTTAAGATGAGTCTTCAGTCTCTCCATAGGGAGACAAACTGAGTGATAATCCTTTTCTTATTTTGTTTTTGTCTTTAAGACATACACCTAGGTAGGTGAGAGGGTCACAGGGAACACTCAGGTATTTTTTGGTCTTGGTTTCACAGAGGTGAGATAAGCTGCCTTTTTCTTTATTTTTCAAACACAGAGTGTTTGTAGAGTTTTGTAGTCAGGCTTTATAGATGATCAGGTGAAAATGAAATGACAGGTTTCTTGATTCTCAGTTTTTTCCTGTCTGCTTCTCTCTTCTTTTGTGACTTCTGTATTGGTGCACTTTTTTCTTGCGCCTGGTAGATTAGTGCTTCCTGCTGCTGGTACATCGCTGCGTGGATCCTCACAGAGTTTGGGACTGAGCGTTGGGTATGATCCAACACAGGCACCAATGGGCTCATACTCCACAAATCAAGACCAATAGAAACAAAAACAGATGGATTTTGTCACAAAGAATTTGTTTATAAAATTATGGGAGCTGCCCAAACAAATCCTAAAATGGTCTGGAGAGCAAAATCCAAGAGGTACTTGGGGGCCTCTAAATTCAGGGAAGGACTACATTCTTTACCTGATAAATTTAAGAGGCGAGAGGCATCCATTTTAGCTGAAAACCCATTTCTAGTGCACCACCCTGCTTAGTCACTATAAGTAAATGGAACTGTGGCTTGGGCATAAGATGTGAGCTTTGTGCCCAAGATTAAAGCACGCACATTTTTACTAAACCTCAACTGTTAGGATTATGTGAAATTGTTATATAGTACTGAGTAAAATTCTTTTAGATTATATTTTAAAACTTGTAATATTAAAGATCCAATTTAGTTACTTCTGTTTTCTGAGATATCATTAGTAAAGATTTAGAACATCTTAGTCTCTTTAAATCTTTGTTTCTATTGAAGAAATCAGTTTGTGAGAAATGCTGATGCAGTCTTTGTACTGCAGTGGAGAATTGCATTAAATAATATATTTTTCTAGCACAACATTATACAGGTGCCTGGCAATATCTAGATAATCACTTAAGCTCAGGTTTTGGTAAGGCAAAGGGTATATTATATAGTAGTCATTTTATCTTTAAAAATAGTGTATATGAGTCTTTTGACAACATATATGCATGTGCACTTTATATGTGCCTGGTACCCACACAAACTAGAAGGGAGCATCAGATCCCTTGGAATTAGATTTAAATATGGTTACGAACCACTATGTGCCTGCTGGGAGCTGAGTCAGGGTCTTATATCAGAGCAGCAAGCACATGTAACTGCTGAGTCATTTCTTCAGCTCCATGTAGTCACTTATTTTAAATATATCTTTAAGAGATGAAACAAAATGCATTTATTTGTTTGGAAAAGGTGGGTGCACCACATTGTACCCATGAAGTTCATAGAAGAACTTTTGGGAGTTTGTTCCCTTCTTCACTATGAGAGTCTAGGTAGAGGGCGAATGGGAGGATCCAACCTCAGGTTGTCGGACTCAAAGTCAGTGCTTTCTTGCTGAGCCTTCCTCTTGGGCCCAGAGGTGATCACTTTTAAACTCATTAATTCCTGTTAGAAGAGGGCCAGGGTATTTAAAGAAATACTTTATAATGCCTTTTACATGCCTGATAAATAGGTTATATCCTTAAAAATACATTTATGCTGGGGCTTGAGAGATGGCTCAGTAGTTCTTCTAGAGGAATTCAGTTCCCAGCACCCACCTGGCAACTCACAACTGTCTGTAACAACAGTTGCAGGGGACCCGACCTCCTTACACAGACAAAGCACCAATGCTCATAAAATAAAATTTACAAAAATATATATGCCGCTGAATCAGATGGAAAGTCGTTCGTTTTTTGGCTTTTTGTTATTGTTGTTGGTTTGATTTTGAGACAGGGTCTCATATATTGCTGACTGTTCTAGCAGGCTGTCTCCAAATTCACAGAGATCTGCCTGCTCTGCCCAAGTGCTAGGATCAAATGCATGCACTACCAGGCCTGGCTTGAAAAGCACTTTTGATTTTATGTTAATTCAATTTTTTTTTAAAGAGTGAAAACTTAGTTATTGTGTTACATAACGTGCATCTGGGGTCTGGAACACTGTCTGGAACCCAGTATTTACTGATTTAATGGTGCTCACTCTGTAAAGAGTGCAGTGCTAGTTGTGTCAGACATCCACCCTACTGCTAATCACACAGGTCTGGGAGGAGCCTGTTCTAGTAATGGTTCTCACTGGAAGCTTTGCCATTGAAGTGTAGGGGTGGATTGGTGGCAGGTAGTACTTTGTTGTTGTTCATGTGACGTTGTTAAGGGAGAGAAGCTGTGAACGTGTCGTGAGTGTCAGCTTCACAAATAAGCATCCTCCCGCCACAGGATTCAGCTTTCTACAGCAGGGCTTGCTAGAAAAGAACAGAACATCATTGATCATGGCCATGTTTGAAAGGTCTGCATGTTTTCATTTGCCAATTCATCTTTATTAAGAGATCAGTATACCTGTCATGTCAATGTATGTCCTTTCTCCTGTCTTATGTCATTTCTTTTGCCCAACCTTTTTTTTTTTTTTTCCCAAAATTGGGCTTTACTTATTCATGATTTGTTGATTATTATTTGATAATTGCTTATTGTCTTACTTCATTACTTTCTCCTTTTTGTTACTATAGCAGAGTTATTCTGTATAGTCCAGGCTGGCCTCAAACTCACAGAGACATGCCTGCCTCTGCTGGAATTAAAGGCATGTGCTGCCACCATCCAGCAACTCTTCGCTTTCTCTTGTTTTTGAGTGCTGCTGGGTGTTGAGCCCTGAGGTGCGATAGGAAGTGCCCTACCGCTGAGCTGACCTTGTTCTGGCTCATTTCTCTGCTCACTGTTAGCTGCTGTGGCCTAGGCGACCAGAAGCTGAGGCTGAGGATACAGAGGGTGGAGGCAGCTAAGATATGTGGGGTGGAGGGGATGGTGTAACCAAGTTAATATGTGTTAATATTATTGCTGATTCCCTTGGCTATGTGAGAGTGAGTAGTATGCTCTTTTATGAAGCAAACTGTTAAGATTGTGGATGTTGGTTAATATTTTAAATGACATTGAGTTCTATTTGCTGTAAATCTTAGTTAGATTGACCGTTTTCTTTCGTTTCTCTGTTGCGCTTGCTTTGCCATCACCTAGATTTCTTGGCTCTTACACTAGCTATGACTACTTGAAAAGGAACATCAAGTGGTAAGACTGGCATTGCTGTGAGGCTGTTCCATGAGATGTCCCTCGCTGTGTCATTGGCAGTATGTGCACTCTCAGACCTTAATGTAGTCTTCTAACATCAAGTCTAAATATGCGTAAGCAAGCGACCATCTAATTGTGACGCTGATCAGGAAACTAGATTGTTTCTGACAAAAATACTGTATGAGAACAAATACGCATTTCAAGTCCATGTCGTTGTCTGTGCACATAATGCCGGTGCAGCTCGGCTCTGCAGCACGGCTCAGGTGGCAGGGTTGCAATTATGGGTCTATTTAGATTCCTTTTGTTTAAACTTTATGTGTTACTTATTAACAATTGGCAATTTGAAAAACTAAGGATACATGGTACAATTTTTACTAAACAAGCCTTGTAAAGTAAAGTAGTGTCTGCTACTCTAGCATTCATTAAACAGAGCAAAAGAGCAAGAAAGCAGGGCAGAGTTTAAAGGTGCCTGTTGTTCCAGTGTTACTGGAACACAACCCTGCCCTCCATTGACTGACTGTCTAACTTTGCCTGATAACAGCTAAGTCCAGTAGCTGTGTCAGAGACCCTGTGGCTCAAAAAGGCAAGTCCTTTTATCTGACTCTTCACTGGAAAGCTTGGCAGCACTGGGCCTATGACATCATGTTTTATGGTGCTTTGAGTATGCTTGACACCAAGACTTTGTACCTGAGATACAAAATTAGAAGTGAGTTTAAGGAAGGTTTGTGCCAAAACATTTCTCAAAATATTTGCAAAACTTCCTTAAATCTATTTTTAATAAATATCACAAATATTAAAAGTATACCCAAAATTTCATCTGCCTTTTAATAGATATCTTCTGGGTGTTTTACTAATATTCTTCAAGTATCTGTGCTGTCTTGACATTTCTTGTGCTGATGAATTTGTTTGTATATTTTGGTAAGAGTTGCTACCTATATTCATGAGAGTAAATTGTGAAATTGTGACATTTCTGGATTCTTTTTTTTTTTTTTTTTTTTTTTATTAAAAGAAACAGCAGCAGTTTTGTAATGGGGTTCATTTTCCAGCATTGAAATGTTTTCTTCTCTTTTTCTTTCAACTAGGGGGAAACCCGAAACTGATGCTATGGATAGATCATTCAGTGAGAAACGTTATGATCCAACCCAGGCCATGCCTCCTCCTCCTCCGTTGCCCTCACAGTACAGCCAGCCAGTTCCGCCTCTGTCCAACTCTTCTCTCCACATACATTCCAAGGCCGCCCAGAGTGAAGGTAGGGAGTTAAGACATTGATATATTAATTACTGTAATAGAGTAATGGTTAGGAAGTTAAATTCTTACAGTTTTGAAGCTTAGGTGATTTTAAATTTTTTTTTAAGGTCCAAAAAATGTTTGGGCTGGTAACAGCGAAAAGTAAAGTTTTTTTTTTTTAAATGTATGCCATTTTGGTGTGGTAGTTCATGTCTTTAATCCTCGTGCAGAGGCAGATGAATCTGAGTTTGAGACTACCCTAGTTTGTATAGTAAGTTACAAGCCAGCCAGGACTACATACTAACTCTTACAGAAAAGAGAAAATGTGTTGTGTGTTATCTTCTGTTTATATAAGTTACCATTATATTGAATGAGCCTTGTAGCTAAGTGGAGTTTTGTTGAACTCCCCACACCACCCCTACCCCCACCCCCATCCCCACTCCCCACCCCCGGTAATTTTTTAAACATATCTTAATTTTATACCAATCTTCCCACCTTGAAAGCAGTACCTGGTTTTTTTTTGTTTGTTTGTTTGCTTTTTTGTTTTTTTTTTTCCTTTTTTCTTTATTAACTTGAGTATGTCTTATTTACATTTCGATTGTTATTCCCTTTCCCAGTTTCTGGGCCAACATCCCCCTAACCCCTCCCCCTCCCCTTCGATATGGGTGTTCCCCTCCCCATCCTCCCCCTATTACCGCCCTCCCCCCAACAATCACGTTCACTGGGGGTTCAGTCTCGGCAGGACCAAGGGCTTCCCCTTCCACTGGTGCTCTTACTAGGCTATTCATTGCTACCTATGAGGTTGGAGCCCAGGGTCAGTCCATGTATAGTCTTTGGGTAGTGGCTTAATCCCTGGAAGCTCTGGTTGCTTGGCATTGTTGTTCATATGGGGTCTCGAGCCCCTTCAAGCTCTTCCAGTTCTTTCTCTGGTTCCTTCAACGGGGGTCCTATTCTCAGTTCAGTGGTTTGCTGCTGGCATTCGCCTCTGTATTTGCTGTATTCTGGCTGTGTCTCTCAGGAGCGATCTACATCCGGCTCCTGTCGGTCTGCACTTCTTTGCTTCATCCATCTTGTCTAATTGGGTGGCTGTATATGTATGGGCCACATGTGGGGCAGGCTCTGAATGGGTGTTCCTTCTGTGTCTGTTTTAATCTTTGCCTCTCTCTTCCCTGCCAAGGGTATTCTTGTTCCCCTTTTAAAGAAGGAGTGAAGCATTCACATTTTGATCATCCATCTTGAGTTTCATTTGTTCTAGGCATCTAGGGTAATTCAAGCATTTGGGCTAATAGCCACTTATCAGTGAGTGCATACCATGTATGTCTTTCTGTGATTGGGTTACCTCACTCAGGATGATATTTTCCAGTTCCCTCCATTTGCCTGTGAGTTTCATAAAGTCATTGTTTTTGATAGCTGAGTAATATTCCATTGTGTAGATGTACCACATTTTCTGTATCCATCCCTCTGTTGAAGGGCATCTGGGTTCTTTCCAGTTTCTGGCTATTATAAATAAGGCTGCGATGAACATAGTGGAGCACGTGTCTTTTTTATATGTTGGGGCATCTTTTGGGTATATGCCCAAGAGAGGTATAGCTGGATCCTCAGGCAGTTCAATGTCCACTTTTCTGAGGAAGCTCCAGACTGATTTCCAGAGTGGTTGTAGCAGTGGAAAGCAGTACCCGTTAATTGGTATTCCTCCACTTAAATATTTAAGGGCCAGGGAGAGGGGCTCAGCAGCTTAAATTGCTTCATGGGGCCTCAGGTGAACTCTAGCCCTGGAAGCTTCATGGAAGAAGGAGAGAACTGATTCCAGTCAGTTCTGTGCTGACATCATCACTCACAGTGGCACACAGACACTCATACACGCTAAATAAAGAGTGCCTTGTAAGACTTCTTTCGGTCCTCAGCTCCGGGAAAAAAAAAAAAAAAACAAGAAAAAAAAGAAAAAAGACTTCTTATGCTCCATCTTAAAATATGGACACATGAAAGCCATATAGTCTTACACAGAAAGTATTTTTCCATCTTTCAGTAAAATCTCAATTGAATGTAGTTTACGCATTTGAATAGCTAGATAGTATTCTACCCTAATATAATAGAATTTATCTTTTCTTGACATGTGTTAGTACCTATCTATTACATGGGAGTCAGATTGGAGGGTGGCATTCTTGAAACCAATTATTGTACACATAGCTCACTGGTACTTGGAGAGGCATGTGGTGATACATGCCTTTAGTTCTGGCACTTTAGAGACAAAGGCTGGCCTGGGCTATACAGCAAAATCTTTTTTTTTATAAATTGGTTTTTAAATTTTTTTTTAGAAACGTTATTCTTTTTTTTTTTTTTAATTTGTTTGTTTTATGTATGTGAGTACACTATTGCTCTCTTTAGATACACCAGAAGAGGGCATCAGATCTCATTACAGATGGTTGTGACCCACCATGTGGTTGCTGGGATTTGGACTCAGGACCTCTGGAAGAGCAGTCAGTGCTCTTAACCTCTGAGCCATCTCTCCAGCCCATCCTTTTGGTTTTGGTTTTGGTTTTGGTTTTGGTTTTGGTTTTGGTTTTGGTTTTGGTTTTGGTTTTGGTTTTGGTTTGGTTTTTTCAAGACAGGGTTTGTCTGTGTAACTGTCCTGGAACTGACTCTGTAGACCACACTGGCCTTAAACTCAAGAGATCCACCTGCCTCTGCTTCCCGAGTGCTGGGATTAAAGGTGTGCACTACTACCGACTGGCTGGACAGCAGATTCCATCGAAATTAGGAGACCTACGCAAGGAAGAAAAACAAACAGTTTAAACAGACAGCTTCTGCTGGTCCTTAAGGAGGAAGATTTGTTTTTTTCCTAGGTGATGCTAGCTATGAGGTGATTGGTATTGATTTGCTTTAATTACAGTTAGGAGCTGGCGGTCTCTAGTCTTAGTTTGCTGAAAGTGTTTTGTTAAATGTTTTTCTCTTGTGAACTGGAGAGATGGCTCGGTGTTCATCAGCACTTGCTGCTCTTACCGAGGGCTTGGGTTTAGCCCCCAGCACCACATCAGGCAGCCTTTGACTGACTGTGACTCCAGATTCAGAGGCTCCAACATCATAATTTGGCCTGCACAGGCACCGGGCACAGATGTGGTAAACACACATACATGCATTTGAACTCACGTGTTTTAAAATAAAAATCCAGCACTTGGAAGGCAGAGGCAGGCGGATCTCTGTGAGTTCAAGGCCAGCCTGATCTACAGAGCAAGTTCCAGGACAACCAAGGCTACACAGAAAAACCCTGTCTTGGGGAGGAGGAATCTTTAAAATTGAAAATATTTACTTCTTGAATTAACAAGATCACTTGATTTTTCTACCTTATTATCTTAGTGTGTTTACATTATTGTATTCATGAAGAATTTGGATTAATAATTTTCCCGAAATGGCTTTGTCTGATTTTGTTATAAGTATTGTTCTAGTTCTATAAAAGAAAGCATAGATTTTCTTTATCTTTTCTTTAAAACAAAACAAAACAAAACAAAAATTGACATTTTCCTATCAGTGTTCCTTTTCTGTGATTTCCACAGGTTGGGTGGTCCTGTTCTCTGCCGCTCTAGCAGAGTGTAGCCATCCTTGCTGTTTCCACATCACATGGACACTTGAGTTGTCCCAGCTTTGCCCATTTCCTGCTTGTGATGTGATCTTTCATGATGAGTTTATTTTTATTCCTTGTTTCCCTGACGGTTAGGTCAGTATCTTACTGCACAGTGCTTGGCGTTTCACAGAGAGGCAGGCGCTGTGCACTTCTGCACAGTGTTAGTACTGATGACCACTTACACGCTTTAAAGTGTCTCTACCAGTATGTGGCTGCTATGCCTTCATTTTATCTTTTTTAAATGCTTTGGTTAAGTTGGAGTTTTCAGTACTGATGGGTTTCATGTAATCACATTTGTCACTGTTTCTAATCTTCAATACATGGTGGGTCAGTTACTCACGACATCTGTCTGTCTGAGGCCAGTGCTTTCCTAGCCTCTTGCTGAATCCGAGGCAACCGGCTACACTCCATCTTGTCTGCCTCAGCGTCCGTCACACAGGAACCAGGACTTTGCTTGAGGACATGTTAATGCCAGTAAAGAAACCAAAGGCTGTTTGAATGGTTTTCAGGGAGTTTTTAATGTGTGTGTTTGTTTTTCAGGCAATTCCGTATCGTTGGATTTTCAGAACTCATATATATCCAAACCAGACCCACCCCCATCTCAGAGCAAACCAGCAACTTTTAGACCACCAACCCGGGAGGACCCTCCTCAGACCTTCTATCCCCAGAAAAGTTTCCCAGACAAAGCTTCAGTTAATGGAGCTGAGCAGACTCAGAAAACCATCACTCCAGCATACAACCGATTCACACCAAAGCCGTACACGAGCTCTGCCCGGCCATTTGAACGCAAGTTTGAAAGTCCAAAGTTCAACCATAATCTTCTGCCAAGTGAAACTGTACATAAACCTGAATTGTCTTCAAAACCTCCCCCTTCTCCAAAAACTCTCATGAAGGCTCATAGTTCCACACAGCCGCCTGAGTTTGACAGTGGAGTCGAGACTTTCTCTGTTCACACAGATAAGCCTAAATATCAAATAAATAATATCAGCACCATGCCTAAAGCTGTTCCTGTGAGGTAAGAGACTTATTTGCCTCTGTTTAATGTGGTGCTTGACGTGAATTTTTTTTTTGTTTTTGTTTTTTTTTTGTTGTTGTTGTTGTTTTGTTTTTTTAAATTGGAAGGCAGAGTGATACCCCTGCCTCCTGTGTGCTGGATTGCAGCTTTGTAGCTATAGTTTGAAGTAGTTTATATGATAAGACTTGAAATGATAAATTACACCTGTAAACTAAACAGCTATTGTGGTGGATACCTTTTTGTAGAACATCCTCCAGGAGGCGAAAGATGTTAATTAAATTATACAGCTACTGATCATATTAGCATCAGTAAGTATTGACATTCTCCCAGGGTCACCAATGGCTCAGACTAAGGAACAAAAGACAGTTCGCCCAACCAGCATCACGCAGCTAGAGGTTGGGAAGCCTGTGGTCATTAATCTTAGCGCCCATATCTTTAGTAGACTGACTTGAAGCACGAGGGACAGATACATGTACTTACTCCTCATTTACTATTTATTCAGCTAGGGTACAGGAAAGAACAAATGTAGTGACCTCAAAATGGCCATTCAAGGCAGTAGTAAGATAGATGGTTGAGTCTGCCTACAGCCTCACTCAGGCAGTTTTTTCCACTTGCTTGTTACTTAGTAATTGATCAGAGCCATCAGACCACACACTGCTGACTCAGTTCGGCTCCTTTAGACATTTTCAGGTCGGCCATGAAGGGGAAGCACTCACAGGACCCAAGGACCAGGAAGGCCACCTGAAGTAGCTTCTCAAGATGGCTGTGTCAGTCTGCCTTCCTGTAGTCAGCCAGCAGGGTTCTTGCCGTGCGGGGCTACATGGTGTTACCACATCAGACGATGGGCTCTGTTCCCCTTTCATTTGCTTCAGGAGTCTATCCCTGACCCTGCAGTCCTGCCAGAGAGAGAGACTGACTTCCCTTCATGTACTTCAGGCTGTTAGGCCATCTTTTCCACCACATGAACATTGTGTCTTAGAACTTTACCTCACAAAGTCTCAATAGTCTAGCTTCCACTTTTGAAATGTTCATCGATAGCTTCACCCTCTGCCTTTGTTTTTCTTGGGTCTTTGAGCTATACCATACTAGACCTTCTTACCTTGAAACCTTGGAGGCTTTAAACCCTCGGCAGCCTGGGCATTGGAATTCAGGATGTACTAAGGATGAGCAGTGTGTGTATGCACACTGAAATCGCAAAGTCTACCATAATCTTTATTACATGCTCTTTTCTGTGCGCACTGTTTCCTGGGTTACCAACTGAGATTCAGTGACTCTGATTTAGAGCACCCATTTCATGGATGTTCACTGAGACCCATGGCAGCTGTGAGACCAGTCATGTTTGATACATTGAAATTACACTGGTAATTATAGTAGTCTCATTCTTTACTTTCAAAAAGGCAGTTTGATTTATCCAGAAAGGGCATGTTCTTAGCCCTCTGAGTAACACCTTTCACAAAAAACTTAACTTGTTTAAGTAAAGAACTTCTAAATTGTTCAGAGAAATAAGGCTAAATACTTACTCTAGTAGTTATAAAGGGAAGCCTGTGTATATTATTAGGGTTTTCACCTGGCATTTTTTACCCCTCAGTCCTTCAGCTGTGGAAGAAGATGAAGATGAGGATGGTCATACTGTAGTGGCTACAGCCCGCGGCATTTTTAACAGCAATGGCGGTGTGTTGAGTTCCATAGAAACTGGTGTTAGTATAATTATCCCACAAGGAGCCATTCCTGAAGGAATTGAGCAAGAAATCTATTTCAAAGTCTGCAGAGACAATAGCATCCTCCCACCTTTAGATAAAGAGAAAGGTAAGTGTGCTTACTGTCTGCTTCACTGTACTAACTCCAGTGTTGCCCAAGGTATACCTGTTTCTGGTGGCCAGCCCCAGGGATAAGCTGGAAGCCTCTCTGGATGTTTTAGGCAAAGCCCAGCATTTTCTTTGTGCATCTGAGGGCCTCTCAAATGAGCCAAGTCTGCAGAGAAGTCATATCACTGGCGTGTGGTAGGTGGGGCACAGCACCTTACTCACTGTGAGAGAGAATTGATGTCAGATGTCAGGCCATTGGCAAGCCTCTCACATGACTGCCAGGCTGTTTTGCCTGACCTAATCAAATTTATGAGCTCTTCAATCTCAAGAAGATAGTTGATATCCACTCAAGAAGGCTTTGCCCTTCCTGTCAACTATTACTTCAGGAGGCAACACTGTTGACCATTCAGCACAGTGAGTGGCATGTCCTTGAAGGTGGGGGGGGCATATTTCTAAACAGCTCAAGGGAACCAAGAATGCTGTCACTTTCATAACCTTCCTAGATCCTTCAGTGTGCTGATGAATTGAAGTGTGATTACTTTTAGAAATTCTTGATTTCACGAGACATGGTATTATAAACCACTTTCTTGAGGTACTCTGTCTTAAAAACAATAGGACTCATGTTGGTCCTGCTAGAATACCTGAACACATATATAGCAAACACTTAAAAATGAAAAGCAAGATGGCTCAGTGGGCAAAGGCGCCTGCTGTCAACCAACCCTGGAGATAGAGTTTGATCCCTGGGGCTCATACAGTCAAAGGAGAGAACTGATTTCCTGCAAGTTGCATTCTGACCCTCACTAGCACAGCATGTCATGTGCATGTGTATGCCACATACACACACACCAGCGCCCAACCCACCCACCCACTGGGAATATATGTAGCATTTGCAAAAAGTATATTTGAATGTTTTGTGGTACAGACTTTTATGGTGGAGTTCAATGGCCCCTGGTTATATGGGGTTTTATAGTACTAGAAATGTAAAATAAGGACATCAGAGACGTATTGGTCCACATTAAAGTTTGATAAAATATTAAAGTGGAGGCCACGTTTCTTTTTTACTCTACTGTATCTATTAAGATCTTGCAAATTCCAGTTGTAGCGCCCACTGTGTTTTCCTGAGCACTGCTATGGAGAACTACTGTCATGGGCTTTAGCACGTGTGTGCTGGATGGGAGTGTGAGGACCATGTAGTGGAAAGGGTCCATCTCTCATGTGACTTTCTCTCCCTAACTTCAGGTGAAACTCTGCTGAGCCCCCTAGTGATGTGCGGGCCCCATGGCCTCAAGTTCCTGAAGCCTGTGGAGCTACGCTTGCCACACTGTGCGTCCATGACTCCTGACGGTTGGTCTTTTGCTCTAAAATCATCCGACTCCTCGTCGGGTATGCTGTCTTCACTCTGTCTCTGGGACTTTGGGAGCTGTCATTGATTAATGCCTGAGCTCTTGGTGCTTCCCACGCTGTGTGTGCACAGATCTTCCCTCTGTCCCTGTGGCCTTGTAAGCATTACGAGTATTTTAAATTTGTGGTTCATATGCTATAAATGCATATGGAACCGTGGAGACTTTTCTACCTTTTAATAATTGGCAATTTGGCTAAAGATTGGCTGTTCTTGGGTTTTAAAAAAAAATTTATAATCTATCAGATTTTTTTCAAGGTGCAAAGTATTTATACTAACCTTGGAGAAAATTTCTACAGTGATGGTGCCTGGTCAGGGTTTTGTTTTTTTTCCAGCCTGAACCTCTTAAGTAACTCCTGTTATGCACTGTTTTAAGTGATTTTTGCTCATTGGCTCATGATTTCAAAGCTTGCATTGCATTTTCATATTTCTCGATTAAGTAACTTAAAAGTCAGTCTTTACTACGAATGTTGTTCACCCTGACAGGATCCATAGAAGAACAAAAATACAAAGTTTTGCCCCTAAATTTGTATAAATCAGTGAGTATTAGTAAGTTTCAGGTTGGTTCAGTATGAAGTAAAGGTTTTAATACAAAGTTTACAATAGGCTTATATCTAAATATTCCTTTGGAGGAAGCCTTGTGGGCTAACTTTAAGTAGTGAAGGAAAAGTTAAGCAGTATTGAAAGTGGGCATTGAGAGGCTGGGAGAGTGTTGCATTTCTGAGACCAGCTTTATCTAAACTGCCTGCTGCTGCAAGGGGCCGTACATGATACACAGATGAGCTACAGCTTTGTCACTTCAGCATTTATGGGGTGCTGTTCAGTTGTACCGAGACCACACACTTGTGTGACCCAGTACCGCAGTAGACAACATTGCTGTTGCTCACCTAGCTGTTCAGTAGGTGAGCGTGGGTAAGTATAGACTTAATGGCGGCAAAATACTAGTATGTTGAAAAGAAACTTAAAACATAATGATGAGGAAAATGCCTTTGATTTCTAGAGTTGTCTGAGTAGTTTTGTCAATGACTCCTTATTAAACCATTTGACTCCTTATCAAATGTATGTATATCTTACAGTACACAGAGTACACAACTGGTATCAATAGTTATCCATTTGTTATGGGGCTCGTAGCTTCTCTGGTCTCAACTGTATGGATGTCACCTGTGACAGAAGCTTCTTCATTCACTGTCTCACAGGCACAGAAGCACTCCTGGTCGTTATAAAGGGAGGAAGAGTCAGCAGCTTTGAGTCTCAACTCCCTTGGCTACCACAGAGACAGTTTCTCATTGTTCACAGTTCACACCCACTGCCAGGTCTTTGTACAGGGTGTAAATCAGAAACCAAGGGTTTCTTCAAAACTCAAACACCAAGACCTACCTCAGAGCTACATAGCAATGGGTGTTTCAATTCCCAAATGCCACAGATGATTTATTGCACATCCAGAAGTGGGGAAGACTCTGGTAGCTGTCTTGCTGGTTTGGCTTGGTAAGGGGGAGGAGTCTTCAGGAAGTAGGTGCTATAGAACTTGGCAGAAGAATATCCTTTGTATGAGTAACTGAGTGTGAGCAGTGTGTTCTCACACTCAGCATAATGTGTTACCATACAGCACTATCCGAAATGAAGGTGTTAATAGTTGTGTACACTGAGAAACAACTCCAGCCGTCTCAGCTGTGTGATTGTCCGAGTCTTTGTAACTCTCACTCCTATATTAAAAAGGCCAATGAATTGGCTGTCAAAAGAGACATCTAAAACAGCTTTCAGATGCTCATAGCTACCAAACCTACTTAAAGCACAAAGTTTAGATATGAGTGTAATATTTGAAGAAATAGAAGAAAATTCTAATATGTAGGTTTATACTTGTTCCATAATAGCAAAACATTGTGGGTAGCAGTCCAGACAACCATAAATGACATCAAAATCTTTTTTCTTTCATAGGTGACCCTAAAACTTGGCAAAACAAGTGTCTTCCTGGAGATCCGAATTACCTTGTTGGAGCCAACTGTGTTTCTGTCCTGATTGACCACTTTTAATTCTTAGAGTCTAGCAGCTGGACTAAGCAGTGTGAACATGGATTGAACTTACTGAATGGAACCACTCTAATGAGTATTCTATTTTCTTAGAATTTATACTGCAGTTAGTAGTATTAAACATTTGTTGGAACTGATAAAGGTTAGTGAGCATGCCCCTGAACCACGATCAGAAAACATGCTACAAGCTGTGTGTTATTGAGTGGAGAACTGTCAGGCATTGGCTAGAGGTTCAAAGATATTTTGCTTTGTAATGATTTTTGTACTTTTTTATGGTCACTGCTTAACTTCACATACTGATTTCCGTTAAAAATACCAGCCAGTAAATGGGGGTGCATTTGAGTTTTGTTCTTTCCAAAGTACACTCAACCTTTACTATGGCCTTGGCCTAGCATACACATTTATTTTATTATGCATGAGGTAATGTGCACACATTTTTTACAAATGCACCTGGAATATATAACCAGTGTAGTGGATTTAACAGAAATGTACAGCAGGGGGATTTATAACTTGGGGAGGGAGGGGCAAATGAAGACAATTCCTTATTGTATATGAAAACACATTTCTCTTAGGGAAGGACACCAAAGCATGTGAGCCCAGTTCCATGGCCGCTGAATCTATAAATTAACATATCACCACAGACATCCAACCAGCAGGAATGCCTTACCCTCATGGTTTTCATTCTTAGATCATTTCGCTCTGTAGTACTAAGTTTTTATGAGTTTGTGCGTACCTAGATACTGTATCATGGAAAAGACTGAGGAAATTGTGGACTTGATGGTTTCGGAAATGTGTAAATCACCTGGAAGAAAGTAATGGTGTGACTTAAAATATTTTTTTTTGACAAGGGAGAGTGGTTGGTGGTCTTCTGTTCTTTGGGCTATGCATCTGAGATGTTTGATGTGTTCAGGACGCATGTACATAATGCGTGCATACCACTTTTGTTCTTGGTTTGTAAATTAACTTTTATAAACTTTACCTTTTTATACATAAACAGAACCGAGTTTCTAAGGCTACCTTTGTATTCTCTCCTGTACCTCTTGAGCCTTGAACTTTGACCTCTGCAGCAATAAAGCAGCATTTCTACACATATAAGGTCATTTTTTTAAGAAAAAGAATGCACAGAGTTGTTACATTTTTAAGTGCTGCATTTAAAAGATACAGTTACTCTAGTTTGATTAAATTCTTGCAAAGTATCCCTTCTGTAAAATTTGTGATACAATGCTGTGCCCTAAAGTGTATTTTTTTACTAATAGTTTATTATGGCACATCAGCACGATTTCTGTTTAGATAATACACCACTACATTCTGTTAATAATCATTAGGTGTGAAAGGATTTCTTTTGTGGTTATTAAAAATCTCAAATTTCTAAATCTGCAAGAATAAAACTTTTTAAAATACAGTGTTAGTTTGCTTTACTTGCTCTCTGTTTCCCATTCCAAGCAACCTTATGATCCTGTTTTAATTTTTGCATGTGTGGTATGTGTGCGCGTAGGCCAGAGATGGATGTCAGCTGTCTTCCTCTGTCGGTGGTCATCTTAGTTTTGAGGCAGGACCTTGCCTTGGAACTGGAAGCCTTCGATTGCTAGCCTGGCTGGCCAGCAGGATTCAAGGGTCCATTTGTATCTCCCCCCTGCTTCCCAACATCCCTGGAGGTACAGACATGTTCCACCTAGGGACTCAGCTTCTGTTGGTGCTGGCATCTAGACTCAGGTCCTCCTGTTTGCATGACCAACGCTCTGGCCCTATCATTTTGTGTAGAGCCTTTGCACTTAACACCCGTGTCACCTGCCATCCCAGGTAAAATATTATACATACTGAGGCTTGGTTTTCTACAGCTTCTGTACTATGGGTTGGGCTTGCCAGTCAAAAGCTGGGAGGCAGACTCTAGGCTGCTGTGTTCTCTACGCCGTGTCTGTTCTGTAGGACCAGTCTGTGCATGCCTCTCCCCCAGTTTTTAAGGCAGGCCGCTTATGAACTGCTGCCTTTGAGAAGACAGTGGCTTTTAATGGCTGCAGGTAATTCACAGTGCTAATCTTATTTATGTGCCATCTTCCCTGACATTGAAGTCATTTCTGTATAGTTTTTGTGTACATATTTGTGAATGGTAGCCCACCTTCATAGGTTTTCTTTCTTTCTAAAGATAAAATTTATTCATGTTACTGTTTTTTAGGTATATAGTTCTCCAAATTTTGAGGAGTACATCCTTCTTGCCTATGAAAACTAATACTGACTTGTAAAAGGATTACATAGTTAATTCGTAGAATGAATTCCTCATCCTCATACCTTGTACCCTTGCAGACTCTACCCCCTTTTCCAGGCTTGGGAAACTCACAATCTCTTTTCCATTGCTCTGGCTTTGCCTTTGCGAGGGTTATTGTAAGTGGGGGCCATACAATATGGTCTGGAGCCTGGCTTCCTTCACATCGGATGATGCAGTATGACTCACGTATGATGTTACAGCTGTTGGCAGATTTTGTTACATAGTTGTTCCAGAGTGGGGCCGCACTAGAGTTTATAGTTTATTCTCCTTGAGGAGCTTTGGGGAGCTTATCAATAAAGTAGCTATAACATTGACAGGAGTTTTTAAAGGAGTATAACTGGTTTCACTAAATACCTAACAAAGCAGTCACTGGCTCAGACATTGTCTTTTTAACAAAAACTCTACTAACTTGTTTGACGGTAACGGTACCTGTGTCACTTCATCGGAGTCCCCAGTCTGTGGTGGTCTGGTTGCTTCATTGTCTCTGGTGGTTGCTGTTTATCTCTGCACTTCTGCTGAGCCGTCAGTGGGGTTTGATATCCATCTACCTAGTGACTCCGGAAAGCTCGTCTTTTGGTAAATATTGAAATCTTTTGTTTCTAAATTCAGTTGTTAGGGGCCGAGGAGGTGGCTCAGTCACTAAAGTGCCTGTTGCACAAACATGAGGACATGTCAGGCATCCCTGCACCCATGTAAAAGGCTTGGGCGTGGCCCTGAGCACCTGTAATCCTGCTGCTGGGAGGCTGATATAGCATTCCTGGTGTTTGCTGGCCAGCAGCCTGGCAGAGTTGGTGAGCCCCAGATTCACTGAGAGATGCTGTCTCAAAGAGTACAGTGGGGAGCAATAGAGGAAGGCCTCCAACATCAATGACTGGTCCTCTGCACACATTCACAGGAACTACTCCACAAGCACAAAAGGATTTGGAGAGTCATAGACTCCATTACCTAACTTATAAATAAGACATGCTTAATGGTGTCTTTCACGGGGAGAATTACTCACTTGATAAAGTCTAGTTTGTTTGTTTGTTTTTTTTTTTTTTTTTTTTTTTTTTTTTGGTACATGCCTAAGGATGCTTTACCTAACCCATGGCACAAAGATTCTTGTGTCCTAAGTTTTTCTCTCTGACTTCTTTGACTCTGTTTTTGATGCATTCCTGAGTTGGTTTTATATGTAGCATGAGCTGTGTGTGTTGAGACACTCAGTCTGTTCTGTGTTTGCCTGTCTGTATTGTAAATACATAAGAAAGACTTGGTCTAGACATTGGGCTTCCATAAATAAGTTATTGGAGCGTAACTCAGCAAGTCTGTTATTCATGCATACCTGGCCTTTATTACATGGTATAGACGCCTGGAACACTTAAACGTATCTTCTGCACCTTAATGTTGATAGGAATAAGGCCATTTCTGTTCCCCCAAACCATCCTTATACAGTACTGTGCATGTTGGGTTAAGCCATTCATGTACTCTCATTCTAGAAACCTAACATTTTCCAATTTTTATACCATTAGAACTGGTGGGAAATTTAGTTAATGTCTAGTGTTATCTGAGTCAGTTCTTCCTCATTTTGACCCGTAGTAAATAGATTCTTGGTATAGTAAACAAGCAGTGTTACCCAGGTAAATGACAGACTTTGACAGCAGGTATTTTGACTCTAGTCAGGGATGCAGTAGCCAGTAAGGGTATGTCTGCAAAATTCAGCCAGGGGTGGCAAGCAGGCAGGCAAAGTGAGTTTGACTTGCCTTGGTGCATGGTTTGAAATCACTGTAGATAGGGACATAGTGAGGTATTTTCTATGTAGTTTGCAGAAAGTACACCCTTGGGCTGTGCATAGGTACATCGCAAATCAAGTCACAAAAACTTTGAGGGTATTTGGCTCAGAAGGAAGGTTTTTTCTCAAGTAGTTTAGCTAAATGGAGTGCCGCAGAGATCATTTTAATGTGCTGTCATTCCTAGAGCCGCATTGCCATCTCAAATGTGATCACAGTAAAAGCTCATATTGTAGCTTTCTTAGTTTTACTCCTCAGTGCTTTCCTTTAAAGCTGCATGGCATCAAGGGAACCAGTACTCAAGGGATGGAATTAATATGTTTAGATTCAGAGATGGATAAGACTTTAGCCACAGACGTCACTCGGGTTACATCCAGAGCTTGTTTCCTTCAAGTCCTCCACAGTCACTCAGCTCAGGACAGTTGACACAGCTGAGCTACTTGGACGTGAAGTCAACTCTCCATATGCTATGTAAAGTGCCCTGACTTAGTTGTGCTCATATCTATGAAGATTAAAAATGAATTTTTTTTGTTAACCCAGGTGTTTGCCTACTCAGGCAGTACCAGGCTGAGAAGATATATATAGACAGATAGGACATAACTGAGACATCCAATTAGCAGGATATAGAAGACCCTTTGCTAAGAACTGTCCTCTGCATGTGTCCATGGAGACGTTACAGTCAGGTGTGGATACCATGGCTGATGTGTTTTACCCTAGGCTTAGTCATTGATTGGCAGTTGGTAAAGGGCTTAATTTCCAGTACCACATAAAGCTGGGTGTGTCTTTCATGCTTGCAGTCCCATCACTCAGGAGTTTCAAGCCAGCCTAGGTTTCATGAAGATTAAGAGAATAAATAACCCTTTAATTCTTAAAACAAGGGAAAACCGTCATGCGACCAATATGCTCACGAGTACTCAGTGGTTAGGGCCGCATACTTGTCTGGCAGTTGGCATGTGCCAGAGCCCAATTGGGATGGGATCCTGATGTTGGGTGTAGTAATTACTTTCCCTGTGCTGTGATAGTATACCCTAACAAAAGCACTTGAAGGGCGAGAGGAAGGTGTGTTCAGCTGTTTGTGGGTATAGTCTGTCCCGGGAGCAGGAACTTGAGGCAGCCGGTCACACGCCACAGAAGAGGAGGCGACGAAATGGGTGCTGCTGTGCTTCCATTTCCTTTCTCCCACTGTTCAGCTCAGGACCCAGCTCTGGGTTGCTGCTGTCCACATTGAGAGTGGTCGTCCCATCCCATTAACAGAATCCCTCATCTGCCCAGAGGCCATCATTCCAGCCCTCGCAGATATGCCTGCAATCTTGCCTCCTAGGTGACTGTTCTTGTCAGGTTGTAGTTAAATGTTAACCATCATATTGGGGCTTCCATGGGCAAACTTTAAGGTCAGAAGGTTTCCCAGAACATACCTTAAGAATTGGGTACCTGGGGAGGGTTAGCTAGCACTTAAGGATGTTTGTAAAAGACAAAACTATATAAAAGAGTTGAAGTTACCTCCTACTACTCTTCCCATTGCTGTAACAGGTCAAGGAAACGTTCAGGAGAGTTTATTTGGGGCTTACAGTGTCACAGGGTGAGTCTGATCTTCATGGCAGCAGGCAGGTAGACACAGTGTGGCTGAGCACTCACGAGAGACCAAGAATGGAATACCTCAGAGCCCACTCCCCGTGACACAACTTCCCCAAAAAGGTCACACCTCCTAATCCTTAAAGCAGTGTAACTAGAGGTTACAAAGTATTCCAGTACCTGAACCTCAAGGGGCCCTTCCCATTCAAAACATTGACAGGGACTAATGACCCTTCCGGAAGCCACAAGTCACCGAATGAAAAGCCTGGTTCTAGGTGCAGTACCTCCTCTCCAGGTGTCGGTCCTAAGACACTTGCTGTTGCTCCTGTTACCTACTGGAATTCGATGGTAAGACACTGTTACTGAAGACACTGAACCATGGGGTTCATTGAAATTAAGTTGGTTCTGGCCTGGGAGCCTCCTCCCTCCTGGCTACTTTTCATGGTTTCAGACAGTTGTCATGTAGACTGCTGGGGTTAGGGGTTCATCAACAGTATTACACAGCTACAACCCTGTGAGCTATGACCACCAGAGTGGCAAGATGTGCCCATCCGCACATTAATGGCACAGATATTAAGGGTCTAGCAAAATGCTTTCTGTTTGGACTTAAGCTCCACTCCACAGAGGAATCGTGCCTAGTACTGTAATCTGATTACGAGCCCATGTCTGGGAAGCTCACAGGCCCCAGGACCCAACCCACTACTCTTACTTTGAAAAATGGATAGAGTATCAAACCACTGTCCCAATTCGTATCCTACACCCATAGATTAGAGCAGCTCTCAGTTCACCAAGGAAGTGTGAGAGTGAACAGAGGTTAGTGAAACAACTGGCTAACATACGAAGAGTAAGTCTCTGGACTGTTCAGACACAAGTTGAATATCTGCATCTTACATTCCCACCATCTAAAGCCCTGAGGCCAGCCATCATGGAGGAGGGGGTAGAAGATTGTAAAAGCAAGTGATCATGGAAGAATGGAGCATAACAGCGTCTTCTCGACATGATAGGATCACTGCCATTGTGAATTCAAGCAGCTGTTTGCACAAGACCAGGCAAATCACCACAGTTCACTGTTGCATTGAAGGGGAGCTAGAATTACAGAACACACACAGGGACCTTTGTTGACCCTTGGTGGCTTCTGTGTGGCTCCTGGAATTTCCAAATGCCACTGGGTGGCCCAACATCAATAAATAATATGGCCAACAGAAATTGGGCAAAATGGACGATAAAAAAGGGAACAGGTTGGGGAAGGGCAGGGAGGTGGGAATGTATCTGTGATTGATTAGGGGGAGGCTTGGTGTTAATCAAAACACACTGAGTGCGCATACGAAGTTCTCAAAACATTAATAAAAATATGTTGTCTAAAGACAACCTAAGATGAGTGGGAGGGGCAGTCAGATAGAAAACAAATCTGGAGACCTGAAGAGGCCTGAACTGGGACCCAGAATGAAACAACTAAGAACGGAATACAACAAGGGTTAAGAGGGCACTGGAGGGCATGAGAACTTACACCAGAATTTAAAGTGACTTTGTGGTTATATGTAACAGCAATCCCAAGAGTTCGTTGGTTCTTGATAGGTCCAGCAGAGTCCAGGGTCCCTGCTGTCCCTGGGGACAGGCCTTTGTTGTTGAATGGCCCTACTAAGGCTTTGTTACTTGCCTCCCAATGTCTACAATTAGTTAACACCATATAAAGTACACTGACTGCAAAATTTCACAGATAGGTCCGTTGGAAATACCGTTTTGTATTTTCCAGGGTCACAAGACCCAGGATGTGGGCCTCGCCACAAGAAAGCAGAGAGTAGGTCTGTGTCCACTGTCATGATGGCCTTCTAGGGATGTGGAGAAAAGCCTTGACAAGAAGCTGTCACTATGTAGGAGCCACTAGTTTACAGCTCAGCATCTTAGTGTCCACTACTTGATCAGGGCCATCAAGGGAGTATCTTTTTTTTTTTTTTGTAACATTTCCACATGGGTTGTAAGAGTAACAACATTTTCTAAGAGTAGACACAAAATGTCTCTGCCCAGACTTCTAAGTGTTACCCTTTTCCTGTATGTACATGAGTCTAGGTAGACAGACAGCTAGAATAACCCAGTAAAATGTCACACAGTGGGTGGCTTAAATAGCACACATTCCTTGGAGTTGTAGAGATCTGCATTCTGGTGTGGCCCACACCTGCAATCCTAAGACTGCAGCTGGAGCCGGAGGGTGGGGTTTGGTCAAGTTGGACAAGGTAACAAGACCCTGAGTATGGGAGACCTGGAGGCTGACAATCTAGATAAGGCTGAGCCTCCTGATGAGGATTTCCTTCCTTCCTTAATGTGTCTTTATTTTTCCTATGTGTCTTTATGTGAACACTATGTCTTCGCCAACACACACACATAGAGCAAGGTCACTCACGTCAACTGAATCATGGCCCCAGGCTTATGACCTCCTTTAACTTAGAAGCCTAGTATGTAAACACAGGTGTATTTGTTACTTTCTCCTTGGCTGTGACCAAATACCCGGACAAGAAGCAACAAGAAAGGGTTTGCTTGACTTGTAGTTTCAGGAGATACAGTCCATCATGAAGGGGATGTCATGGTGCAGGGACATGCAGCTGGTCGTGCTTTGGAGTCGGGAGGCACAGAAGGATGAATGCTACTGTCCTAGTTTTGTGTCTGTCGCTGCTGTAGAGACTGTCTTATTTAACTGTTCTGTTACTGCTATGTAGAGGCACCATAACCAAAGCTACCTACAAAAAGCATTTCATTAGCGGCTTGCTTATAGTTTCAGAGGGGGAGTTCATGACCGCGTGGTATGAAGTGTGGCCCAGGAGCACAGGTAAGGCCCTGGAGCAGTAGCTGAGAATTTATATCTATTTTGAAAGCTAGAGGCAGAGAGAGATCCAATTGCAAAGGCGACATACCTCCTCCAGCAGGGCCACACCCTCTAATGCTATCAAATATCTAAGCCTGTGAGAGCCATTCGCAGTACAAAGACCATGACCGTAAACAACTCAGGGAAGCAACTTTTTATTTGGCTTACAGTTTACAGTCCATCCAGGGACACCAGAGCAGGAACTTGAAACAGAAGACCACTGTTTACTGGCTTGCTCCCCATGGTTTGCGCGTGTGTGTATGTGTGTGTGTGTGTGTGTGTGTGTCCTAAGACCACCTTCCCAGGGGCAGTATTGCCCACAACCCACGTAGCACACGCACACTCACACACATGCGCACACGCCATCCGGACAGGCCAGTCTGATGGAAGCAGGTCTTCAACTAAGAGTTTGTCATCCCAGGAGATTCTTGTTGTCAAGGTGACAAAGCACAAGCATTGCACTGCCACTCAGCTTCCTCTCTCATTTTAATTCAGTCTAAAACTCCAGCTCATAGAACAACGCCACCAACATTTGGGGTCAGTCCTCTTACTTCAGTTTACCTAACCTAGGTAATCCCTTAGACACATGTCCAGACGCCCCCACCCGTCCCCACTGTGGAGATTCTAGAACCCATCTGTCTCAGCATTTTGTCGCTGGGAAGACATGACCATGGCAACTCTTACTTATAAAGGAAAACACTTGACTGTGGAGGGCTTATAGGTTCAGAGGATTAGTCTACTGTCATCACAGCAGGGAACATGGCAGCTGAGAGTTCTAAATCCAGACCTGAAGGAAGAGAGAGGCCCTGGGCTTGGCCTGGGCTTCTGAAACCTCAAAGCCCACCCCTGGTGACACACTTCCTGCAACAAGGCTACACCTCCTAATCCTTTCAAATAGTGCCACTCCCTGGTGACAAGCATTCAATGAGCCCATGAGCCACTGGGAGAGTCTCATTCAACAGCCACACTGACTAGGGCTTCAACACAAGTTTTCATGATTAGCCGTTCAGCTTATAACACTTTTTTTGAAGAATTTGAATATGTTTCAGGTAACATGAGGTTTTCCCAATTACACTGATGATCTACGGTAGTACGCGCAGGCTCAGAAACCCTGAAGAAGATGGGTTTTGTTTCTTTATTGCCGTCATAGTTTTGGCTGGATAGAGTTCTGTTGCAGTCATTATTGTTTTCTTTTTGTTTGTATTTGGCTTAGCTTGCTTATATTTTTGGAAGTGGACTATCATTGATCTGAGATCTTTTGTTTTTTAATAGACATTTTAAACCGGTAACATCTTCTAAAAGAATGCTTTGTTCTTAAATTGTTACTTTTTTTATTTCAAAATATATTTCCCAGTTTTCCTTTGATTTCTTAACTCAGAGTTGATATATTTTCCACATGCTTTGAAGCTTCTCTAAAGCTCTTCCTATTGATTTTAATTCCTTTCTGATAAGAAAATACATTTCTCTGTGTGACTTAGGGTAGCAGTAAATTTGTTAACTCACCCTGTGCTCCCGCACTCACCTTCCCTCCCCAAGAGCTATCTCGCACACGCACGCGCACACACACACACACACACACACACACACACACAACATGCCTCCTCTGTCTGTCCTGCCCATTATTTACCAATCAAAGCCAACTGGGGGCAGGGTCCCTCAGAGTTTTACCACAGACAGTTAAGTAAGCAGTTTTGGGAACCAAAATTAACATTATAACACAAGCAGCATTAGGCCAAACACACTTCAACTTAGATTCTCTTAAGTCTCTTTTCTTCTCTTCTCTTCTCTTCTCTTCTCTTCTCTTCTCTTCTCGTCTCCTCTCCTCTCCTCTCCTCTCCTCTCCTCTCTTATCTTCCCTTTTCTCTTCTTCCTTCCCCTCCCCTCCCTTTCCCTCCCCTCCTCTTCTTTTCTCTCCTTGTGACAAGGTTCCACTTTATAGCCCATGTTGACCCCAGACTCATTGTATGTTCTATGTTGCCATCAAACTCCCCCCCACCCTCTGCCCCTGCCTCAACCTGAGTGCTGCAGTTACCACCACACCAAACTTCTGTTACTCTTTTTCATTTGTTTGTTTTTGTTTTTTTTTTATGAGACCCTGTCTCAGACTTTCTCTGTTGCCGAGGATGCCCTTGAACTCTTGGTTCTCCTACTGACACTTCCCAAGTGCTGGGATTACAGGTGTATGCAGTAGGATGACAGGTGTGGGGCTAGGATGACTGACAGGTGTGCAGCTAGGATGACAGGTGAGCAGTTAGGATGACAGGTGTGCGCAGTAGGATGACAGGTGTGCAGCTAGGATGACAGATGTGAAGCTAGGATGACAGGTGTGCAGCTAGGATGACAGGTGTGCAGTAGGATGACAGGTGTGCAGCTAGGATGACAGGTGTGCAGCTAGGATGACAGGTGTGCAGTAGGATGACAGGTGTGCAGTAGGATGACAGGTGTGCAGCTAGGATGACAGGTGTGCAGTAGGATGACAGGTGTGCAGCTAGGATGACAGGTGTGCAGCTAGGATGACAGGTGTGAAGTAGGATGACAGGTGTGCAGCACTGAGCCCATTATTTACCATCTTTACTTAAATGAAGCCTCTTACGGGATCTAAAATTAGGACTACTTGACAGGAGGAGGAGAATAAAGAGGAAGAAGAGAAGGAAGGAAAGAAAGAAGAAAGCAAGCAAGAGAGAGAGAGAGAGAGAGAGAGGAGGGAGGGAGGGAAAGGGAAGGAAGGAAGGAAGGAAGGGAGGAAGGAAGGAAGGAAGGAAGGAAGGAGGAAGGAACCTTGGAGAGATGGCTTAGCAGTTAAGAGCACAGGCCACTCTTCCAGAGGACCTGGGTTCAATTTCCAACACCCCCATGGCAGTTCACAGCTGCCTGTAACTGCACCTCCAGGAGATCCAACATCTCACACAGGTGTACATCCCGACAAAATATCAATGCACATGAAATAAATCCACCCCAGAAGCCTCGGGTGCCCTAAGAGAATAGATTTGTATGGGGCGAGTTGCGTAGATGTGGAGGAGTCGGGTTCTTGGTAAGCCATGCGGGCCCTGGTCTTCCGTGCCTTTATTTTGTCTAATTCTCAGCTGTAGGTGGAGCACTATAGGCTCTGACCACTGCTGTCCTCACGCCTGACTCCTCCCCTATGGTCAGTATTGCTTTATGTATTCAGTGGTCCATGGTTGGGAACACATACTGCTGTGTTTCCTTACGGCCATTATGGCACTAACATGTCCTCTTCATGGTGTTGGTTTCTTTGCCTTCATCTGTTTGGACTGTGAGGGTGGTTCTTCCACCTTTGTTAAGGTCACTGTTCATGTTTACGTCTTTTCCTGTCTTTTGCTTTCAGTCTGCATTTGGCTCTAAACTGTGCCTCTCTACAAAGTACATAGTTTCTCTTGCCTTATGCGTTAGTACATTTTGAATGGAACTACCCTAGCCATTCTGGCTTTCTTATGGCCCTTGTTTGCAGAGTAAACCTTCTGCATTCCTGGTTTTCTGTCTGTGTCTGAATCTAAAGGGCATCGAGTCTCATGCAAAGCGTTTAATTTGATCTTTTGTGACGTAATCTCAACTGTCAACACATCAGGATTCAGAATCACCTTGGAAGCAGGTCTCTGGGCATGTTGTGAAGGATTTTCTGAATTAGGTTAACTGAGGTGGAAAACCCTACTGTAGATGTGGGTGGCCCCATAGCGTGGGCTAAGGTCCTGCACTGAATACAAAGAGAAGAAAGGGAAATGCGTGTGAGCTCTGTGTCTGCTGCCTGACAGAGCACTGAGTCCACTACTCCCAGTCTAGCAGAGATGTGGGCTGACTTCTGTCGATTATCTTTCAATTTATTAGTTTTAGGCTTTTGCTGTTGTTCCTAATTTGTCATTTATCCTTTTTTATGTAAAATAAATATTTTCTGGTGTAAAATTTTAATCCCCTCATCTTGCCAGGCATGATGGCTCCTGACTGTAAACCAAGCAAACACTCGGGAGGCTGAGGAGCGGTTGTTGGGCGTCTGGACTGGAGAGCACAACCCTACCCCAAATACATAAACCCATTAGCTTACCTGACTGCTTTACCTTTAGCTTATTATATCTGTTGCAGCATGAATGTTCACTCATTCCAGTGGACTTCAGATTATCACTAAATGCATGAAATACAGAAACTACTCCCGAGTTTTGTGTGTGTGGGTGTGGGTATGGATGTGTCTGTGTCTGTGTGTATCTCTGTGTGTGTGTGTCTATGTCTGTGTGTCTGTCTGTGTGTGTGTATGTGTGTGTGTCTCTGTGTGTATGTGTGTCTGTGTGTGTTTGCACCCACGTATGTGTACATAGATTTGGTGTTCCTGTGTGTTCACGTGACAAGCACATGTGAGGAGGTCAGCCGTCAGCTTTCTGGTGTCAGTCCATAGACACATGCACCACTCTGTCCAGTGTTCACTTGAGTTCTGAGGGGTCAGCCTCATGCCAGCAGTTTTGCTCGTGGAGCCCCTCACGTGGATTTCCTTCAGCGCTAGCGCCATTTGTTTTTGGCCAGGACTCCTTAGGGTGGTTTGGAAAGATTTACATGAGGTGAACCTTCTCATGCATTGTTTCAAATGTCCCTCTGCCTTGCCTCCACGAAGAGGGCTAGGCTTGCTCAGTGTGTCTTTCCTTTAGCACCTTTTCTTCTCTCAACTTCCTGCCCCTCCTTCATGCTGCTGCAGCAAGGGCAAAGGTCCTTCGGCTGGGATTCGACGAGGTTTGCTGCTGTGCAGAGATTTGTCTCTCAAACGTTTGCCTGAGCGTGCGTCTCTCTGTGGCTCTCTTGTTTATTCTACTTAGAGTTCACTGTGCTTTGCCAATGTGTAAATTAATGCATCCTTTCTCCTGGGGGGCGCTCTCTTGCTTCTGTCTTTATTCAGTTACCTCGTCTCCCTCCCTTCTTCTCTCACCTGAATCTGCTATAACACAATCTTTCTTCCCTTTTTTTAGACAGATATCTTGCTGGGTAGACTAGGCTAGGGTTGAACCCATGATCCTAGATCCTCCCTCCTTAGCCTCCCGAGTACCAGGAATGCACATAGCTCAGACTGCATGGGTTTTAGTCATCTATTTTTAAGGTTTTAGGCCAAGTCCATGCTGCTGAACTCCTCTAGTAAACACACACACACACACACACACACACACACAGACACATGAACACACATACACACACAGACACATGAACACACATACACACACAGACACATATACACACACAGATACATACAGACACACACACACAGACACATATACACACACAGATACAGACACACACACAGACACATATACACACACACAGATACATACACACACACACGCATGCACAGACACATACATACACAGACACACACAGACACATATATACACACACACACATACACATACACACACAGGCATACATACACGCAGACACATACACACAGACATATACACACAAACACACATGCAGACACATGCACACACATACACTAGACACACATGCATGCATGCATGCACACACACACAGACACATACACATACACACAGACACATACACACACAGATACATACAGACATGCACACACACATACACGCATGCATGCACACACACAGACACATATATATGCACACAGATACATATAGACACACACGCATGCATGCATGCACACACACACAGACACACACACATACACATATACCCACACCCACACACACACATGCACACACACATAGACATATACACCCACACGCACACACACACACACAGGCACATGCACACACACACAGGCACATGCACACACACACACGTACGCACGCACCCACACACACACAGACATATCTATATCTATACACATATGTGTATATCCACACATACATGTGTATATATCTATATCTATATCTCTATATATACATACCTGTGTCTGTCTGTGTATCTATCTATATCTATATCTACACACATACACACATATACACACATACATATACACACACAGACATATCTATATCTAGATCTATACACACATGTGTATATCCACACATGCATGTGTATGTATATCTATATCTAATATACATGCCTGTGTCTGTCTGTCTATCTATCTATATCTATATCTATACACACACACACACACCATTTCTTTCTGTTGCTAGGCTGCATTCTGTGACATCATTTTTATAACCTTTCTTTAGCTCCCTAGCCATGATTTCCCCCTAGGTCTTTGAACACACTTACAATGGCTGCTTTGAAGTCTTTGTCTAAAGCCAACATCAGAGCCCACATCACTGTCTGCTGGCTGCTACCCCAGCCTGCCAAGTGGGGGTCCCATTTTACTTGTAAATCTCTAATTGTTGAAAACGGAACACTTAAGATATAATATTGTAGTAACTCTGGATTCTCGCCCCACCTCCTCTTTCTCTTACATACACAATATGTGGGGATTGTTGCTAAATTTGTTCACTGATGTCACTAAGTAAACCCTACAGTCTCTGAGTAAACCCTTGGTGCTGCCACTGAGGCCTGCCCTTGTCTGCTCTGTCCGTTAGTCCTGGTTTTTCACTGTTGCCTCAGGATCAGCGTATCTGCTCAGCCAACAGTGGAGCCAATACACTAAAGAGGCTCCCACTGCTCTGTGTGGACTTGTGTGTGGCCTGGAGGATGTGCTCCCTCCCGGTTCAGGCAGTGGACCACGCATAGCTCTACTTTCTTCCCCCTTGTCATCCTAGTGCAGGCACAAATCCTCGCTTGCACTCAGCCCAAGACAGACACACCCGCTTCCTTCTCACAGCCTGCCTTCCTGAGTGAGGCGCCTTACCGTGGGCCAGAGAAGAGGGACGTAGGGGGAAGAAGGGTGCCTAGGACTCCCATTCTCTACTCCTCTGACTGAGTTTCTGGCTAGTCTGAGGCTCTGATGTTTGCTAAGTCATAACTCAGGTTTGCCACAGCTTTGCTCAAACTGTGGGTGATTGTGTCAGGTGGATGCAGGGCTTGCCTGCTCTTGGTTTGTTTAATGATATTCTGTCAACTACCCAGCAGCCAATGCCGTGTTTATGAGCATGCCTCTCTGACCGGGCTCAGGCCTGTCCTTTGGCTTTTTGATTCTCAGTGGGGCTCGGTGATCCACTCTGACTTTATCCGTCAAAGTTCCAGAAAGGCCTCCCACAGGCCCCTGCTGCTCCCTCTTCAGCAACCCCAACCCCTCCCTGGGAGCGAGACTGCAATGAGCAAGAAGCTCATTAGTCCTGATAGCGTTCACACCAGGTCATCCTGTCCAAGAGCGGCTGGGGCAGAGATTTGCAGAAGATGCAGCCACCTGGAAGGAAATGTTCTCCCTGGGGAAACTGGCAAGGATGCGCAAATGGTTGAGCCACACCTACCAGCCTGCTTGGACAGATTGCCAGCTAGTATAGGACAGTTTCCATCCAGCTACCCTACCTCGAGGAAGCTCAAAGCCCTGTGCCACAGGTGCCAGAGAATTTGAATGGCCAAGCGCACGAGTCATGTTCCAAGTCTGTCACAGTCACCATGAAAGCGACTGACTTACCCCAGAGGGAAGCCAGTTCCTGTGTCCATGGGCGCAGAGGCTCTAAGACATGACACCGTAATTTGCTACACTTTGATTAAGTACCCCCACAGGCACCCCACTGTTTTCCAGCCTCTGAACGAAAAAGAAATTGGAAACTGTTTTTGGCTTTTGTGTGCAAAGAATGACATGTAGGTTCGTAGAGCCAAAACTCTGGACTTTGGGCCATTGTCCAATGGTCACTGGGTAGCGGCATTTCCTGTGTGCCTTTGTTAGGGGGGCTCCAAGGTTCTTGCTTTCCAGGCTCCAGGATGCTCCTCACCATGACAATGAGATTAAATGCCAGGCTTCAGGCCCAGGTGGGTGTGATTGGCAGCCCTTTTAAAAATTAAGTTTTTATTTATTCACTTTACATCCCAATATCAGCTCCCTGTCTCCTCCCAGGACCCCCTCATGCAGAACCTCTCCCTATTCCTCTCTTCCCTTCTCCTTTGCGAAGGGAAGCTGCCTTCTAGTATCACCCCCAGCCCCACCCCCAACTTCAGTATATCAGGTCACTTCAAGACTAGGCACATCCTCTCCCACTGAAGCTAGACAAGATGGTCCATTTAGGGCAGTGGGCAGGCAGGCAGCAGGTTCAGGGACAGCCCCACTCCTGTTGTTGGGGACCAAGCTACTCATCTACTACACATGTGCAGGGGGCCTAGGTTCAGCCCATGCTTGCTCTGTGGTTGGCAACTCTTTTAAGACAAGCTGTTTTGAGAAGACATGAAGGGCCTGAGGAGAGTCCCCTCCTTGACAGTCATTTGGACTCTGTCCACGTGGCTCATTCTCCAAGGATGGCTTATTGTGAGGAGATCCTCTCCCTCTCCCTCTCCCTCTCCCTCTCCCTCTCCCTCTCCCTCTCCCTCTCCCTCTCCCTCTCCCTCTCCCTCTCCCTCTCCCTCTCCCTCTCCCTCTCCCTCTCCCTCTCCCTCTCTCTCTGTGTGTGCCTGGGACCCTGCCACTGTAAATCTGGGGCGGCGTCTCTGGACGTCAGGCTTCAGCGCCACAACCTCTCATCAGTTCCCTAGATGAGCCTTTCAATGACTTCATCATTCTTGTCACCTTCCCGCAATTTGAATCTCACAGCGCTACATCCTACACTAAAGTCCTCCATCTTCCCCAGGGCGGCAGGATGATGGATTCTGTACAGATGGCAGCTGCTCCCCATCTGCAAGCAGCCACTAGCAGGGAAAGGAGGAAAGCCAAACCCTGCTTGACAGTTCTGGAGGCTTCTTCCAGAAGCCTCGTATTACCACGGCCCAGAAGATGATGTCCCCAAATGAAGGCTTCAAAGGCTCACTTTCTGTCTCCCGATCAGCACTGTCTTTTGAGGCAAGCTGGAAACTAGAGTGTTTCTTTCCCAAGGCAACCCCTTTCCAAGGAGCCAACTATGAAGCCGGAGCGCAGTCCCCTGGAGCTGGGAGTGTAGCTCACGCCAAAGCCTTTGCCAGGCGCTCACTAGTTCCTGAGTCCAACCCCACACCTCAAGGCAAACTCCTGCTACTGTCACTCTTTTCTCTGTGAGAATTGTCATAAAGCAATCCCGCTGGGTTATGCTATTTGACGGCCATAAGACTCATCCCCCCCACCATCCCAGAGGAATCCTGCCTATTCTTGAGAGGAATGACACAGAGGTCACTATTACAGACTGTGTGAGAAATCCCCTCATGTGTTGACTTGTTTGAGCCGCAGCAGATGGCACTATTTTAAGAGGGGCTGGAAGCATGAGAAGTTTGAGGTAGTTGATTCCTGGGTACAAGCCCCACCCCCTCTCCCTCCCTCTCCCCTTTTTGCTCACCACAAGTTAAACAGTGCTCCCACACACTTCTGCCTCCATGATGCTCCCCCCACCCAGGCACATGGAGCCCAGACAGCCACTGACAACCCTAACACTGTGAATGAAGGAAACCACCCTCCTTCAGGTTGTTTCTGTCAGGTAACATGGTCACCCGTGATTTGTAAAAATGCAACTCAAAAGAGGTGGGACCTGTCAGCTGTGCTGGTTTGGATGAGAAATGTCCCACATAGTCTGGGGCCTTTGAACACTTTGTTCCCAGGGTTAATAGGCACAGCCTTGCTGGAGGAAATACGCCACTGGGGACTGGCTTTAAAGCTTAAGGCATCTCCCTACTTCCCGTTTGCTCTCTCTGTCTTCAAGATGGAGCTCCCATCCCTGCCAGGCCTCCTGCCGTGCCATCCAGCCACCACGGTGATGGACTCTTACCCTCTGGGATGGTAAGCCCAAATAAACTGTTTCCTCTCTAAATTGCCTTGGACATAGCATTTTTATCACAGCAACAGTAACGTAACTGCCACACAAGCTTTTCTGGGTCCCCTCTTTGTTATATTAGATCACAGCCTGTACACGGTTTATAGCCAACCTTGCATCTACATGGTCATCCTATCCAACCTTAACACAGAAGGGAGTAGTTAGCTCATCCTGAGCCTTTTCCTCCCCAGTCCCATGTTACATAAAACTCTGACCAAGTTAACCGTGTTTTCCTTTTCTTGGCCTGTTTCGTGAGAGGAGTGATGGTCATGACATTTTATGAAGGGCATCTCTTTCCTTATCCCTACTTAATGAAGGGTGTCACTCATTTCTTTGGGGCAGGGGAGCAGGTGCTGTGGGGACAGAGACACGCTGAACTACCAGGGTCTCAGAGCCCCCGGGAGTCTTCCTCCTGCTCTGTCCCCACCCCAGCTGCCCTGCTCACTCCCTTTGCTCCCTCCCACCCCCACAACTCTGTCTTCTCCTCACCGCCACTCTCCATGGTAGGCATTCTGAGGAGAGAAGCACGTGACTGTGGGGACTCAATAATGACCTATCTTTGGTCATCACTGTTACCTGTATTCAGAGCCCTTGGTTGGCCTGATTAGAAGAACATGGTCTATGTGAGTCATGGCGCTTGGCCTTGCAGAGCAGGGTGGGTCAGGTGGGCACCATGGTGCTCCAACACCATCTGCACACAGCCACAGTCTGCCCAGACCCTTCTGTAGTACAGATGGATCTAACACACAAAGGCCACAGGAAGTGTGGGGCATAGGGGTCAGCTCCACCCTTCACTTTGCTCCGTGGAAGGGACTTGCCTAGAGACACGAATTTCTGCCAGCATCTTCCTCTGCGTGCTTCCAGTTTTCCTGCTTCCTGAGGATTCAGCACCCAGGGGACACTGGATTAGGAAGGTCGCTCCCAATCACGGCCTTGCTCTGAGCCACAGTGGAACCTCAACTTTAATCTTGGGGTGTGTCTCTAACCACAGAGGCCAACTGCCACCCCACATATTACACATGCTGACCCAGAAGGGTGCCGGAGTGGTGCCCAGGCCCCCTCATCTGTCACTCATGGATGTTGGTGCCCAGTGGGCCCCCAGTATGCTCTTTCTCTCACAGTTATTTCCATCACTGGGGTCTTAGAGGCCAGGTCTTCACCCATAGGCAGCATATCTGAGGAACCTGTCCCCACTCTGGGTCTTGCCCCTCAGAGCTCTGCAGGTAAGGTGGCCTTCACTTCCTTTTTGGGGCTACCACATGTCTGGTGCTTAAGAGCCTGGGTGTGAAAGAATGAATCATGCCTCCTCCATCCCGTTTTCCTCCCACCTAGGGTCAACCCCATCAGTCCTTGGCAGGTTATGTCTGTCTTCCCCAAGAGCACCCTCTCCCTGGCTTCTTATTCCTCTAGGAAGCCTTCCCTGATTGCTCTCCACAGCTGATCTATGATGGTAACCCCAGGCCTCTGTGTGCCTGTGTCTACTATGTGTTCCAACTATCTGTGTCTCCCGCCTGCCCTCCACACAGAGGCTGCCCAATGGTGCTCAAGAGTGAGCATTCATTCTTCTACCTGCTAAGTCAGAAAACATAGCCAAGGGCAGTTGGGCTGATTTTAGGAATGACTACACTGAGCTGTCAACCTAATGGGAGACCCACATTTCAGAGGTCAGAGAGCCAAGCCAGAAAACGTGGCCGCCCACAAGACTCATCATTAGATGAGGGCTTAGTGGCTCAGTACTTACTTAACGTGAACAAGGTCCTGGGTTCTAGCTTGGGAACCCCAGAAGATCCAGATGACTGGCCATCATCTAGAAGCAATGCTGTTCTAGCCACCAGCAGCATTTAAAGAAAGGGCCCGCTGGCTTGTTTCCCTGAGGCTGAGGACTGAAGGGGCCTTGCTGGCTTTTACAACAGGCTTTAAGAAGAGATTTTGAGGGTCTCCTGGAGGCAACTTCATTGATACTGAGCTTCTAGGGATCCCCTTAAGTCTCTGAGTGTTTTCCTTGGCAACCTTTGGTCTTCTTCCTGTCCTGAGCCAACAACTGCTGTAACACACACTGCTTAGGAGGGCACTAGAGTCCTAGCCCTGTCCCTGGAAGCCCTGGAATCTAGTGAGAGGCTTGAGGTAACTGTGGGTACTCTTATCGAGTTCGTCCCTCCCCCACTCTGAGAGGGTAGTCATTGAAGGCCTGCTCCAGCAATCAACCAAAGCCACTCTGGTGCCTGAGGTACACCTGTGTCCCTGCCCCTGCACCACTGTTCCTCAGCCTCTGTACCCATGTCAAGTCCTCGATTGCCTGCATCTGTGTTACTATACTGGCGTCACTCTCCTTGTGTCATTGTGGCCCTGGAGTGGAGCAGAGAAACAATCTTCTTATCAGTGATGAAGAGAGATCAGCATTCATAGATAGTTACTGTAGAGAGGGGAGGCTTCCCAGAGGGCTCACCATGAGGACTCTGAAACATGGCTACATTTACAGACCACATTTTGTGCAGTTAGCAGAAGCTATCCCAGTGATGACAAGGGTTGCCCCATCATCTCTCTTGGTGCTGTGGTTGAACTCGGGGCTGGGATAACCTTGGATAGCTCCTGAGACAGGAGGGCTCAACTCTCATCAAGACCTTCAATGCCTCATGGCCACCACAGGTAACTCTGCCCTTACCCAGCTGCCTTAGCCACACCTAGTGTGGTCCACAGGGCCCATTATTTTACAACAGCCAGACCTGGAGGACCTCCTTCCCCTGTACAGGCTGCCAGGGCTGTGCTGAAGGTCTGCAGTTAGCCACCAGACACTGGCTGTATGTGTGAGCCCACTGCTGTCGTAAGGTGTATCAGATGGTGCATTTACCCCTTCTGCCTGTTACCCATGGTTTTTGTTTTTCCCCACAAGAGGATTGATCACACTTGAGGCAGTCTTCAACAACGTCCTTGAAGCCACCCAACACTGACAGGCCATTTGTGTTGAAAGTTGAATATGGAGAAGTCACTTGGGGCAGCCAGAGAAAACAGGGCAAGGCCCACCTCTGGATGAACTCAACCCCAGATGACAGGAGGCAGCATTCCAGGCTAGACCCCCTCCCCTCACAGAGAGGAGCAGAAGTAGGGGACATAGGGAGCGAAGTAAGGTGTGTCCATAACAGGAGAGAAGGCCCTGGGTAGGGATACCTAGAGACCCAGAGACTCCGGAGACCCACCTGAACCCCCTGCAGACATTCAAGGGGATAGCAGGGGAGAGAGGAGTGTGCTAGCATGCAGTGCTGGGAGGGCACAGAGCTGCAGGCCAAGCTAAACAGAGGAGCAGTGGACTGGCCTCCAGGCGGCAGGCCAGGAGTGAAGATGAGGTGTGGGTGGGGAGGCTAAGGTTGACAGGAATAGAGGGCAGGACCATAGAGGCCAGGAAGGAGGCCACTGGAGAGAGGCAGGCAGAGAGTAGAGTAGCTGAGGAAGATCTGGGCCACAGATGTGGTGGAGGAGATAAGAAGGCATGTGTGGGAGAGGCTTCCTCCTGCTGGGCTTCCTGATCCTCTCTCCCTATGCTGAGCACTCTCTCTCTCTCTGTCTCTCCTTCTCTCCCTGTCTCCCCCACCCCCCATTTAAAAAGTTACATATATTTTTATGCTGAGAGGAAGTCTCCTGTCATACCTAGAAATTTTTAAACCCACAAGGCAGTTGGTCTCATTGGGGATTTAAAAGAGAAATCTGTCTGCAACCCCGCTAGGCCCTTGCTGGGTCTGGATGCATGGGTCTGGCAGAGCTGCCTAGTTCGTTGGAACATGGCCCCTGGCCCAGGTCTCTCAGGTCTGGCTTCTCCTGCTTCTCACTTCCCCAGAGTTGATATTAAGTTTCCGGGCAGCCCTGGGACTTGCCCTCCGTGGGATGGGAGCAGGGGTGAGTTCTGACCAAGGCAGGCAAGAAACCTAAAACACCATCATTTCCTACAGGTAAAATGCGGCAGACCTAAGGTGGCAGCTCCGGGCAGCGGAGGGTGGAGGCAGCCGAGGGTGGAGGCAGGCGAGGGTCAGGGCAGTTGCTCTCTACCCCCAGCCCCCACTTAGCACGGACATGGTGGTAGACCCGCCAACCCAAACTCTGTCAAAGAAAGCCTGTGATAAGATGTGTGTGAACAAGTCATCAACAACCCCTTGTGGCACTGTGTTCAAGTTAGAAAACTTGTCTGTCAGTTTGTTAATGTTAAGCTACTGGAATTTCCCTCCATTGTTCGACTTTCTCCACCAAACCCCAGGACACAGCAGTCTCGGGTTTTTTGATTTTCACTTCAAAGACTTTTAACCTTTGGAGTGATAAGGGCTTCTGAAAAAAGAAGACGATCAATTTACTTGATAAAGCAGACCTTAACAAATAATAAAAAGATCACAACTAATTAAAACTGTTGGGGCCAGAGAGGTGGCTCAGCAGTTAAGAGTAGCATAACTCTTCCAGAGGACCTGAGCTTGAATCCTAGCACCCAAGGTGTGAGGGTCACAACTACCTGTAACTCCAGCTCCAGGGGACCCAATACCTCCAGCCTGTGGACATCCATTGCCACATGTGTTGTCAATTAAGAATCAATCCTATGAAAGAGGGGTTGGGGATTTAGCTCAGTGGTAGAGCGCTTGCCTAGCAAGCCCAAGGCCCTGGGTTTGGTCCTCAGCTCAAAAAAAATTAGCAATCCTATATATATATATATATATATAAAGCAAACTGTTTCTCTTTTGGAATGATGACTCTGAGACTAATTATTCATTATTAAATGCCTAGGCCACAGGTCTTGGCTCATTCTCTGACTGGCTCGTAACTTACTTAGCCATTTAAACTATTCAATGTCTACCACTTGGTCAGCTACCTCTCCTTCGGTCCCACCCACTTCTTCCTTCCCATCTCCTCAGTGTCTCTCTCAGCATCTTGTTCCAAAATCTCCTTACCCTGTCCTGAGTAATATAAGTAAGGATAATATACTTAATACTATGCTGGTTTCTGGAGGTCTCCTCACATCTTTCCAGGCAGGTCTCTTGAATTTCTTTTTTATACTCTCACAATTTCCCAGAATCCTCTCTCTTCTTGCCGGTGTCGCACCTCCTATTTCTTAATTTTTTTTTTCCGGAGCTGGGGACCGAACCCAGGGCCTTGCGCTTGCTAGGCAAGCGCTCTACCACTGAGCTAAATCCCCAAACCCGCACCTGCTATTTCCTACCTCAGCTCATTGGCCAACTCTACTATCTATCCTACCTTGATGAATTAGAGTTCTGTTCTTAAACTATCCCTATCATAATTTGTATAGGTCTGTGAACATTGTTTCTAAATCCTTGCAATTTACGCTTAATTGTGAGACTATCTAGTGTCCAACCCCGTTAGAGACCTGAGAAGGAACATTCCTTGGGTATACAGGAAGTGCAGAGCAAGCAGCTTCCAGAACTATTGAAATGATAGAGGTTTCCGGCTGCCTGGACAGTTATAGAAACAAATTGTCTCTGTAACATTGACACACCAATTTTCTGCCTCCGGGCCCAGTGTATGACCGATCTTTTGTGAAGCAGGAATTCTGAAGGACTAACCTACCATGTCCTTGCAAAGCTTGGGAGTTGACTTCCCTGCATCTTGTTCGTCCAGCTTTGGACAGCCTTCTGTCTGCGAAGGATGTAAGGACATTCTCTTGCTGAGTGGTTAGCTTGCCCCACATGAAGCAAACTCCACACGGAGGCGACAGATGCTCTTCGCCTTTGAGGTGGAATGAGGGCGCTGCAAGGAGAAGACCGGTCTCCTAGTCAAAGAAGATCTCTAAATAATACGACATCTTTAAACGCCGTATTCTGTAGATCTCTGAGGTTTTGAAGACCATCTATATAAAGTATATCTGAATTGTTTATAACCATTTCTGTAATAAACTCGGCTAGCATCTAACAGGCCCCCAAGTTTGAATGACTAACTGCTAACTTGAATTTCTTACTTATCCTAAACAGTTCGTAACAGCAGATTTCAAATGGGCTAGAACTTAACACTGCATTTTTAAGAATTACATAGGTACAATACCTTAAGCAGAGTAGATACAGAGTATGTAACCTTAATTTTGTATCTATAACAGAGATCTATATCAATGTAAGACTTTTGTCTTCTTAATACTCAGTCTAAGAGTAGATTCAATATTTTTTCTGTTGTTTATCTTTTTTCTATTATTTCTATACCATTTCATATGCCTTCTTTTTCTTTTCATCCCTTCTTTCCCCCCTTTCCCCTAACACTAGATAAGAGAGAAAGAACAACAGAGGAAAGAACAAGAAAGAAAGAAAATCCTGAGTCCAGCCTTCCTATCCTTCTTTTCCAACACCATTACAATTTGCTACCATCCCTTAAATGGCAACAAACATCCATGAAACAACCAAAACCACCATCCCCTCCTCTTGGGAATGGGGCATGATTCCCTCACTATTCACTGCTGCTAAATTGGGGCATTGTTTTCTTTTTTTGGGGGGGGGCTAAGAAAATTGGGGAAATGGTCAAGTCTTAAGGAAGCTAGCTGTAACAGCTGTCATCCATGCTGAGGAAGTTCAGGCTTCAGTGAAGCGTTGCCTGGATCAGTAGGTAAGGCTGGATGAATTGAGGTCATCTGGGGTCCACAGCTTTCTTTGAAACTGTCCAGAAAGCAAATGCTGATGAGACAGCTATTAAAATAGTCTGAGGTAGCATCAGTCAAGATGCTGGAACAGCATCCTCAGCATCTCACCATTCCAAGGGCGCATCTTGTCAAGGTTGCCTGCCTGGTTGGTTTTTGTTTTTGTTGTTGTTGTTGTTTGTTTGTTTGTTTGTTACTGCTTTTTGTTTTTGTTTTGTTTTTGGTTTTTGTTTTGTTCTAGTAGAAATTCAAGAGGGACAAATGTAAACCAGCATGTAGCTGAACTCAGGACAGACTAGAGAGACTTGAGGAGATACTGAGACACTGAGTGGATGTGAGGAAGAAAGGGGTGGACTGAAAGAGAGGTAGTTAGCCAAGTGGTAGACATAGAATAGTCTGGATGGGTTCAATTAAGTTAAGAGCTAGTCAGAGAATGAACCAAAGCTCATGGCCTAGATGTTCAATAGTAAATGTTTAGTCTCGGAGTCATCATTCTGGGAGTCAGGGCTGGGAAAGGAAAAATGGCCTTAATTTTTTTTTTTAAACAGGAAGTCTCTGGGGAAACTATAGAATATCGTCCTATCCTCATAGGTCATATCCTTCTCCCTCCTTTGAGTTGGGAGCCTGATTAGGCTCCGGTCCAAACAGGGCTTGCAAGGATTCCAGAGAGTGAATGAGTCTACTATGTATCCAGGAAGCCCACGGAGCCCAGAAGGAATGTTGGAACAGCAAATGAAACGAATGGCCAGGGCAGTGAAGGAAAAGAAGGCGTTTCCTGCATGGTGCTGGTTCTCACTGATCTGCAGCTCCACAGCAGGAGTGAGTCCTGTTGCTTTACGGCCCAGTAGGATGAACACAGACAGTGCACTGTCTACCTCAAGCAGTGAGAAGAGGTGTGTGTATGTGTGTTGTGTATATATATGCATATGTCTGTTGTGCATGTGTGTGTATGTGTATTGTATATGTGTGTTTATGTTGTATATATGTATGCTATGAGTATGTATATGTGTTGTGTATGTGTGTGTATGTGTGTATGTGTGTGTTGCATATGTGTATGTTATGTGTGTATGTGTTTTGTTTATATGCGTGTTGTGTGTGTTGTGTGTGATGTGTATGTGTGTAGGTGTGTATGTGTGTTGCATATGTGTATGCTACGCATGTGTATGTATATTATGTATGTGTGTGTTATGTGTGTGTTGTGTATGTATGTGTATGTGTGTTGTGTATGTGTGTGTATGTGTTGTATATGAATGTTGTGTATGCATGTGTATGTGTATGTATGTGTTGTATATGTGTGTATATGTGTGTCGTATATATATGTAGTATGTAGTGTGTGTATGTGTGTATATGTGTGTTGTGTATTTGTGTAGTGTGTGTGTGTGTGTGTGTGTGTGTGTGTGTGTGTCTATGGGGGATCCTTACATGTATGTGCAAGAGAACTTGCCCCTGTGCACAAGTGTCGAGGCCAGAGGTTGACATCAAGGTGCTTTCCTTAATCATTGCCTATATCATGTTTTGAGACATGGCTCTCTCTGGACCTGAAGCCCATATTTTGTCTGGACTTGGCTGGCCACCTGAGACCTGGGATCATCTATCTACTGTCCTGAAACCTTGCTGGGGTTACAGATGTGTGAGAGGTTTTCATGTGTGCAGTGGAGATCCCATCTCATGTTTGGAGAGCAAGCACTTTACACTGAGACATTTCTCCAGTCTCTAGAAGGGTAGATTTTGAACATTCACCATCCCTAGCCAGTCCCATCATACCTGATACCGTTTCCAGTTAGTAAGCACACACTACTATATCTAAGGCTGTCCTCTGTGTACTAAGTCCCACAAAAACTATGACTCAGCCCCTTCCTTGATCTCAGGGAGACTACAGCTCTCCTCTACAACCCAGTGCCCGGGAATCAAAGCTGCAACTGTCTTTCTGACCTACTCCAGGCTAGACCCTCCATGTATCCAATGCTACCCTGCTTCTTAGGACTGGAGCTCTCTTTGGGGACATGGGCACTTTTCTCTGTCCCTTTTTTTCCCCCTCTCCCCTGCCTGCCACTGGAGACCCTTTCCTTTCCCCTGAGTTTCCCCACCCCTGCCATGGCTCTTGCGTGGAAAGAGTAGGAATTTGACAGGCTACATTTAACCTAGATTAAAATTGCTTCAAATAAGACATTGGAAATTTGCATGCCAATCGAGTTTATCACAACCACGAGGTGCAATCAGCTGCTTTGTTGACAGCCTCGCTGACAAGCTGATGGTGACTGCAGGCGTTCTTAAAGCCCCATTCAATGTGCTGAAGGCCCGTGGGCATCAGGCAAACAGGCTGAGAGTGTGGTGAAAGAGCACAGTCATGGAGGGTGGTGGTCAAGCACTCCCAACAGCCACTTTCGGGTTCAGCTGAGCTTCAGCACTTGTGGTAATAAGGGAACAGGGATGCCACAGACAATCGAGACCCAGCATCTTCATTTAAACCACACCCAGAGCGTAATCCGACTTCCTCTCTCCCAGCAACTTCTAAAATAGAGTTAGAAAGGCCACTGGCTCCTTTCTGATCCCTCCCCCCTCGATGTGGGATGAGCCCATCCCTTCCCTTCCTGGAGGAGCTGGGGAGGAACCAGGGAAGAGTGGCCCTTAAGAGGCAATGAGCAAGTACTCAAGGGCGAGAAATCGAAGCAAAGGCGTTTCCCTCTGGAAGCCAGTCTGTAAGAAGTGCCCTCCAGCTTTAGACTTCATCTCAAGTCCTGCAAACTTGGCTGAAGGATCAGGGGAGACCCACATGCCAGGAGGAACGTAGCTGTGAGTGTATGTGCATAAGAGAGTGTGTCTGTGTAAATTGCAAGTGTACATTGGGGGGGTTATAAATTGTGGGTGTGAGTTATGGGAGAAAACTCTGTGTGTGTGTGTGTGTGTGTGTGTGTGTGTGTGTGTGTGTGTGTGTAAGGGTACCAAAGTGAAAAACATGTGTGAGTTTGGAAGGGGCATATGGGCATGCAATGGTTAGCCTTCATCATCAGGTAACCAGGGAGATAAGGAAAAAACACTCCCGGGTAAGTCTGGGGTTCTGGCCTACTCAATATTAATCCTTGAGAGTTTCATAAAAGGATAGCCTCTTAGGAGGGGATTGGAGGTAGCAGGTAGGGTATAATTGAAGGAAGCTGGACACTGAGTGTACATCCTTGGGGGTTCGATGTTGCCCTGACTCCTTCCTGTGTCTCATCTTTCTCTGCCTTTTGGTTTCCATAGTATGGTGTGAACTGTTCTGCCCCTCTACACAGTGATACACTGAACTGTAAACTCAAATTTGCCCTTCATCAATGAGGATACTAGTGCAGCATGCATGAATGCCAGTTGTGTAAGAATCTCTATAGGAATAAGAGAAATGGTGAGATTGTTTGCAATGTCAAAGCCCATGCAAGAATGTCTATGTGAGAAAAACGAGGCACATGCTTGTGTGAGTCCCTGTACATGTGCATGTGTGTGAGCATGTGTGCATGTGTATGTGTGTGCTTCTGTGCATGTGTGAGTGTGTGCACATGTATGTGTGAGAGTGCCTATGTGTGTATGTGTGTGTGCACATGTGGATGTGTATGTATGTATATATAGTGTGTGTGCGCACATGAGTGTGTATGTGTGTATGTATGTATGTGTTTGTATGTGTGCATGTGTATGTGTGCGTGTGTGTGCTTGTACTTGTGTGTACAAATGTACTTGGGTATATAAAGCCATTTCTTTTTCCTGTAAGGCCTATTGTAGAGCCCTACAACTGGAAGCAGTTGTCAGTTTGCACTGCCAAAGCTGGGAGGACTAAAGTCCACACAAGTACTGTCAGTAACAGCTTATTTGTTCTTTGCCTGAAGGGAAACAAAACAAAACAATATCACATTAAACTGTCTGGCTACTAAATATTAACACTTTTATGCAGTGGTTCCCTAGCCTGTGCATTGAGATCCCTTTGAGTGGTCAAACATCCCTTTTACAGGGGTCACACATCAGATGTCCTGCCCAATAGATATTTACATTGTGAGTCATAACGGTAGTGAAATCACAGTTACGAAGTAGCAACTAAAATAATTTTATGGTTGGGAGTCATCACAAAGTAAAGAACTGTATTAAAGGGTCACAGCATTAGGAAGGTTGAGAACCACTGCTTTAATTAAATAAGAGCACAAACAAGGCTCTCCCAGACCCAATTCTCCAGTCTCACCCCTAGAGCTGCCTCAGCACACCAGCTGCAATCATCGCTCCCCGCAGCCCACATCTGCTGTGGGATCAACAGGCCATTCCCTCCTAACCTCCCTCCTACCATGTGTTGCTTTGTCCCAGATCCCAACTCCAACAGGCACCCCCTGCTCACCCAAAATCTGCTCCTCCAGGGCAACAAGTAGGCTGAAGGCAGACCTATATCTCTCTAGCTGCTTTGTTTTCAACAAAATCATAGAAGAAAATTTTCCTAACGTAAAGAAGGGAGTGCCTATAAAGATACAAGAAGTATACAGAACACTGAATATATTGGACCAGAAATAAAATCCCCTTGCCACATAATAATCAAAACACTAAACAAACGGAACAAGAAAGAGTATTAAAGGCTGAATGGAAAAAGACCAAGCAGCATATAAAGGCAGTTCTATTAGAATTGTACTCAATGTCTCAGTGGAGATTCTTAATTCCAGAAAGGCCTTGGCAGATGATAAGAGACCAAGGATCCCAGGGCAGATGACTATACCCAGAAAAACTTTCAATTGCTATAGATGGAGAAAATAAGATATTCCATGCTTAAGTAAAATTTAAGCACTATCTATCTACCTACAAATCCATCCCCATAGAAGGTGATAGAAGATAAACTCCAGCCTTGGGAGGCTCACTATACCCATGAGAACACTGGGAATAGATAATCTCATACCAGCAAAATCAAAAGAGCGAAAGACACATGCACACACGCATGCACGTATGCATGCATACAGGCACACACCACCACTACCACAATCACCATCAAAATAACAGGAAACAGCAATCATTTGTCATTGATATCTCTTAATAACAAAGGTTTTAACTCCTTAGTAAAAAGACAAAATTACCAGAATGGTTGTGAAAACAGGATCTATTCTTCTGTTGTACCAAGAAACACACCTCAATATCAAGAATAGACATTACCTCAGAATAAAGGGTTTAAAAAAGGTAATCCAAGCAAATGCACCTAAGAAGCAAGCTGGTATAGCTATTCTAATATCTAACAAAATAGACCTCAAACCCAAATTTATCAAAAGAGACGGGGAAGGACATTTTATATGCATTGAAGGAAAAACTCACCAACATGACTTTCCAGTTTTTAACATGTATGACCTGAGTGCAAGGGCACCCACATTTGTAAAAGAAACATTAGTAAAACTTAAATCACACATCGACCCTCACACACTGATAATGGGAGGTTTCATATCCCACTTCCACCAATGGATAAGTCATCTAGACAAAAAACTAAACAGAAAAATACTGGAGCTAACAGATACTATGGCCCAAGCAGACCGAACAGATATTTACCAAACATTTCACCCAAACACAAAAGAATAAATCTTCACAGCACCTCACAAAACTTTCTTCAAAACTGACCACATACTTCAAAAAGCAAGTCTCAACAGATACAAAAAAAATGAACTTACTCTCTGCGTCCTATCAAAAAGAGATAAAAGGTAGATAAAAGGATAGAAACAACAGAAACGACAGAAAGCCTACAAAGTCATGGAAACAGAACAACTTTCTACTGAATGAAAACTGGGTCAAGGCAGAAATAAAGTAAGATATTAAGGACTTCCTAGCGTCCAATGAAAATTAATACACAGCAAACACAGATTTATGGGACACAATGAAAGCAGTGCTAAGAGGAAAGTTCATAGCACTAAGTGTCTACATAAATGACAAAAAACTTGGAAAGATCTCATAATAGCAACTTAACAGCACACCTAAAAGACTCTAGAACCAAAAGAAATCACACTGAAGAGAAGTAGATGGTAAGAAATAATCACACGAGTGCTGAAATCAATAAAGTAGAATACAGAGAATCAAAGAGACAAAGAGTTGGTTTTCTGAGAAAATAAACAAGAGAGACAAACCCTTAGCCAAACTCACCAAAAAGCAGAGAGAGAGAGAGAGAGAGAGAGAGAGAGAGAGAGAGAGAGAGAGAGAGAGAGAATACCCATTCACAAAACCAGAATTGAAAAGGTGAAAATAACAGACAGCAAGGAAATCCAGAGTATCACAGGGACATACTTAAAATGACTGGTATTCTACCAAATTGGAAAATCTAAGAGAAATTGGGATTTTTCTCTATAGATAACACATACTGAAGTTAAATCAAGACCAGTTAAAGAATTTAAATGGACTCATGACACCTGTTTTAGTTGGAGTTTTACTGCTATGAACAGACTCCATGACCAAGGCAAGTCTTATAAAGAACACTTAATTGGGGCTACCTTACAGGTTCAGAGGTTCAGTCCATTGTCATCAAAGCAGGAGCATGGCAGCATCCAGGCAGGCATGGTGCAGGAGGAGCTGAGAGTTCTACATCTTCATCTGAAAGCTGCTAGTGGAAGACTGACTGCCAGGTAGCTAGGGTGAAGGTTTTAGCCCACACCCACAATGACACACCTATTCCAACAAAGCCACACATCCTAATAGTGCCACTCCCTGGGCCAAGCATATTACAAACCATCACAACACCCAAGGAAATAAAAACAGTCATTAAAATCTCAGAACCAAAAAATAAAGCCCAGGGTCAAACATTTTAAGTGCAGAAATTTATCTGATTTTCAAAGAAGAGCTAATGTCAATACTTCTCAAGTTACTCCACAAAATAGAAACAGAAAGAAAAGTGCCAAATTCATTTTATGAGGCCATAGCCACATACCATAAAAAAAAAGAGAGTTTTAGACCAATTTCCCTTATGAACATTGATGCAAAAATACTCAACAAAAATCCACCAACCATCCAAGAATCTTGCAAACCAAATCCAAGAACATGTAAAAACAACCGTCATGGGTTGGGGATTTAGCTCAGTGGTAGAGCGCTTGCCTAGCAAGCGCAAGGCCCTGGGTTTGATCCCCAGCTCCAAAAAAAAAAAAAAAAAAGAAAATCTGCCAATGTCATCCACCATGTAAACAAACTGAAAGAAAAAAAAAAACCCACACGATTATCTCATTAGATGCTAAAAAAAGCCTTTGACAAACTAAAATACCACTTCTTGTTAAAAGTCATGGAGAGATCAGGGATACAAGGGACATAACCATAACAAACATAACAAACATAACAAAGGCAATTTACAGCAAGCCTATAGCTAACATCAAATTAAATGGAGAGAAACCCGAGACAATTCCTCTAAAATCAGGGACAAGACAAGGCTGCCCACTCTCTCCATATCTATTCCATACGGTACTTGGATTTCTCGCTAGAGCAAGAAGACAACTAAACAGAGCAAGGGGATACAAACTGGAAAAGAAGAAGTTAAGGCATCAATATTCACAGATGATATGATAGTATACATATGTGACTCCAAATTTTTTTTACCAGAGAACCCCTCCTACAGTTGATAAATAGCTTCAGCAAAGTGACTGGATACAAAATTAACTAAACAAACAAACAAACAAAAAAATCATTAGCCCTCCAAGATACAGTTGACAAATGAACTGAGAAAGAAACCAGAGAAATGACACCCTTCACAATAGATACAAACAATATAAGATACCTCAGAGTAACTCTAACCACGCAAGTGAAAGCCTTGTGTGACAGAACCTGATTTGAAGGAAGAAACTGAAGAAGACATGAGAAGATGGATCCTCCCATGCTCATGGGCTTGGCAGGATTAACATAGTAAAAATGGCCATCCTACCAAAAGCTGTCTACAGATTCAATGCAATCCCCATCAAACTTCCAATGAAATTCTTTACAGACCTGGAAAGGACAATTCTCAACTTCGTATGGAAAACCAAAAATACTCAGGATAGGGGTTGGGGATTTAGCTCAGTGGTAGAGCGCTTGCCTAGGAAGCGCAAGGCCCTGGGTTCGGTCCCCAGCTCCGAAAAAAAGAACCAAAAAAAAAAAAATACTCAGGATAGTCAAAGCAATACCGTACAAGAACACAACTTCCAGAGGCGTCAGCATCTGTGATTCCAAGCTGTACTACAGAGCAATCGTAATAAAAAACACATGGTATTGGCATAAAAACAGACATGCTGATCAATGGAATCAAATCAAAGACTCAGACACAAATGCATATACTTAAGCACATCTGACTTCCTAATAAAGAAGGCAAAAGTACACAATGGAAGAAAGAAAGCATCTTTAACAAATGGCGCTTGCTTAGCTGGATGTTTGCACGTAGAAGAATGCAAGAAGTTTCATATCCATCTCCCCTGCACAAAATTCATGTCCAAGTGGATCAAAGACCTCAGTATAAAACCAGATACACTGAATCTCATAGAAGAGAAAGTGGGGAACAGCCTTGAAAATTTTGGCATAGGAGACAACTTCCTGAACAGAACGCCTGTGCCACAGGCACTAAGATCAACAATTAGTAAACGGGACCTCGTGAAACCGAAAAGCTTCCGTAAGAACACTGTCAATAGGGCAAAATGGTAGCCTACAGAATGTGGGAAGATTTTCATCAACTCCACATCTGATAGAAGGCTGTCTTAGTTGGGGTTCCTATTTTTGTGATGAGACACTATGACCATGGCAACTCTTATAAAGGAAAACATTTAATTGGCACTGGCTTACAGTTCAGAGGTTCAGTCCATTATCATCTGGTGGAAACATGGCAGTGTGCAGGCAGTCATGGTGCTGGAGAAGGAGCTGAGACTTCTGTATTGGATCCGAAAGCCGCAGAGAGAAAGAGCTGGTTTGAGCTTCAGATACCTCAAAGCTCATTTCCTAGTCATGCACCTCCTCCAGCAAAGCTACACCCACTCTAACAAGGCCACATCTCTTATTTTAATTGCACTTTTAAATTTACATTTTAAATGTTTTCCCATTTCCCTGTTTCCTTCCAGAAACCTGCTATCCCATCCCCCCTGCTTCTATGAGGATGCTCCCTCACTCACCCACCCACCACCCACTTCTTCCCCCACCCCACATTCCTCTATACTGGGGCATCAAGCCTTGATAAAGGGCCTCTCCTCCCACTGATGCCTGAGAAGGCCCTCCTCTGCTACATATGTGGATGGAGCCATAGGTCCATCCTTGTGTTCTCTTGGGATGGCGGTTTGGTCTCTGGGAGCTCCGGGGGGTCTGGTTGGTTGACATTGTGTTCTTCTTATGGGGTTGCAAACCCCTTCAGCTACTTCAGTCCTTGCTCTAACTCCTCCATTGGGGACCCTATTCTCAGTCCAATGGTTGGCTGCGAGCATCTACCTCTGTATTTGTCAAGCTCTGGAAGAGCTTTCTTATAGAACCAGGACCAACTGCCCAGGAGTGATCCCACTCACAAAGGGCTGGGCCCTCACAATTAATCACAATTAGGAACATACTCTACAGGCATGCATACAGCCCAATCTCATTGAGGGGATTTCTTGAACTCAGGACCTCTGGGAGGGGAGTTAGTGCTCTTAACCGCTGAGCCATCCCAGTAGGGAGCATTAAGTGGATTTCTTAATTGAGGCTCCCTCCTCTCCAGTGACTCTTGTTTGTGTCAAGTTGACATCAAACTGTCCAGCACAGTCCTCTCACATAAACACAGTGAAGCCTTCAGTTTGGCTTAGGAATGGGTTAGAAAACCATTTATCACAGAACAGCTTTCCTGTAGTAAATAGAATTGAGGGGAGAATGTTAAAAGGCTGTGATGGCTATTCTTGGTTGTCAGCTTGACTACATCTGAAATTAACTAATACCCAAGTGGTTGGGTGCACCTATGTGGGATTCTTTTGTAATTAAATCATTTGAAAAGGGAAGAGCCACTTTTAATCCAGATCTTTTGAGGTGGGAAGATTCACCTTCAATCTGGGCCACACTTTCTGCTGGCAGCCTACGGGAACAATATGGAAGAAGGAAGCTTGCTCTCTTTGCCCGATGGCTCTCACTCTTGCTGGCATTAGAGGCTAATTCTTCAAGATTCCTGTGTATATTGAGGACCAGCTAAGACATTCAGCCTTGTGGACAGAGCAACTACTGAACTCTTGGACCTTCTGTTGATAGACAGCCATTGTTAGACTAGCTGAATCTGTAAGCCTTTCATATCTATCTATCTATCTATCTATCTATCTATCTATCTATCTATCTATCTATCTATCTATATATATATATACCTCACACTCATTCTGTCAGTTCTATTACTCTAGAGAACCCTGACTAATACAGAGGACATTGCTAACAATTTGCAAATTGAAAAAGATGCCCAATATGTATTTTAAAAGAGTTCAGCAACTCCCTTAGCCATCAGGGAAATGCAGCTTAAAATAACTTTGAGATTCTTTCTTACTCTAGTCAGAGTGTCTAAGATTTAAAGAAAAAAAAAGACAATAAACGTTGGCGAGGATTTGGAGAAGGAGGAACTCTACTGTAGCAGGCACAACTCACACCATGGCGGAGGCACCAGAACACCATTCTGACCTAAGGGCCCTGCACATAGACCCTGGCACCTGCCAAAAACGAGAACAAAGACTTAGCCCTCATAGTCCATATTGTGGAGAATGTTCTAACTTTGATTTTTTGGCTTCTGTAGCTCTACTGACTGTTCTCGATAACTAGTGTGTCAATCAGGATATGTTTTTTGTGCATAAAAGCCAAAATTAATAAGTCTTAAGGCTGTATGACTCAGGCAAGTTCCCACTGTAGCCTGCCAGACAGCCGAGACTTGGCTTTAAGAGTTCGTGTGTTCTCTGAAGGGATTATCTTACAACACTGCTCATTGTTGGTAGAAGTGTCGATTAGTCCAGCTACTGTGGAAATCAGCGTGGAGATTCCTCAAAACGCTAAAAACAGACTCGGCTACTCCGGTCTTGGGCATGCACTCAGAGGATTTTATATCCCACACAGAGGCAGTTGCACAGGAACGCTATTGCTGCTTTCTCCACAGCAGCCTAGGTGTCTGTCAACAGACAAAAGGATAATGAGAATGAGGTTCATATGCACAACAGCCATACATCAAAATAAATTAAGAAGCATCAGGGGGATGGACGGAAGTAGAAAATATCAAATTAACTGACATAAGCCAGGCTCAGAAAGACAAATGCTGCACGTTCTCTCTCACAGGTAGCATCTCCATTTTATACATGTGTGTTTATGGCAGCAAGAGCATACAGAAATCGAGAAGCTGAAACAGAGCCTTTGAGAGGAGAAAAAACCGAGGCTCCTGAGGAGAAGGGCGTGGAGAGATCACATGGAAATGGAAGAGGTGGGAGGTGGGAGGTGGACCGTTTAAGTGGGGACAGGAACCTGGTGGGGGAGAGGAGCTGGGGGGCGGGGCATAAACTATAGGAATGTCAGAAGGAAACTTTTTAGTTGAAACTTTCTGTAAGCCTGTGCTACAGCATCGGGTGCTGAGGCAGGAACATCGGGCAGAGAGCAGTGGTTTGAAAGGCACCAGACCATGGAGCCCCTGCCTTCACTGGCAGCAAGAGCCACTGGGAAATGCTATGTAGCATTGTGTTGGGTAAAAAGGTGGATCCAGGTTCAGCCATGAGTGCCCTCTGATGCAAGGAGGCATGAGACGTGACAGGAGCTGAGCGAGTCCTCGGCGGGGCTAGAAAAGGAATTCTTTTCCATCCCAGAGAGCTTGAAAACCAACCTTGAGTGTTGGCCAGATCCACTGGGGGACTGCATGTGCGTTGGTGCAGTGAAATTTAAAGAGACTGAGAAGCTCTGGCACACGAAGAAAGTAAATTCCTAGGACCACAGCTCTTGGAAGCTGGCCCGCGACCCTTTCCACATCTCAGATGCGGAACAGCCAGGCGGGCACTGGAGTGGGTGTGCGCACTTGCGACTGCTTTCTGAAAGTAAGAGTGCACAGTGTTGAGAAAGGGTGGCAATTAATTTTTACACTACAGAACTCTTCAGTTTTTAATACACTTAAGTACCAAGAGGAATTTATCGGTAAAATGAGTCTGCCTCGCTCTGATGCTATTGCTAGGAATGATTCTGAGAAACTAGCCTCTCTCTCTCTCTCTCTCTCTCTCTCTCTCTCTCTCTCCCTCCCTCTCCCTCTCCCTCTCCCTCTCCCTCTCCCTCTCCCTCTCCTCTCTCCTCCCTCTCCTCCCTCTCCTCCCTCTCCCTCTCCCTCTCCCTCTCCCTCTCCCTCTCCCTCTCCCTCTCCCTCTCCCTCTCCCTCTCCCTCTCTCTCTCTCTCTCTCTCTCTCTCTCTCTCTCTCTCTCTCTCGTGACAGGTCAAACTCAGGGCCTTGTGCATGCCAGGCTAGTGCTCAATCACTGGGTTATACCTCTAGTCATACACTTGGGACTCTCCCTGTGTCTGTGAAGGTCCTACAGCTTCTTCTTGATCATCGGGGCCTGAGCAGTCACCACACAGATCAAACACCTAGTTAGAATATGAATTTGCTGGGCTGCCACCAGGTGAGAAACTGCTAGTGCAGGCTAGCTCAGAAATGTGTCCTAAGCATAGAGTGGGAGAGCAGAGAGAGAGTAGGGAGAGGAAGGTGCTCCAGCACATCCAGGTTTCAGAGGCACAGCCACCCCTTCTGGGGTTAAGTGGACCCACTCATTGAAACAGTGGAGCTGTGAAGAGTACCACACAAACGAGTGGATACATAGGGTCTTTCATGGATATCACCATGTGGGTCATACACTGATTTTAAAATTATTTCTATCACAGAAACAATCTTCACAGGACTGACTTTTGACAGACAAGAGCAATAATACAGCACCAAAAGCCCACATGATGTCACTTCCTTCTTGGACAGCTCTACCCCCCCCGCCCCCACCATGAGTCTCTCCATTTCCCTGTAGCATCCCCATGGGAGAGGCTTTGTGAGCACTCCATCAAACTTCTGCAGGCTAAAGGAAGAGAGCTCTGACCTCTTAGGAAGATGTAGATATAGAAAATGTCAGTATCTCGAGGGTTACTATTTGTATCCTGATGTATCCTACTGGACAAGAGCACTTACTTATTCCTTTGCTATGATCGTGAATATTGAGAGTCAACATGACCGGCTCTGGAATCACTGGAGAAACAAGTCTTCAGGATTGTCTGTGAGGAAGTGTCTGGATGAGTGCAGGCAGCCCCACTTCTCTGGCTATGGTCCTGGACCAAACACAAGGAGTAAATTTGGGCAGCACGATGCATATCTTTAATCCCAGTGTTGTGAGACACAGGCAGGTGCATTTCTGTGCATTTAAAGGCCAGCCTGATCTACATAGAAAGTTCTAGGACAGCCAGAGCTATACAATAGGGGGACCAACCAAAAAGACAACCAAAACAATAAAACAAAGAAGCAATAAGCAGCATTCATCTCTCCCTGACTCCTAGCCACTGCCATGGGTCCAGCTGCCTCACCATCCTGCCCCCATGACTTCCCCAGTGGTGGGATGTCCACCTTTCAACCGTGCGCCAAAATAAACCCTTCCTTCCTTATGTAGCTTCTTAAGTAGCCTTGGCACAGCAACAAGACAAGGAGGTAGCATAGTTGAGTTTCACTTTCTACATTAATTTGGTACAGACTCTAGGGTAAACATTGATAGGTAATCGCAACACATTAGCCATTGACGGCTTTCTGACTATATATACATCGCACCCAAGCTTTAGGATAAGAAGTTTCGTCCTTTCAACGTATACAGCCGTCTTAGGGTTCCTACTGCTATAGTAAAACACTGTGACCAAAAGCGTTCTGGAGGGAGGCAAGGGTTTATTGTGGCTCATTGCTCGTAAGTCTGTTACCCAGGGCAGTCAGGGCAGGAGTCTGGGGTCTGAGTAGAAGCAGAAGCCATGGAAGAGTGCTGCTTATTGGCTTCTTGTAGTTTGCTCAGCCTGCTTCCTGCTGTACTCCAGTTCCACCTGCCCAGGGGTGGCGTTGCCCACAAAGGGCTGAGCCCTCCCACATCAATCTGCTAATCAAGAAAATGCCCACAGACTTGCTTTCAGGCCAATCTGATGGAGGCATTTTCTCAGTCACCTTTTTTTCTTCCCAGATAATTCTAGGTTTGGGTCAAGTGGACCCAACCTAACCAGCACAGCGACCCCCTCTCGCTCTTCCAAATGGACCTTGGGTTTCCTTCCTCTGCCTACACACTGAAGGGCATTGTTGACCGTGTCTGTTGGTTTTCATTCCACAAGCAGTTCATGACGGATCAGCAAAAATGCTGTAATTGGAGCCACGCTCTGGATTCATGTGACAGACATCAGTGCTTTAGAATAGCTATTCCATTCTAATTGGAAACGATGGCAATACTCCATAAACCTATTTTACATACAGGGTGCGGTTTGTCAGCATGAAGCCCAAGTTTGCCGAGTTTTAACAGTACTCATCACTTTTAGTTTAATTGGTTTGAAATAAAAAAAAAAAAGGAACACATTCTCATGGGTCAACCTAAAAGATACTCATCTGAAAGGCATACATATGAAGGAATGCTACGTTTAGCATTATTTGTAATAAATAACTCAAGCCAGAAACAATCCAGATCATTTGTGGTAACAAGTAGACCAAATGATACAGAATGATCATGCTATAAAATATCATAAAGTAATAAAAAAAGGAACAGTGTCATGTGGGGCCAGAGGTTGATGCCGGGTGTCTTCCTTGATGATTCTCCACTGTTTTTTTTTTAAAGATTATTCATTTATTATATATGAGTACACTGTGACTGTCTTCAGATACACCAGAAGAGGGCATCAGATCTCTTTACAGATGGTTGTGAGCCACCATGTGGTTGCTGGGAATTGAACTCAGGACCTCTGGAAGAGTAGTTGGGTGCTCTTAACCATTGAGCCATCTCTCCAGCCCTCTCCACTGGTTTTTAAAGACAAACTTAACAAAGGAACTGAACTTGACTATCCTGGCTGTCCACTGGGCTCCAGGGATCTGTGTATCCCTGCCTCCCTTGTATGTGTGTCGCTATGCCTGGCTCTTTATGTGGGCACCAGGGACATAACTCAGATCCTTGTGTCTGCACGGCCACTGCTTTAATGACTGCTCTCTCTCCATTACCCATACAACTATTTTTGGGCGTCAAGTTATTTAGGCAATGTGTTTTGATTTATATAAAGTTCTAAGTAAGAAAAGACTGCTCTGTGGAGCTAGAAGTTAGCTGGTTTCCTTTGAGGAGGGACAGACATGCTCTGTGGAAGAGCACCCGTAGATGAGGACCGCTTAGCAACCAGCGATGTGGACCCTGCACTTACGCATTTCACTGAGTAAGTTGCAGAAGGACACCCAAGAGACTTGAAGAGCCCCAAGAGCGGGAGGGACTCTGTGGTTTTGTCTGTTGAGAATTGCACCTTGTACCTGGGCAGAGCGGGGCGGGGCAGTGTGCATAGATACTCGGTGAGTCTCCTGCTGCAGTTGGGAAGGATTTCCGTGAGGCCTGCTGTGATCTGGAAGCCACACACTCTCCGGTACCCGCCATCTTTGCTATGATTGTTCAAAGCTACTTTTTTTTAAAGGTTTATTTATTTTATGCGTATGATGTAGCTGTCTTCATGCACACCAGAAGAGGGCGTTGTATCCCATTACAAATGGTTGTGAGCCACCATGTGGTTGCTGGGACTTGAACTTAGGACCTCTGGAAGGACACTCAATGTTCTTAACCATTGAGCCATCTCTCTAGCCCCTCAAAGCTACTTTTACTTACCAGCTTTGGCTGTTTAGAGCAGTGTTCAGCTCTGATAAGCACGGTCAGGTGTTGGTGTAATTAGTTTTACAGGCCTTTCTTAACAGTCCTAACTTATCCAAGATACAAGGCGACCCGGAAGGCCTGCTTGGATCATTGCTGGGTGCTGCAACAAGGACTCTTTTTCGTTTTGTTGATTTTCTTCTAATCTGACAAGGGTATGCTTCACACATTACAACTCCCCCCCTCCAATATAACAGTTTTATTATTTGGGAATTTCATACAGTGCGCTCAATCACACTCACTTCCCATGCCTCCCAGGTCTAACCCAGAGGGGTCATCCTTGTCCCCTCTCCACAAAACAAAACAAAACAAAACAAAACAAAAACCAACCAAACAAACAAAAATAAAACCCCCAAAAAACACCAAGTCCAATTTGTATTGTCCAAAATACTTAATTGGAGGAGCATGGTCAAACTCCCAGTGGTCAGAGCCTTAATGAAAACTGAGTCCTTCCCCACCCCACAACCCTCTCAGAAGCTCTCAATTGAAAAGCTACACTTCCACATCTTTCTCAAAAAATTTAAAGGACTCTCTTCAATAGCTTCTGGTCTAGACTGTTTTTATTTTTATTATTTTTAACTTTAATTTTTATTCATTAAGGAGAGTGTCACAGAGACCTTTTCTGGCTCTCACGCTCAGTTATGAGTCTGCAGTTATCCATACCATTGCAAAGGAAGCTTCCTTGCCCATATCAGCCAGCAGCCGCATGGATCGTGGACTTCACAGGGTTTCTGACAGCAGCACAGACCACAGACATCAGCATGGTCTCCTGCAGTAGCAGGAATCACAGACACAAACATGGCCTCCAGCAACAGCATGGAGCATGGAGGTCTGGGGAAGGCGTTTGGGGGCAGAACCTGTGAGAGCTCCAGGCTCCACATCACCCTGCCCTCCTACATACCTTTTGCTTCTGCTGCTGTATCTCTAATTCTGTTTCTCTCTGTGAAGCGAGCAGCTTCATCTCACCATCTTTTAAAACAATTGTATGCATCTTTCCATGAGACTTTGTGTGTGTGTGTGTGTGTGTTGTTGTTGTTGTTGTTGTTGTTGTTGTTGTTGTTGTTGTTCTAGAGATCTGAACGTTCTGTAGACTCATCCTCCACCGAACTGTGTCTCCACTCAAAGCTTCTATGGCTCTCAGGCACCTCAGAACCTACACCATCTTGGCTTTTTCTCAGTAGTCTACACGTTACAATGTTATTTCTACTTTTATTTTTTAATATTTGAGGCTAGCCTTGGACTCACTATGTTGCCGAGGATAACACTGAACTCCTGATCTCGTGCCTCCACTTCCTGGGTCCTGGGATTATAGACGTGCACCATCACTCTCTGTCTATGCTGTCCTTGGAGCAGAGCCTGGGGCTTTGTGGATGCTAAGAAGTTTCTACCAGTTGAGCTACAGCCCCAGCCCCATCCACTCCCACTGGAGCACACGAGGGAATTTTCATTTGAGTATGGAACTCTAAGATTTGAGCACTATGTCTAGTTGTGTGACCCCCACTACTACCACTGCTTATCCGGTGACACAATGATGGCCACCCTTAGAAATCCCCTCATGCCTCGTCTTAGATGGTAGTTTACCTGATTCAGATCATGGCAGACCCCACCTTGCAGCTCACCCAATGCCTATGAATTTGTCTCCTTTCATGATGCACAACAGACGGGAAACCCATTCATGCCACTCTGGGTCAGTCTCTTACCCCTTCCTATGGCAGAGCAGCAGTCCAGCGTATATAAATGGTAGTTCTAAAATCACCAGCTAGTGGGCGTTGGGACCGATTTCAGAGTTGTGTGGTTATGAATAATGGTTGATTTGAGTACCTACATATAGATTTGTGTGTGTTCTTGTGTGTACATGTGCATGTGTGGAGGGGGGTGTGCATGCAAATGTATGTAAATGTGCATGTGGAAGCCTGAACTCTGCGTTGGTCGTCTTCCTCAGTTGTCCATTTTGTTTTTGAGACAGGGTCACTCATTGAACCCCCAGGGAGCTCACTGAAGAGCCGCTGGCCAGCAGGCCTAGAGATTCTCTTGTTTCTGCTTCCTCAGAGCTGGAATCACAGTGTATGTCACCATGCCTGGCTTTTCAATGTAGGTGCAGAGGATCCAAATCCAGTCCCGATGGCTAATCATGGCTGTCACCTTGACTGCATCTAGAATCAACTAAAGCGCAATTATCTGGACATGCCTGTGAGGGCTAATTTAGGTGACCTACAGATACAGTAAATACTACTGTATTTACGTATAATAGTACTATTATTTATTTATTTTTACGTGTATAGGCTTTTTGCCTACGTGCGTGTCCATGCACCACTTGTGCCTGGGGCCCATACAGGCCAGAGAGGACATCAGATGCCCCTGGACCTGGGATTGCAGACAACCACGCACTATTGGTGGTGGGTCCTTGGGAACTGAACTCAAATCCTCTGAAAGAGCAGCCAGTACTCTTAGCCACTGGGCCATCTCCAGCCCTGAAAAATTATTTTCTAAGGTTTCTACCCAAGAAGAAGTCTTTCAGGAATTAGTTTAAGATACCCTGTTGTTTTGACTCCTGGCCATCTTCTAGCAAACCAATGTTTTTGGTCCCCCCTCCTTTTTTTGTGTGTAGAGGATCCACAAATCCAACATCTACTCTCCGTGCCTATTCTGTATTATTAGTTGTTAGGAAACTCTGAAAAAGACACCTCTAACATGCTTCAAGAGAACGCTTCCAGTCGGTATGTTTTTTCAGGATACCTACTATTTAGGTTGAAGGGGTTCAGAAGGACAAGTTTTTGAAAACCAAGTTTTTCCATTGGAAGGTAGGAATGGTATGTCAAGTCCTCTTTGATAGTATTGAGCTTGACCTGCCTAAAGTTAGGGCAGAGAGTAGCAGACCTGTCTTAGTTTTGTGAGTCTCCTAGTTATTAATTCACTATTAATTATAGTGGATGAGTCCTAGAGTAGACTACTGGGTTCAGACTCTCAGCCAGGACCGTCCAAGGGTTCCAGAGAATGTACCCAATTTGAGTTTTATAGTTACATCAACTTTTCTTAGAACCTGGAGAGTAGGGCAATATAAATTTTTATTAAATGACGATACTGTGCCAAGTTTCTTTACGCTTGTGCATTTTTAACACTGGGGGCCAGTGGCGGTTTGCCCTCATGGGAGAAATATTGTCAAAGTTTTTTTTTCTGTTTACCTGGTTATTGCAATGGCTTTTCCTTCTGAGATGGTTTCACTATCCAGGGAATTTACAAGCAATCTCTAGCATTTGCTCATAGTCTTGTAACTTGACCACGTGGATGAATCCCATCTTTAAGTGTTAAAAGTCTGCTGGGATATGTCTCCCCTTCATGGTTTTCCATTCTGAGTCATGACGGTACAGATGAAGTAAAAACCTTCCCCATCTCCAGCTTCTGGAAAGAGGTTTCCCCACAAGCTTACTCATTACGGAGGTGGCACTGTATGTCCCGGTTGGCATTTGTAACCATTTGTGGTGTGGAGAGCAGCCATCTCAGCTGTGTTAGAGAACACAGTGGTAAGTTCTTTGGAAGAGCAACAGTGTAATGCGGTCTGACTCTAGCTACTATTTCTACTCTCTGCATCTGTGTGACTAAGCACCGTGAAACATCGCATGGGAGAGCCCGTTTGTCTTTCTAATTGCTCCCTTCACAAATAACACAGATAAGTCAACTGCTCTGATCTTATAATCTGCCAATACCTTCTGTATCACTGCCCCTACTCTGTTTAACTTTTAATGTGGATACACCTCTTGGAAGCATAGAACAAGGAAGCCCCCAAGTGTGTGCTGATACTCTAATACAGTAAAAACCCCGCAAGAACATTGTTGGCATGCAATGACTCCTGTGACTGTAGACATTTCCACATAATTTTATACTGTGTCCCTCTATTTTTAAAAGTCCTTACTGAAAGGAGGTCACTGAGGCATAGGAGCAAGGGTGGAGTCTGAACAGGCTCTTCTCCACTTTTATGCTTACCTAAAAAAGACCGACTAACCCCATGTCATAGTCCAACACCAACCAGGACAGTGAATCCCTCTGTGGGACTTTGGAGAAGCTTGTTTCCCAACACCATTTCCACAGACACTGCATAAGCCCAGTGGCGTGATACTAAGCATTTAAAAAGAACATCTGTCCCCCATTCCCTTGTGCAACTTTTCCTTGGTGATCCCAGGTAGAGAAGCTGCTAAAGAAAGGATTCTGTCCAGGTCAAGCTTGGAAAGCCAATGACTTTATTGGCTTGGGGAGCACAGGGGTGGGGTGGGGTGGGGAACTCAAAGGCAGATGGACCACTGGGAAGTCATCCGAAAACCATGAGTTAAATGAATCACTGAAGAGATCCCCCCCACCCCCAGCATGAGGGATCAATGAAAAAGATGTACATGGAGAAGTCTCCTTGGACAAGTGCTCGCAGCTACAACTGGGAAAAGGATCTCCCCCAGCTCTTCTCCCTCCACCTCTACCACTGCAATTATTCACCTCTGAGAAGACCTCGAGGAAGGGAGGTGAGTTGTGGAATCCTGAGACCCGATCCCTTCATCCCTCTACAGAAAGGAATGCCAATAACCCCAACCTTGTGAGGGTTTCCTCCGGTGATCACAGGTCTTCCGATTCGAGATAAATCATTGCATCCAACCTGGAGGAAACAACTCCCACACCTAATAGAACATCAGGTGGGTCTCTTCAGACACACTCCGATTTCTTGTTGCTGTTAAAACTTTCTGGGCCTTTTGCGTGTCAGGTGGTGGAAGGGCCACTTCAGAACTGACACTGTCATGTTGACAGCAGTTTTAAATGATGCATGAGAAATAGTAGCCTGTTAGCTTGCTGTGCACCTGAATGCTGCCCGAGGATAAGGAGGTTCCAGCAACATGTGGACCCTGAGGTTCACAGTGCCGAGGTGAGCTCTAGCTTCAGATACCAAGAGAATTTCCAAACTGAAGGTGGCTCCTGTGGCAGAGTCTCTGGTCAGTACCTCTGCACCCTTTTGGCTTCAACTACAGGACGTATGCTCAAAGGGTATATATTGTTTAATTTTATATGTGCTCCACATGTCAACCGGAACCAATGGAAGCCAGAAAAGGCATCAGCTCTCCTGGAACTGGAGATACATGTTATTGGGAGGCACCATGTGGGTGCTGGGAACCCAACCTAGGTCGTCTGCTAGAGTAACAAGTGCTACGAACTGGTGAGTCATCGTGCCAGCCCTGACTTTAATTCTTAAGCTCCTTAAGTATTGGTTTCTTATTTTTAATATTTTCTTCAGAATGGGTCTCATTTAAATTCTTGGCTAAAGTCATCCCCCTGCCTCAGCCTCCTGAGGAGCTGAGAGTATAGTGTGGTACCTCACTCAGCTCCAGTAGATCAGCCTGTGTCCTTGAGCAGGGGCAGTGATTCCTTAAGTAATTCGATACCGTCTTGATTAAATGGTGAGTTTTCTCTCCGATGTTTTTTTTTCTGATGTTTTTATCTTATTCTGCCATTTGTACTCTAAGGATAGGTTGGATCCTCTCAAGGGTTTATCCAGGGAAGTGACCTCAGGGTGAGGGCTGCTAGATTGAATGGGATTTCCTTTTGGGAATGTTGTCTCGTTGTAAAATAAATCATCTTTATTTTGTTTGAATACAAATTACCCAACCTACTGCAGTATTTGAATGATTAGAGGCAACCATTAACCAACAGAAAATTCTGAAGAGATTGGAAACTTGGCCACATTACCAAATATATTAGCCACATGTGGCTACTGAACATCTTTCCATCTCACTAAACATTACAAATGTTTCAATAATTGTGCTTACATGGGAGGAGTGTGAAAGCTCTGTGTAGCTATACCACATGCACTGAGCAAACTCAGAGACATGCCTACAGAACTGCAGTGTTAGCTGTTCCAAACCAAGGGAAGCAATGAACAGTCCGTCTGAGGAGAGGGAACCAAGGCAGAGGACCATCTATAGCCGCCGGCCGTTTACTACAACTGGAAATGAAGGTTGAGTGTTATCAGAATGGGAAACCTCAGAACAGCTGGACAAATGGCTACTAAGTTACAAATGCCAAGCCTGTCTATATATGTGATATGACAGGAACTCCTTAGAGGACTTGTCTCCTGCCCTTGTAGAGGCTTAGAATCTATAAGAGGCTTCAAGCCAGAAATACTGTGAAATGTCTTTGGCTTAGTCCAAATTTGAAAGCACAAAGGCCTGGAGACCAAAGGGCAGAGAGTTACTCTGGGTTTGAATATATGCCCTGTCTGTCTGTCTGTCTGTCTGCCTGCCTGCCTGTCTGTCTGTCTGTCTATCTATCCATCCATTCATCCATCAATCCATTCATCCATCTATCCATTCATCCATCTATCTATCCTACTTATATCTATCCATCTCTCTCTCTCTCTCTCTCTCTCTCTCTCTCTCTCTCTCTTTCTCTCTCACACACACACACACACACACACACACACACACACACACACACACACACATATATATATATATAATTCAAAATAGGACATACACGGTAGATGACAAACAGATTTTCATTCTGGAAGCATTTTTCTTCCATAACAGATTTCTCTTTTCAGAATGCAAAAGTCACCTGGCCCAAAGGATACAAGATCAATGTTAGGAGCTGATGCTTTAGGGAAAACTTCTTGCTCCAGGAGAGGCTGTGTCTTGATTTCTCAGGGAAAGCGCAAACCCACAGTCAAAGCCCCAGTTGCACCAGTGAGGCAGATGTTCCATTTCTCTTAAAGTGTGATCTACATCTATACCTATGTGTGTATCTATGTATCTATATGTATGTATGAATGTGTCTATGTATCTATTTATGTAACTATGCATGTATCTAAGTATGTAGGCATGATGTATCTATGCATGTATCTCTCTCTCTCTCTCTCTCTTTCTCTCTCTCCATCTTATGGTGTGTATGTGTTTGTGAGAGAGTACATACACAAGCACATGCACGCATGTACCACTTTGCATGAGTGGAGAACCAAAACTCTCTCCTTCTACCGTGTGAGTCCCAGGAATTTATTTCAACTCATCAGGCTTGTGGGCAAGTGTCTTTACTGGCCCAGTCATCTTGCTGGTCCACGCTCTTGTCTGATTCCTTACTATGTGTGGACTCACCTTTTCAAAAGCAGCTTGATCAGGGAAGACGACCAGTTCAACGGGGGGGGGGGGGGGGGGGGAGCTGTGTGTCACAGTGTCACATTGTGTGTGTGTGTGTGTGTGTGTGTGTGTGTGTGTGTGTGCGCCCTGCACTCGTGTTTTTTCTCTTGTAGATTCCATGTGGTGTGCTTGACTCTACCCTCTAGGACGACCTCTCTCTTGTTGTTGCCTAGCAGGAGAATGGGTAAATATGGCACAGCCCTGCAGCACTTCAGTCCCGCGTAGGAGGCACACACTCTGTCCTGTGGAACAAAAACTCCCAAGCATTCTGTAAATGAGGCAGTGCTCCAGGCTCATAGGCCCTGTGTTCATTAACTTTCTGTCACTGTGACAAAACTTATAAAGGGGCTGCCTTAATTAGGGTTTTATTGCTGTGAAGAGACACCATGACCAAGGCAACTCTTGTAGAGGACAGCATTTAATTGGGGCTGGCTTACAGTTTCAGAGGCTCAGTCCATTATTGTCATCAAGCATGGCAGCGTGCAGGCAGACAGCGTGCTGGAGTTGCTGGGACTTTTACATCATCATCCAAAGGCAGGCAGGAGGAGACTCTTCCACAGTAGGTGGAGCTTGAACATAGGAGACCTCAAAGCCCATCTGCACAGTGACACACTTCCTCCAACAAGGCCACAGCTCCTAACAGTGCCACTCCCTGCAGCCAAGCTTATTCAAACACATGAATCTATGGGGGGCCGAACCTATTCAATCCACAACAGAAGGAAACTTAACAACAATGATAAGGAGGGAACGTTTCCTTGGCTCACAGTCGTGGTGGCTCCAGTCAGTACGCAGTTGAATTGGGCCTGTGATGAGTAGTGTGTCATGGGAAGGTGGTGAGGGAAGCTGCTTACCTTGTAACTTTTAATCAAGTAGAGAGATGGGAGGGGGAGTGGTGTCTTATTTAAGGGTACATCTCCAGGAACCTAACTTCCTTCCACTAGGGCTCACCTATTTGAAGGTCCATCATGTCTAGTAGTGTTCCATGAGGCCGAGGCTGAGCATTTAACACACAGGCTGCCTCGGGCAGCATTTAAGATCCAAAGTACATAAGAACTGCAGGGCTTAAACTGGGGAGGAGTGGGCAGAGCTGGCTACAAATTGCAGGTGGTAGCCTCAGTACTGAGAGGATCCTGTTTGGGGTAATTCCTTGTCTGAGAGCAAGAAGGGAACAGAAATCTGATATACTCATAGATCCAAAGCCCGCACGAGTCTGCACAGATCTAACTTCTTCTTCTTCTTCTTTTTTTTTTTTTCAATTTTGGAACTTACATTCTTTAATACGATTATGTGGTAGTTTGTCAATTTTTTTCTCCATCTTCATTAAATTGGGTATTTCTTATTTACATTTCAATTGTTATTCCCTTTCCAACATCTCCCTAGCCCCTCCCCCTCCCCTTCTATATGAGTGTTCCCCTCCCCATCCTCCCCCCATTGCCGCCCTCCCCCCAACAATCACGTTCACTGGAGGTTCAGTCTTGGCAGGACCAAGGGCTTCCCCATCCACTGGTGCTCTTACTAGGCTATTCATTGCTACCTATGAGGTCAGAGTCCAGGGTCAGTCCATGTATAGTCTTTGGGTAGTGGCTTAGTCCCTGGAAGCTCTGGTTGGTTGGCATTGTTGTTCATATGGGGTCTCAAGCCCCTTCAAGCTCTTTCAGTCCTTTCTCTGATTCCTTCAACAGGGGTCCCGTTCTCAGTTCAGTGGTTTGCTGCTGGCATTCGCCTATGTATTTGCCATATTCTGACAGCTCTAACTTCTTAACATGCTAGGCAAGGATGGGTGTCTTGCCTTGCAAACCATCAGTCCTTTGTGCTGGTCCTTCATTGTGAACATTTGGATCTGGTGCATTTATTTGAAGGGGCATCTGAAGACCTCATCCTTGGGGCCTCCTCCCCCAGAGGTATCTGGTCAGGGATGGGAAGTAGCAACCCTGCTGCTGGCAGATACCAGGAGGATGGGCACTGAGCCCACCACAAAACCCTCGCTCATGTGTCAAGACTTCTGTGCATAGGGATATTAAAATAGCTAACTTCTGCAGTGTCTGATTGCAAAACCATGCACACACTTACTGAGGCTAAGCACTTCCCTACCCACTCATCTATTTTTGTTCTTTGCTTTCCTGCTTTAATTGAGTGTTGTATAAAACACTGCTTACTCCCATCCCAATGTTATAATAAATACATTTAACTGTCCCCAATTCCAAAATCAAATGCGAGTTTTTTTTATTACTATTTATAAGTTGACTTACTGATCTGGCAAAATATATCTTCTGGAGGGATGGCTCATAGCTCAATGATGGAACATAGGACCCATCTACTTGAAGCCCTGCGTTCAATTCTTAACACCCAAAATAATTTCAAGTCTTACAGATCACAAATGAGATACAAATAATATTTGAAGCATTGGGATCAATGCTTCTCCTACTTCATGCTTCAAAGCCATTGGAAAGCTGGTACACATGTCCTCTTGCCCCAGAGAAAGCTGAGAGTCAGAGGCTCCAACCTCTACACAGAATTCTGGGGTTCCTAGCAGGCAGTCTCCTAGAGAACTTACTCTCACAGGACATTGGAGCTGAAGTATCCAACAGAAAGTTGACTCATTCAGCAACCAGAATTCATTCCGACAGGGTGCAGGACTAAGAGCAATGTCTGCTCCAATCCCAACATTTGCAAACCAGGCCAGATGTGGGAAGCCTCATGTTCTCAAAGCTTACCTCACGATAGCAGGGTGGCTGAATGAAGAATGGCTTCTTACTATTCCCATTGTTTGTGTCCCCTCAAGATCAGGCTTCTCTATACAGACAGCAAAGAAGTGGGAGCCCAGGTAGAAGTAGTTCAAGAAGAAACTAAAGCCAAGTGATAGAACTGCCGATGGCTTCTCGGCCTGTTGTTGGAGTCTGTCACCTCGGCCTCGTCTGCTGGGAGTCTGAAGACAAAGTCTGTGGTACAGTGCACCAGGCCTGTGCTATGTCTGGGGTCTCTTCCCAGCTACTGAATGGGCAGGGGTGGAGGACTTCAAGCCCTTTAAAGACAAGGGCAGTTATAGCACCACAGAGGCAGTGTTAACCTACACACAGGGTGACCAAAAAAGGCACTGAGTTAAAACTCTAAACCTCGCTACTGGCCACTGGGAAACACTGATGCTCTTATTTAGGGGATTGTGGAAAATGGTGCGTGTACTTAAGAGAGGAAAGCACTGCTTTCTTCCCACTCCTTTCAATCTCCCTGTGGGAAGGCTTGACTCTTGGGTTTGTTCCTCTGTGAAGGCGGATTTGAGACAGGCTGTCTGGCTAACAGCAAGTACTTGAGGGCTTCTGTGTTAGTGTCGTTTGTTATTCTTAAGTGTGGGGGAAGCAGACGTCCATCTGTGGTGACTGTGCCTGCAGAGGGGCTTGTGTCAGGGACAACCCACACTGCTCGTTTCAATACCAGAACAGTGAGGAACCAAGAAGAGAAACCTTCTTTCCAAAGGCTACAATAGAGGCACAGGCTCTCTTCCACTGCAAGTTGTAATACACTTTGAACTGAATTTAAAAAAAGAAAAAGTTTGCCCGGTTCTTCTGCAGTGTAATTAAAACGTGCACAACAGGTTCTCTCAAGTTCCCACCTCTGCCTGACAAACACATCACATTCCACAGGCTGTGCTACCATGGCCCCACGCCATGCTAACTTCAAGCATTCTATAGCCTAGCACAGCTTCCTGTCATGGACTCTGCCCAAACGCCCAACAACCCAGTTAAGTCGTGACTCAACAAACTGTAACCCAACAACCAGATTTATATGTTAAATGTCTAGTATACAATACATCTACATAATTAACTTACAACCAATTGATAAGGATATAAACCACCCACCTAGATAAATTTGCCTATAGAAATCCATCCCTTAAGAAATATTCATAACAACTTGAATCTATGGAGAGATGCATGGCAGGGACCGTTTACGTCTGCCTCCTCCATGTTGCTTCCCCTTTCTGCTCCTCCCTCCCCTTCTAGACCTCTGTTCCTGCCTCCTTTCCTTCTCGTCCAATGACAGGCCTCGTTTTATCTTGTGTCTGCCTTCACTTGCATAAGGACACCAACCTACACGATTCTTTACCACATTTCGCTATGGGACACTTATGGATGGAAAAATTAAACGAAAAAGCTGAGAAACTTTTTAGTCCCAAAGCAACAGTAGAGAAGTATCTGGCTTGAAAAAGCAGCTAGGCTCTCAGGTCTAGGCAAGCACTTACAGACGCAGGCCTCCTAGCTCCGTTTTGGTGCTACAGCTAAGAATCTCCAGAAATATTTCAGTAGGTGACCAAATGGGGACTCAGCATGGGGAACAGAAGGAAGGCTGGCTGGAGAGATCAGGGATGGGAGTTGAGGCTGTGAGTTCCTCCAGGGCTGTCTGTCTTCCGTGTATTCATGTCTGCATTCTGACGAAGTTGCAATCCAGACACAGGCAGCGCGAGCAAAAATGGGCTCTGGAGGACCATAAACACTCTGATTGAGAAGCCTCCAGCAGCCTTCCTAACACAGACTGCTGGGATGAGGCATGCAATTATCTAGTCTCAGTAGGAGGTCTCTGTGGGAGGGGGCGGTCTCAAGGGACAGTTATCATGGAGGAGGAAGCCATGGTTGATACCTTTTGCACACACTGTTGACATCCTTATTCTGGCCAAGGGAAAGCTTTGCCCTTCTCTTGGGCCTAAGGCATTGGTGTCTGCAATAAGGCTGTCATCACAGGGTTGGGGAATTAGCTCAGTGGTAGAGCGCTTGCCTAGGAAGCGCAAGGCCCTGGGTTCGGTCCCCAGCTCCGAAAAAAAAAAAAGAACCAAAAAAAAAAAAAAAAGGCTGTCATCACATCAATGAAGTGTATTCACCGAAGGCCTCATCCGCTCTCCACACAGACCTACCTGAAGGCCCAGACAAATACCTCTGTAAGAAAGCTTCCTTCTACCAGAAAGACTGGGAAGCGGGCAGCTCATAAGACAGAATGCTTTTTAATCATGCCTTCTTAACTCCTAGGTATACACTATAAACTATTCGGCCACCATAATTGCAGAGAAATCTGTACAGAAAGTCTTAACTTCCACCCCTACCCAGCAGCAGCAGCAGCAGCAGCAACAGGAGGAGGAGGAGGAAGAGGAGGAGGAGGAGGAGAAGGAGGAAGAGGAGGAAGAGGAGGAAGAGGAGGAAGAGGAGGAAGAGGAGGAAGAGGAGGAGGAGGAAGAGGAGGAGGAGGAGGAAGAGGAGGAGGAGGATGAAGAGGAGGAGGAGGAGGATGAAGAGGAGGAGGAGGAGGAGGAGGAGGAAGAGGAGGAGGAGGATGAAGAGGAGGAGGAGGAGGAGGAGGAGGAAGAGGAGGAGGAGGATGAAGAGGAGGAGGAGGAGGATGAAGAGGAGGAGGAGGAGGAGGAGGAGGATGAAGAGGAGGAGGAGGAGGAGGAGGCGGCAGGTAGGCAGGCAGACAGCCTGGACGAGCACTTTCCTTTTGCTAGAGGACCAAGTGAAAACCTGGCAGGAATCGTGAGCTCCCATTCTCACCTCTTAGCACCTTGTGACCGATGGATAGACTCATTTTATCCTCTGACATGATGGCAGCAGGATGGCCAGGGACATCTGGACATCTGTCCTCATTCCCTGTCAGAAGCAGGAAGAAAGTCTAAGAGAGGCAGGGCCTGGAGGAGGGCAACCCTCCGACCTACATAGAAAATGGGGAGCAGACAACCTACTAGACTTAAAATACCCAAAGGTTTGCGCACAAACAAGTCAGATACTAACATCACTGCAGGAGATACGAACACAAGTAAGCTGACCCCCTGCCTCCAGCAGGGTTTTCAAAATAGTGACATTCAACTTAAGCTTCTAACAATCTTCAGTTTCTACTGTAATAGTTACATTATCTTTAAAGAATAAACGACACTATGTTTAGCAGCACTTATGAAGCATAACATCCTAAGGGAATATCCAATGAAAAGACAATGTAAAAATCCAGGTTTTTTTCAGTAAGGTAATAGACCCTTTTGGACTCCTGTGTGGATTCTGCCCCTTTAAGGATTCATTTGCTTTGAGATTGTGTGATAGCTTGAGACAGCATTCAGAGGACTTACACAAATATGTACATATGTGAGTTTGTCTGTTAACCCCTCCCCCAAAAGCAAGTAGCAAGGAAGGGTCCTACTTCAAGTGCTGACAGTGTCTTGAGGTAAGCCTCTTGGGATTCAGTTAGCTTTCTACTGCTGTGACAAACTACTCAAGACAATCAGGTTAACAGGAGGAAAGGTTCATTTTGGTTTATAGTTCTGGAGTTGTCTGTCCCTGGTCATTTGGCCCCATCACTTTGGGCTGTGGAGAAGCAGAACGTGACAGAAAGTAGGAGAGGTGCTCACCACACGGCGTTCAGGAAGTAAAGACGAACAGGAAGGGTCAAGATCCTAACATCCCCTTGAGTGGTGTGCTCCTAATGACTTAATCTCCACTAGATCACATCTCCTCAGGCCCCTACTGTCTACCAATAGCCCTGTTAGCTGGGAACCATACAAAAGTTTATGGTGCAAGGTGGGGTGGGGGTAGGGGCGGGGGTAGGGAGTGCCGGTGTTTGGCATTTAAGAGGCAACTCATAGAAGGTTCTAACCTCAGTACATCCTCACTTGCGCTCTCATGTATAGCCAGTGGAAATATAAAAGCAGTACACTCTGAAAATTGGTTTGACAGTTTAGTTCAAAAACTAAACATTCAGTAGGAGTCTAACTGAATATGTAGAATCCTGTGTATGAAATCTCCTAGCAGTTTTATTTATGATAATCAAATGGTGGAATCAACCCTAATGTTCTTCAAAGAGCAAGAGGTTGAGTAAGGAACAGCCACAAAGGAGATTTTACCGAGTAAGAAGAAGAATGCGCCATCGGCATCAGCACGTGCCACAGTTTGAATCCGTCTTAGGGTAGTAGGTTTAAGGACAACAGCCTGTCTGAGAAGGGTCTGTGAGTTCACAATGTCCTCAGAGTAAAGAAAGCACAGGAAAGTACAGTCTGGGCATCGCCAGGGGACAGGGTCGGCCTGTGCGGATGGCGAGACTACAGAGTGGGGATGACGAAAGGCGAGGGCGAGAGCCACCTTCCTGTCACCATCACACCTGCTGAGATAGTCTACTTGGGAAGAGAAGTTTATTTTAGTTCACAGCTTTGAGCGTTTTGGCCCACAACCGATTGTGCCCCTTGCTTGGGGACATCAAGTCAGGATGTCATCAAGGAGGGAGCATGTAATGGAGCAAAAGTGCTCACTCCTGCTGGGAAGTGAGCTCAGGACTGTCTATCAGGCCCACTTCTTTTTTTTTTTTTTCTTTTTCTTTTTTTCGGAGCTGGGGACCGAACCCAGGGCCTTGCGTTTGCCAGGCAAGCGCTCTACCACTGAGCTAAATCCCCAACCCCAGGCCCACTTCTTAATGTTTATATTTACTGCCTCCCAATAGTGCCACCTGGACCCCAACCTTGGTCACACCATGTAGTGCGCGGCACGGTGAAGTAAAGATGGCGCCGACAGCCAGCCCCGTTCGAACGTGAATAACTTACCACGCATGCGCAGACTTGTACCCGGCAGGGCAGCTGTATGATAATGAGGTGATCCGGCGCCCTCCTGTGGTGAACAACAGTACTGCGCATGCGCGGGGTTTTACACCTGAAGTCAGTCTGGCTGGGGCAGTACTATGCTAATAGAGGTTCATGCTGCGCCAATCTCTGGAGGACAAGTAGCTGGGATAACAGTGGGGTGACTCGTGTCCCGCCAATCCCTGAGAGAATATTAGCATACTGTTGTGTATATAAGGCGAGCACTTTTGCTGCTTGCGTCCCCGTGTCAACAACAAAGGTGTCCTGCAGTAAAGGCTGTTGAGAAGAATCCAACTGTGTTGCGTCTTCCTTGCCGGCCGAGGTGGGCGTGACAACACCAGCCTTTGGAGGACACTGTCTTTCCCTATTTATCTCCTCTGTTCTATCCCTTCGCATTCAGCAATCTTTTTACTTTGCCTTACCAGATTTTTAAAGTATGCTTAGATTTCCATGCCCCCTTTTACATTTTACTTAAATTTTAGAACTTTCCCAATACTGGGAAGTTTTGTTTTGCTTTGTTCTCCTTTTCTTCCTTAAAAATTTTTTAACCTCTTCCTCTTCTCTTCCCTTGATGCTTTCTTCTCCACCCAGTCTTTATTTTCTGTTCCTCTGTCAAACCTCACTTTTCCCTCTCCCCACTTTGCCTATCTCCTTTCTTATCTTATTCATTTGCCATCCCCATACTTACCCTAAACTATTCGTAGCGAATTCTACAACGGTTTGGGCTTCTTCAGTTCTGCGCTCACTGGCGATGGATTAGCAGACTATAATTACTGTAACAGTGCTGCTGTATCTTGCATAGTGTGATGTTGTCCTGCTACCATGGTTCTTGCATAGAGTGATGTCACTCTGCTAAGGTAGTTTGTCCCCTTCCTGCTGAGTGGTATACCAGGGATTGCACCTTCAAGGCTTAAGCTTCTCAGTAGGAAGGTCCTTGCCCCACTCCAGATCCCAAAGAGAGGGCCAAACTGATAGATGCACAAATTGCAACACAGAATGTCAAAGAGCCTGGAAGAGCAGAGCAACCATGATTCCGAAAGATCACGGGGGCACTTCTCAGCTGCTGAGCTCAGATTCTGGAATAGCGATATGTTAGAGGAAGATTCAAGTTTTGCGGCAAAGATGATGGATGACCTAAAAGAAGTTACAAACAAGCGTATCGATCCAATTCGGGTCCTAGAGGCAGAAGTCAGCACCACGGGGGGGGGGGGGGGGGGGAGAAGTCAGCAGAGTGAATAAGAAAATCAGCAAACAACACCAATGAAAAAGTCAGCAACATGGACGAAAAAGTCAGCAACGGATTTCAGACTTGAAAAAAAATTAATAGAAACGTTGGAAATGGCAAACTCAGTGACTCACACAGAAACACAGTGAAAAGCATCAAAGGCAGGCTTGGCAGAGCAGAAGAAAGATAGCAAGAGGCTGAAAAAGGCTGAGGAGATGCTGTGTTTGGACTTCGGCAAGGGGACAGGATATGACCGTGGCATCTGAGAACCCCTGGGTATGGATAAGATACCAAATGTGAGAGTCCAGAAGGAGCAGGAACTGAGACAGACACCGAAGACACAGAGAATGCATACTCTTACCTCAATGGAGAAACATTCTCAAATCTAGAGAAAGAAATAGGCATTCCGACACAAGGAGACATCTGGAGCCCCAGAGAGATGTGCCCAGAGGTGCACACCCTGGGAAGCACAGCAGCGAGGATGTAAAGCTACACAGCAAAGACACAGCATTAAAAGCTGCAAGGGCAAAACGCCAACTCTCCTCCAGAGGCAGAAACATCAGCACAGCACCAGCAGCCCTCTAGGTTAGGAAACCATGGAAACAGAGGAACACCAGCCACCCACTTTGACTCAGGCTTTCTCATAGACCTGGAGCTCGCCGCTAAGCTGGCTGGCCACAGAGGTCCAGGGAGCTGCTTGACTCTGCCTCTCCAGCACTGGGACCATAAGTATGCACCACCATGCCCAACCTTTTTATGTAGGTTCTGTGGCTCGAACGCAGGACCTTCTGTGTGCAGGGCAAATCTTTATAGACTGCCCCCCCTCAACAGGAAGAGATCTCAAGGGAGGTGGGACATGGAAAGAGATGCATAGGCTAGGGAAGCAGGGGAGACATCAGGGGGAGGGAAGCAGCTGGGGAGAGGAGGCAGAGGAGAGGATCGGACTGAGAACAGAGCACATATGTAACACATATGTATGAGCAGGATGGAGAACAGAGCACATATGTAACACATATGTATGAGCAGGATGGAGAACAGAGCACATATGTAACACATATGTATGAGCAGGACTGAGAACAGAGCACATATGTAACACATATGTATGAGCAGGATGGAGAACAGAGCACATATGTAACACATATATATGAGCAGGATGGAGAACAGAGCACATATGTAACACATATGTATGAGCAGGACTGAGAACAGAGCACATATGTAACACATGTATGAGCAGGATGGAGAACAGAGCACATATGTAACATATATGTATGAGCAGGATGGAACCCACTACTTTGTGTGTGGAACAAAATTTTTTTTTTTTTTACAAAACAGAAAGGAACAAAACATTCGTGGGTATTTTCAGATATCCTTCCAGGACCTGGCACTTCCACACCTTCTGTATTTGTTGTTAGTGGTGTTATCTCAAGCCTTGCTACCTCCTGGTGGGGTCTTCAGCTGGTAAGGCTAGACAAACCGTGCCCCAGTCTTCTCTCCTCTGTTTAGTGCCTGTGTGTCTTTAGGAAACCCACCCCTTGTGTCTCACAGCCTCAGCTCTCCTGCTGGAGCACAGAGGGAATCGCAGTCTAACCTCGTTAGCATTGTCAGTGGGAAGCAAATTGGATCACAGCAAACCATTGCATTGTGTCAACGTCAGCAGCCTGTAGCATGGGCCCTGTGACCTTAGAGTCTCACATTGGAATCCACACTCAAACTCACTGAGGACCTGGCTGCCAGACTTTTCCTCGCTGAGATGCTGGGCCTACAACGAAGCCTTCTCAGGGGAGACACCACAGCGCTGCTAATGAACGTTGATGTGTTTTCAACGTGTCAGAAATGGACCTTTCCCTCCCCTTAAGTCTCTTGTTCAAATCACTTGAAAGCAAAGTGAACGCCAGCAATAAAAATAAAATTCAATTGCTTCAAGAGGACCTCCAACATGGTCAGGAAGTCATGGGTTGTGGCATTTAGGGTGGAGATGCTCACGGGCTGTTACCTAACTGTCCAACAGAAACTCCTAGCCTCCAGCTCAGGGAGGCTTTCCCTGACTGACGAGTCCCAGCCTCACACTGTTACCATCTCCGTGGACACGTTGTCAACCTCTGATGCTCACCTGGCAGAACTAGCCACATCTGGAAATGTACCTGTCTGTCTCAGTCTCTCTTCCTCTCCCTAACACACATGCACATAAGCACCAATAAGCTAGTAGGCCAACACTTTACAAAACGAGTTTAACAACTTCTGTAAAATCTTTCAAAGAGACCACTGTGTGAGCATCAGTGTATCCCAGAGTAGGGGAATTAAGAGAAAATGTAGCACCCAGGTATAGTCTCCTGATATCCAGCCGCCTTGTTGGCCCACCATGGCCTTTTATATGGTATCAAAGGCCTCTTCTTCACATACTACAAGCTTGCTTCTGCCCCATCTTATCACAGAGAAGTCTGCTCTCGGGGTTAGGTGCTGTTAGTTTGTCAAAGGCAGCTCATTGCAAGGAGCTTTTGTGATGGACAAGGGGCTGCTCAGCCTGAAACGCTTTCTTCCGAGGGAATGAGGGTTACACATCAAAAGGGACTTGTCTGCTCTGAAGTTTGCAAGCTGTCCCTATCCCTATTATTGGACGTGCATTGTCTAGCACTATTGCTCGTGTAATCCTGTGACCTCCCCACCCCCCCCCCCCAGGTCCAGGTCACCTCAAGTGATGTGTGAACCATAGAGAAAGCTAACCTTCTGAGCTCCCATTCCTCAAGTATCTAGGCCATCAGCAAATGCGCTATTGAGCAGGGCTTGTTACCTCTTAGAAAGAATATCTTCACACCGCAACACCGAGGCAAGAAACTACTGTTCAGAACCAGACTGGCATTCTCTCCTCTGAGTCTCATATCCCAGCATGAGATTTCTCCTTGTTGAACGGCTTCAGAGAGACTTCAAGGAACTCCAGGACAGGTGGGAAACCTATCAAGTGTGCTTGCAGCAGAGACCCAGATATGTAATTAACATGGAAAGACGGAGTCTTATTTTAGGACCATTAAGGAATTCGCAGAATAAGTAGCAAAAACATCAGAAGCCCAAGATAGGATGAAAAAAACAAAGGAAAAAACCACCTGACTCCCAAGGAGAAGAAAGCCCTTGGATATGCAGAGGATCCAACAAGAATTTCATGGCATTGCTAAAAGGGGACAAAAATCCGTTTTTACATATATTGGGGATTTTCCCACATTAAATCAGAGAATACAAGGTTAGAGACATAGGTACAGCCATAGGGGGACAGAATATCCTGGCAGAACCAGCCAGTCAGCTCGAAGTAAAAGGTGAGCCAAGAAGACCCTTGATAGTTGCTCAAAGATATTTCCTGAATGAGATTTCCGTGCCAGAGAAAGATGAGGCTGAGCTGAGTTATCTCTTCGTTCAACGGAGATCAGGGAACAGCAAGAGTGTTTGGGAGGAGCCATGGAATTCCAGGAGACTCTGGGCTGTGGTTTGAGTTAACCTTGTTAGCCCCTGGCTTAGATTTAAGATTCCAGTATATGTGTTGCCAGCCTAGTTCCCAGTGCAGCAACATCCAGAGTGGGGCTTTGGATATATGGGGACCGGGGGGGGGTTAAGCTCATCGGTGGATTCTCCAATTGTGGGTTCATAGGTTAGTGGGCTTTTAGGGGGTGGACAAAACTTTACCAGATGAGACTTAGAAAGGTTAGGTCACTGGTGGGGAGACGGTGTGGAGGAGATGTTTGCTCCACTTTACTCTTGTCTTAGTCAGGGTTCTCTGGAGTCACAGAACAATATGGAATGTCTCTCTATATTGAGGGAACTTACTGTGTGCGTAGCCCAGCTAACCCAGCAACGGGCAGCTGTGAATGGGAAGTCCAAGAATCTAGTGGATCTTACAATCTCTTGTTCCCACTTTCTCAGTGATCTCTGAATCTCATCTGCAGGAGTCTTATAGGTACACACACACACACACACACACACACACACACACACACGTGTGTGTGTGTGTACATATATATCCATTGGGATTGAGCTCTGCGTTTTGACTGGTAACCATCTCCTGTTGCAAAGGGATACTTCCTTGATTTGGAGTGAGGACTACACTTCTCTGCAGTTATAAGGACAAATGTTTAGAACACAGTTAGTGAAATAGTGGCTGTTGGTTCTCCTCCAGGGTGCATGACTTCTGTTGCCACGGGTAACTGGCTAAGTTTACGTTACCAGGCATGATTTCCCTTTTTTAGGGGTGGGGCAGATCTGAAGCCAATCAGGGAAGTGCTGGTTCCCGCCAGCAAAGCGTAGCTCTACTGCACCCGTAGGTTATCGTCGGTCACTGTTGTGATCTGCAGGCTTCACAGCTCGGTAGGGCTGTTGGTCACCTCCTTCCTTTGGATGCTTGCATGGCGTCTTCTGATTTCGTGAAAGCTAGACCTCAGGGACGAGGCTTTCAGACACGCTCCAGCTCAGCGGTCTATGGGCCCGGTGTCTGAAGAACACGGTGTCTTCAAGCAGGGGCAATGATAACAGTAACAGCAATAGCTTGACATAGTTCAGGAGCCTTTCCGTCGCCCCTGATGAACAACCCCAGAGAGGGCTTCTCATACTTGGTGTTGGGGTCTTTGTTAGGCGGTCTTTAGCTTTTAGAGGGGCCACAGTCATCGCAGATGATAAAATTTCACTTAAATGTTGTGTATGCTTACTCCCAGACCACATGTGTTACAAACATTTTTAGGTAGATGGATAATATTACAACTCCTTATGATCACCACAAACATCCTCGCTGTAAGTTTACCCTCCTTCGTCTGGATTAATCTCATCTCAATTTGAGCTACTCTTACTTTTCCCTCTTGTCCAGTCAGACTATGCATACCCTGTTAACCCCACCTCCTCCCGTTACTGACTTATACCCCAGAGACGGTCTCTTTTTAATCTCATGTTTTCTTCAGCTGCTCTAGGGTGTATACTATATGTGACGATATGGAGCTAGGAGACTCGGTTGAGAAAGAATACGTGACATTTTTCTTTGTGGACATGGGCTATCCCACTCAGCATGATCTTTTCTAATTCCTTTCATTTACCTGCAAAGTTCCCGATGTCATTTTTCTTCACGGCTTAATAGTATTCCAGTGTACATATGCAGTATTTTCACTGTCCACCCATCAGTTAGGACAATGGGGCTGCTTCCATTGTCTAGCTGTTGTGAATCGAGCAGCAGAGAGCATGGCTGAGGCGGTGCCTCTGGGGTAGGACAGTGAGTCCTTCAGAGCACATGTCACATGTGATACAGCTGGGTCATGCTATAGATTCGTTTTTAGCTTTTTAAAAAGTATTCACATTGATTGCCAGAGTGGCCGCACAGGTTTGTAATACTATCAACAGCGAATGGGTTAGGGTTAGCGTTGCAGTTAGGGGTATATTCTGCTTTTTTGAGTTCCTTATATATTACGGATATTAATCCTCTCTCAGATGTTTAGTTGCTGTATGTATATAAGTATGTATGTATGTATGTATGTATGCGTGTATGTATGTATGTATGTATGTATGTATGTATGTATGTATGTATGTACATGGCAAGGATTTTCTCCCATTCTGTGGACCCTTTCTTCACCCACTAGTTTGTGTCTTCAGTTGTGCAGACCCTCTCTTTTAGTTTTATGAAGTCCCATTTGTCACTCGCTGGCTCCCTGCATCTCCTTTAGCATTTGCTGTCAGTCACTTTGTTGACCTTAGCCATTCTGACTGGGAGTCTCAAAGTTGTTTGGATTTGCATTTCACTAATCGCTAGGGACAAAGAGATTTGGACATATTTCTTAGCCATTTTTCTTTTCTTTTTCTCTTTCTTTCTTTCTTGTTTTCTTTCTTCCTTCCTTTCTTTTCTCTTTTCTCCTCTTCCTCTTCCCTCTCTTCTTCTTTCTCTTCCTCCTCTTTTCTCCTCCTCCTTTTGGATAATTCTCTATGCAGATCCCAGACCAATTTTTGAATAAGCTACATGTTTTTTGACTTTGTTTTGTGTTTTGAGTTTCTTATATATTCTGGATATTAATCTTCTGCTAGATGTATACTTTGTATATACAAACACATACATATATACATGCATACACACATACATATATACATGCATACACACATACATATATACATACACACACACACACACACACACACACACACACACACACACACACACACACACACAGAGCAAAGGTTAAGATTCTCTCCCATTCAATGGGCTTCCTTTTCATCCACTTGTGTTTTTAGCTGTGCCAAGTCTTTTGGTTTTCTGATGTCCCACTTGTCAACTGTTAGCCTTAATTCTTGGTCAAATGAGGTCCTATCAGAGAGTCCATCATGTAGGTAGCTCCTGTCTTTCTTCTAGTAGTTTCAGTGTTTCAGATTTCAAAGTTTAGGTCATTGATCCACTTGGAGTTAGGGTTTGTGCAAGGTGATGTGGGTTTCATTTCATTCTTTTGCACGTGGACACCAATTTTCCTAGTGCCATTTGTTGAAGGTGCTTTCTTTTCTCCTGTGTATACTTTGCCATTTCTGTTGAATAGTAAATGGCACTCATGTTTGCATCTTTGACTTTGTTCCATTGGTCCTCATGTCTGTATTTGCACCAGTACCATATTATTTTGATTAGTGTGACTCTACAATATGTCCTATGATCTGGAATTGTAGCCCCTCCAGCATTGCTTTTTTGTTTAGGATTGTTTTAACTTTGCATGGACTTTCGTGGTTTCATATGAATTTTAATTCTTCTATTTCTATAAAGAATGAGATGGGGATTTTGACGGAGATTGCACTGGATCTGTAAGTAGCTTTTTGGTGAAATGGTTGCTTTTACAATATTAAGTCTACCAGTTCATGAACATGAAATTTCTATTTTCTAGTGTCTTTCACTATCTCTTCAGAGGTTTAAAGTTTCCATTTTAGTGGCCCCTTGCTTATTTGGTTAGGTTTATTCCTAAATATTTTATTTTCTTTGAGACTATTGTGAATGGGAGTCTCTCCATGATCTCCCCTCCCCCCTTTTTTGTAGGTTTGCTGTTGGAGCATAGAAAAGCTATTTGTGGGCTGGAGAGGTGGCTCAATAGTTAAGAGCATTGATTGCTCTCCTAGAGGTCCTGAGTTCAATTCCCAGCAACCACATGATGGCTCACAATGAGATCCGATGCCCTCTCCTGGTGTGTCTGAAGACAGTGAGTGTACTCATATGCATAAAATAAATAAATAATTAAAAAAGAAAAGCTATTTGTACAAGTTGATTCTGTATCCTGCCATATTGCTGAGTTTTTAAAAAACAATTTCTAGAAGTTCTCCTGTAGATTTCTTGAGATCTCTTATATATAACATTATGTCATCTGCAATCAGGGATTTGGACTCTTCTTTTTCTTCTTGTCTTATTGCTCCAGCTAGTGTTTTAAACATACATTGAAAAGGAGTGGGAGTAGTGGGTGCCACATATTCCCGATTTCAGTAGAATATCCTTGAGTTTTCTCCATTTAGAATGATGCTGGCTGTGTGTTACCTGTATATGTAGCTTTTATGTGTTGAGGTATGTTCCCTCTAGTCTTAAATTCTCTGAGACTTTTATCATGAGGACACTGGGTTTTGTCAAAGACTTTTTCTGCGCCCATTGAGGCAAACATATGCTTCTTATCTTTAAGTACACTTATGCAGCTTATTACATTTATTGACTTCGTATGTTGAATTATCCCTGCAGTTCAGGGATAAATCCTACTTGGTCCCAGCAGATAATCTTTTAGATGGATGTCTGTATTCCGCTTTCAACTATTTTACTGAGCGCTTAAAAATCTGTGTTCATGAGGGATATTGGTCTGCAGTTTTCTTTCTTCGTTGCCTCTTTAACTAGTTTCGCTATTAGAGCGATCCTAGCTGCATATAAGAAGTTTCTGGGGGTTGGGGATTTAGCTCAGTGATAGAGTGCTTGCCTAACAATCACAAGGCCCTGGGTTCGGTCCCCAGCTCCGAAAAAAAGAAAAGGAAAAAAAAAAAAGAAGTTTCTGGAGGCTCATCCTCTTTTTTTTTTTTTTTCCTATTCTTTTTTTTCCGGAGCTGGGGACCAAACCCAGGGCCTTGCACTTGCTAGGCAAGCACTCTACCACTGAGCTAAATCCCCAACCACGCTCGTCCTCTTTCTGTTACTAGTTTTTGTTTGTATTCTCTTTGTGGATATTTTGGTGAACACGTCGTTAATTCATGTATACTTGTGGTTCTCTTCCTTGTGTGTCTTTCCTGGCTTTGATGTTAGAATATGTCTTAGTTACTTTTCTAAGGCTGTGAAGAGACACTGGGATCACGGCAACTTATAAAACAGAGGTGGTTAACTGGGGGCTTGCTTACACTTTCAGAGGGTGAAACCATGACCATCATTGCAGTGAGAAAGGCGGCAGGCAGGCAGGCAGGCAGCAGGCAGGCAGGCAGCAGGCAGGCAGGCAGGCAGGCAGCAGGCAGGCAGGCAGCAGGCAGCAGGCAGCAGGCAGTAGGCAGCAGGCAGCAGGCAGGCAGGCAGCAGGCAGGCAGGCAGGCAGGCAGGCAGCAGGCAGGCAGGCAGGCAGCAGGCAGCAGGCAGGCAGGCAGGCAGGCAGGCAGGCAGGCAGGCAGGCAGGCAGCAGGCAGGCAGGCAGGCGCTGGAGCAGTAGCTGAGAGCTTGCATCTGATTAGAATAGCCTATCTGACATGTGGGCTTCTGAGACTTCAGATCCCATTCCTAGAGACATACCTCCAACAAGGTCACACCTCCTAAACTTTCCCAACTAGAGACCAAGCATACAAATGTACAAGCCTATGGGGGGCATTCTCATTTAAACTACCTCAGGGTGATGCTGACTTCACAGACGTCTTCTGCGCTCCTTTGAATTGTTGAAGAATTGGCTGTGGGTCTTCTTTGAATGTCAGAATTCTGCTCTGAATCCGTCTGGCCCTGGACTTTTTTCTCATTACACTGGGAGGGTTTTTATTACCATTTCAGTCTCATTTGCTATGCGTCTGTTTAGGTCGTTCAATTCTTCTTAGTTTAACTTTAATAGCTTGTATAAGACCAGAAATTCATCCATTCCTTTTAGGTTTTCCAGCCTAACAGAGTACAGGGTTTTTGTTTTTTTTTTTTTTTTAAATGTATTCTCTTATAATATCCAGAGTATACTTGGTGTTTGTTGTAACGGTCCCTTATTCATTTCTGATTCTGGTAATTTTGTTTTACTTTTTCTTCCTTTTGCTTAGCCAGGCCAAGGGTCTGTCAATCTTGTTTACTTTCTCAAAGAACCAGCTCTTAGGTTCGCCGATCTTTGCTTGCTGTTGGTTTCTATTATGTTAATTTCTGCTCTGATTTTTATTGCCTCTTATTCTCAAGTGGATCTGGGTTTCTTTGTTTTTCCAAAGTTCTGAGTTGCATCCATCATTAATTCATTTATTTGTGTTCTTTCTGAAGTTTTAATGTGGGCAATTAAAGCCAAGGATTTCTCCTGTAGCACTGCTTTTAGCGTGCCCCAGGGGGTTCTTGTGCTATATTTTCATTTTCATTTAGTTCAGGGCAGCTTCTATCTTTTTCTTGATTTCTTCTTTGACTCATTCAGTAATGAATTGTTTAATATTTTGTGTATGTACTTTTTTTTTCTGTCAATTTTAAGCTTATTGTATCGTATTCCAACAGGATACATTGAGTTACTTTAATCTTTTTGAATTTGTAAAGATTTATCTTGAATCTCAGAAGTGACCTGTTTTAGAGAGATTTCCATGTGCTGCTAAGTAGAATGTGTGTTCTTTGTTGTCAGGTCCATTGGTGTCTGATGTCAACTAAAGTAGTTTTTGTCCACTTGATCTGTTTACTTAGTAAAGTGTATTGAAATCACCTGCTAGTGGATTGATATTAATCTGTGTCTTTAAATCCAGTAGTACATTTTTAATGAAATTGAGTGTACCAGAGTTTGGTGTATATATGTTTATAATCGTAATGTCTTCTTGGTTAACTGTTCCCTTGATTAGAATAAAATATCCCTCCTTATCTCTTCTGATTTGTTTCAGTTTGAAGTCTGTGTTTTCAGCTATTAGGATAATATTCTGCTTTGTTTCTTGACCAATTCAGTTTGCCTATGTTCCCTGATTGAAGAATTGAGGTCACTAAGATCTCAAGTTATTACTGAAATGTGTTTGTTAATTGAGGTCATCATGTTCTTGATTTTGGGCACTGCTGTCTGTGTTCTCAGTGGACCTTGGTGTTTACATTGTCTTTGTATTCTTTTCCAATGTCTCTTGGCTGTGTTTTCTTAGGTTTGGTTTGATGGATATAAAAATTTAAAAGCTGCTTGTATCATAGAAAAATTTTCTTTTCTTTCAACTATGGTAGGTACTTTTGCTGGGTATATTAGCCTAGGTTAGCCATCATGGTCTTTTAGGACTTGTAATGCATTGATCTTATGGCTTTCATAGTTTCCACTTCTTTTTTTTTCTTCTCCATCTTTATTAACTTGAGTATTTCTTATTTACATTTCGATTGTTATTCCCTTTCCCGGTTTCCGGGCCAACATCCCCCTAACCCTCCCCCTCCTCTTCTGTATGGGTGTTCCCCTTTCCATCCTCCCCCCATAGTTTCCACTTCTTATACCCGTGTGAGTATGTCTTTTCTTACTTCGGAAAGTTTTCTTCAATGATCTTGTTGAAGGTCTGTTTTATGCAATTGAGTTGGAATTCTCTCTCATCTATGGGTATAATTCTAATCTTTGGCCTTTTCATGGTGTCCTACATTTCCAATATGTTGTTTTCTTGTGCTTAAATTTTCTTTTCTATTACTTGCTTATTTGATTTAGATCTATTCTATCTTTGAGTCCTGGTATAACATTGTCTGCTTGCTCCGTTCTTCTCATGATACTTTCCTTTGAGTTTTCTAACTGGGCTATCCAGCTTTTCAGTTCCATCCTCATTTCAGCTTGAATCCTTTTCTTTTTTTAAAAAAGATTTATTTATTTTTATTTATATGAGTACACTGCAGCTGTCTTCAGACGCACCAGAAGAGAGCATCAGATCTCATTACAGATGGTTGTGAGCTACCATGTGGTTGCTGGGACTTGAACTCAGGACCTTTGGAAGAGCAGTCAGTGCTCTTAACCGCTGAGCCATCTTTCCAGCTCCATGCTTGAGTCCTTTTCAATGTTTCTATTTCTTTATTGAATTCTCTTCCCAAGTCCAGAATTGCCTTCATCATTTACATCAGCATTATGCTTCTGTTTCCTTTGGTATCATTCATGCATTTATCCTCCTCAATTCCTTTTCTTAATTTCATTGAGATTTTTTTCTCTTCTCACTTCATTTTTTCTTTCTTTGTTGTTGTTGTTGCTGCTCCTCCTCCTCCTCTTCTTTCTTCTTCTTCTTCTTTTCCTTCTTCTTCTTCTTCTTCTTCTTCTTCTTCTTCTTCTTCTTCTTCTTCTTCTTCTTCTTCTTCTTCTTCTTCTTCTTCTTCTTCTCCCCCTCCTCCTTCTTTCTTCTTCTTGTTTTTGTCCTTTCTAAACTTTTTGAATTCTTTGATGAAATTTATGATTGTTCTTTTGAACTCTGTGTCCATTTACTTGGGATTGTCCAGGTATTTCTCATTTGACAAACATTTTACAGGACTGGTAGGTTTTGGAGATGACATCATGGCCTGATCTTTCATATTGTTTGTACTTTTGCAGTGAGATTTGAGTGTGTGGACCTCTTTTGTTAGTTCTATGTTTGATACAAACAGAGCAGGTTAGAGCAGAATAGAGGGTGTAAGGGCAGATTTGGTCAAGAAGTTGGAAATAGTTTAGGTAGGATGAAGCCAGGTGTACAGAGCAGGATGTGTAACATGGTCCAAGCCAGGAGTGTGGTGGTGGATCTGGCTGGGTGTAAAGCTTCAATTTGGCTTGGGGAGCAGACAGAACAGGTCCTGATAGGTGTCTAAGTGCTGGTTGAAGTACAGGTACGGGTTGCCGGATAGGCCAAGACATTTGATGTGGGACCCAACCTAGATCTAGAGGGTTGGGCAGTGTGTGCCAAAGGGGAGAGTCAGGCTGACTTACAGGGCTGGACACTTGAGAAGCTGCGATGGGATTTTTACTAGAGCTGAGCCAACATAGGCACTGTGCCCATGAACCTCCAAAACTGTGGGCCAAATAAGTCTCTTCTCTGTAAGAAGCTAGCTTTTGTTGTGATAAAAGAAAATGAATAGACCAAATGAGTTCAGAGTTCAGTCAGGAAAGTGTTTGCCATGTAAATAAAAGGACCTGAGTTCAACAACCAGAACTCAAGTAAAGTTAAAAATCAAGTGTGAGGGGAGGGAGGGCATGTTTGTGATCTCAGACTGGGTAAGCACAGATACAAAGATCCAGGAGACTCATTGGACCTAACCTAGTTGGTAACCTCCAGGTCCTAGTAAGAGACACTGCCTCAAAAAACCCAGGGGAATAAAGACACTGGGGGTTGACCTTTGTCTTATGCTCTCTCTCTCTCTCTCTCTCTCTCTCTCTCTCTCTCTCTCTTTCTCTCTCTCTCACACATGCACATGTACACACACACAAACATGCACAGTCACACACACTACACTCCACACTTACCAACACACACGTCATACCCTCCCACATCTCTCTCACACAGACACACACACACACACACACACAGACACACACACCCTGCATACATGCACACTCTGTCAATTCTTGTCCTTTCTTTTTCCAGAGCTCCAAAGAGGTCATTGTGATGGTTTGAATATGTTTGGCCCAGGGAGTGGCACTATTAGGAGGTGTGGTCTTGTTGGAGTAGGTGTGGTCTTCTTGGAGGAATTCGTCACTGTGGGTGTGGGCTTTAAGACCCTTCTCCACTGCCTGGAAGCAAGTCTTCTCCTAGAGGCTGTCAGATGAAGGTGTAGAACTCTCAGCTCCTCCTGTACCATCCCTGCCTGGACACTGTCATGTTCCCACCTTGATGATGATGGACGGAATCTCTGAACCTGTAAATCAGCCCCAATGAAACATTGTCCTTATAAGAGTTGCCTTGGTCATGGTGTCTGTTCACGGTAGTAAAACCCTAACTAAGACAGCCATGTCTGGGCTGAAATCTCCAAAGGGAGAATTGCTGAGTTTTAAGCTGACTTCACTCCAGGTGGGCAAGTCTGGGAGAGCAAGTAGAGGGGAAGCCTCATGCAGTGACAGGAGTAGGGGACAGGTCAGGAGGGTTTGTTTGCCAGCAGTATTTTTATGGCAGTCATCTCCTGTATGACACTAGGGAAAAAGTAAGAACCCGAGGGAGGCATTTTGAACATGCACATTCCTTTGAACATAGCGTCACTCTGACAGATAAACTCACACTCGTGCAGGGGTACAGATTCGCCCACACTTGTGTACTGTGTATTGACTGTGATGACAAAGCTCTGATCCAACCTACCTGGTTATCAACCAAGGACTGTTCCAGTGAGTATAGAAGACCCTGCACAAGAGACAGCTATTCTCCACATAGAAGGGTATTGTTTTCATTTTACCTGTATGGATTTTCTCTTCCATATATGTAAGGCTATGTACCACACATGTGTCTAGTGCCTATAGAAGGTGGAAGAGGCCATCAGATGCCCTGGAACTGGAATTATAGACAGTTGTGAGCTGTCATGTGGGTGCTGTGAATCAAGACTAGGTCCTCTGGAATAACTGTACGTGCTCATTACTCTTGTGAATTTGGTCTAATGCTGCTTATATTGTGTTCATCTGGTCCCCCAGATTGCACAAGAATCCACACATCCCCTGTCAGACACTGAGGGACCCTGCCCCCAGTTGGTTTTGATTGGTAAATAAAATTGCTGGCGGCCAATGGCTTGGCAGGGAGACAGAGGCGGGATTTTAGGACTCCCTGGGCAAGGGGCTGAGGAAGGAGCAGGTAGAAGATAGCTGTCATGCCAGGGATGGAAAGGGAGCATCACACCTGAGAGGTGCAGGACAGAGAGACAGCCAACGCATAAGAGCTGGGGAAGAGCAGCCTCAGGGAGTCTTCCAACTGGGTCTAGGGCAATGAAGATGGGATATAGATTTTGGTAATTACTCAGGAATATCAGATGGGTGTGTATTAGCCACACGGAGGTTTGGAAGTGGCTCAGCCATTGAGCTATTTAAGGCATATTAAATATAAGGCCGTGTGTGTGTGTGTGTGTGTGTGTGTGTGTGTGTGTGTGTGAGAAAGAGAGAGAGAGAGAGAGAGAGAGAGAGAGAGAGAGAGAGAGAGAGAGAGAGAGAGAACCCAGAATGTTGGCATGGGTAGCAAGGACTACTGCCACCTAATTGGGGACAGCAATACACTATCACTGAGCTTTTTCTCTAGCCTGAGATACAACTCTTTAATTTCTCCAGATCCTCATTTATACAGAGAAATAGGAGGCAAAAATCAAAAGCCCGAGGGCAATATTTACAACAGAATTAGGCCCCAAATTATCATTGCTAATATCAATGTACATAAGCCAAGCACCAAGACTTGCATGCTACCCAGGGCCAAGGAAAGTAAGGAATCCAGAAAGGTAGATGCAAAGAGCCAACAACAACAGAGTCTCAGAACAATCCAGGCTTTCAAGAGAAAGTTCAGGTGATCAACTGAGACAGTGGAACCATGAGTTCTGCCCGGCAAGGAACAATGGAAAAGCCCCAAGACAAGGAGCAAGGGGACAGAGCAGTCACTTTGGACAGAAGAGTCAAAATGGAACAGGGCAGTGCTAAGAGGAAGAGGAAGGAAAGACTGTGTGTGTGTGTGTGTGTGTGTGTGTGTGTGTGTGTGTGTGTGTGTGTCCTCAGGACACATGGACATTAGGAATGTGGGACAAAGGTGAAAAGCCAACAGACTTTCACTATGTACCTCTTGAGCTTTCACTGCTCCTGTTATTCCTCAGGGGGGGGGGGAATTCTCAAAGAGTCAGAAGCTCTGTTCCCTCTAATTTTCTGTTTGTCACACAGGGGGAGCTGTCTGTCTGACAGCTGTGAGGGTGGAGGCAAGGGCTCAGGGGGAGGGGGCAGGGGTAGGAGCACAGGGCTGCTGGCTGCTGCTTCAACACCTTTTGAGGCTACACAAACCATAAGGCTTTCTCTCATTTCAGCATCCCCTCTGCCTGTTTCCTGGCTGGGTGTGATTGAAGTTAGCCAGCGTTTGGATGTCCCCAGGAACACCACTGAATGGGTTTGGGGACGTTAGCTTTCTGTAGCGGGAGCAGATGTCCGAAATGATCCTCTTTGGAACGTTTGTTTTGCTTGGTTCTTGAGGTCACAGTCAGTTAGGCGTTGCTTGGAGCACAGTGAACAGAATCCCTCACTTCATGGCCAGTAAGTAAAGGAGGGGCAGAGGGAGGGCATGCTTCGAATAATCCTGAAGACCTCTCAGCGGGCTCCACTTCTTAAAGCCCCACAACATGCTTTAGCTCCATTCTGGGGACGGACATGCTTCAACACCGGACATCCACGGAATTAGAGGTCTGAACTCCAGCAATGTCCTCACAGTATTCACCGAGGGGCAACCACAGCGCTGGTTTCTCCATATCCTCTTCTTCCTGTGACTGGTAAAGGCTGCCCCACCTAACATTAAGCTGGGCACACTCTTCTTTACCCCCCTGCTTTAGAATGTATGGGGCTTAACAGAGATCCCTCCCCCCCCCCCCCAGAGAAATAGCTTGGCACTGAGATATTTAACTTGGGTTGCGTTTCATATAGAATTTCAATATTCAAAACGGTTTGGGTAGATTGCTTCTTTAATAAGCTCCGTTATTTCTCAACACTGTATGTTCTTGGGTGACATGTACAGTGACTTCAGAGGCTTATAATATCTGAAAAGAAAAGAAAATTGAGAGTTACTTGGAACAGTGTGTTCTGAATAAGAGGGTGTCTACACAGACGTTAAACTGTCTTAAAGTTTATTTCGATTATTTCAAAAATTATTTGAAAAATGATGGAGGCCTGTATTTTATAGAGATTCTTTTTTTCCTGGGCCATGTAAATGAATATCCTTTTTTTTTTTTTTTTTTGGTTTCTTTTTTTCGGAGCTGGGGACCGAACCCAGGGCCTTGCGTTTCCTAGATAAGCGCTCTACCACTGAGCTAAATCCCCAGCCCCGTAAATGAATATCCTTATATTTGTTGCTGATCTCTCTCTCTCTCTCTCTCTCTCTCTCTCTCTCTCTCTCTCTGATTTGCGTGTAGCTCAGACTGACCCTAACCTCCACCCTCAATCTTATAGATACTGGAATCATGAGTTGTGGCACCATTCCAAGTCTGGCCACTTTTAAGACATAATACAGTTTCTTTTTTGCTTACATGTATGATAAGTGTGTGTATATGTGCATGGTGTGTGTGTGCATGTGTGCGTGTGTGTGTGTGTGTGTGTGTGTGTGTGTGTGTGTGTGTGTGAATGTGGGCCCACATGTGTGGAGGTCAGAGGATGGCTTTCCCTTTCTACCCTGGGTTCCAGAGCCTGAACTCAGACTTGGTTGACAATCAGACTTGTGCTGAGTGTCTTGCTGGCCCACATTTCACCATTTTTTCACCGGAAGAGACAGTCAAAGCTGGAGAGTGCTCCATAGTACAGCCATTCCTGGAATTTGCAAGGATTAGATCCCCAACACCATAAACAAGTAAAAGGCAATCAGTTGCTATTGTCAAGGGTTGCACCAATTTATAATCTCAACCACAGTACAAAACACAATCCTTGTGCCGCTCTCCTGAGACTCTCCCTCAGTACCGAGTATAGAGCCACCATAAAGAGGCTCATGTGAGAATCTGTGTGGCACCCCTTTCTCTTTCTCCACATCCCTGCCGACATTTCTGTTCATTCATTTTCTTGATGGTGGCTACTCTGATGGGGTGGGATGGTCTATTAATGTGATTTCAGTTTATATTTCCCTCCTAGTTCAGGACATTGATCAGATTTCCAATGTTTATTGGCCATTTGTATTTCTGCTTTTGAGAATGGTCTCACTCATTTGTCCATTTATTGATTGGATGATTTGCTTGCTAATTTTTGTGGTGATGGTATTTAATTCAGAGGAGGCCCCGTAGATTCTGGGTGTCAATCCCCGCTCTGGTGTACGGCTGCAGATCTCTGGTTTTATAGGCTCCTACTTTACCCTTGTGACTCTTGGCATTGTGGTGCAGAAACTTTTTTTTTTCTGTCAATTTTAAGCTTATTGTATCGTATTCCAACAGGATACATTGAGTTACTTTAATCTTTTTGAATTTGTAAAGATTTATCTTGAATCTCAGAAGTGACCTGTTTTAGAGAGATTTCCATGTGCTGCTAAGTAGAATGTGTGTTCTTTGTTGTCAGGTCCATTGGTGTCTGATGTCAACTAAAGTAGTTTTTGTCCACTTGATCTGTTTACTTAGTAAAGTGTATTGAAATCACCTGCTAGTGGATTGATATTAATCTGTGTCTTTAAATCCAGTAGTACATTTTTAATGAAATTGAGTGTACCAGAGTTTGGTGTATATATGTTTATAATCGTAATGTCTTCTTGGTTAACTGTTCCCTTGATTAGAATAAAATATCCCTCCTTATCTCTTCTGATTTGTTTCAGTTTGAAGTCTGTGTTTTCAGCTATTAGGATAATATTCTGCTTTGTTTCTTGACCAATTCAGTTTGCCTATGTTCCCTGATTGAAGAATTGAGGTCACTAAGATCTCAAGTTATTACTGAAATGTGTTTGTTAATTGAGGTCATCATGTTCTTGATTTTGGGCACTGCTGTCTGTGTTCTCAGTGGACCTTGGTGTTTACATTGTCTTTGTATTCTTTTCCAATGTCTCTTGGCTGTGTTTTCTTAGGTTTGGTTTGATGGATATAAAAATTTAAAAGCTGCTTGTATCATAGAAAAATTTTCTTTTCTTTCAACTATGGTAGGTACTTTTGCTGGGTATATTAGCCTAGGTTAGCCATCATGGTCTTTTAGGACTTGTAATGCATTGATCTTATGGCTTTCATAGTTTCCACTTCTTTTTTTTTCTTCTCCATCTTTATTAACTTGAGTATTTCTTATTTACATTTCGATTGTTATTCCCTTTCCCGGTTTCCGGGCCAACATCCCCCTAACCCTCCCCCTCCTCTTCTGTATGGGTGTTCCCCTTTCCATCCTCCCCCCATAGTTTCCACTTCTTATACCCGTGTGAGTATGTCTTTTCTTACTTCGGAAAGTTTTCTTCAATGATCTTGTTGAAGGTCTGTTTTATGCAATTGAGTTGGAATTCTCTCTCATCTATGGGTATAATTCTAATCTTTGGCCTTTTCATGGTGTCCTACATTTCCAATATGTTGTTTTCTTGTGCTTAAATTTTCTTTTCTATTACTTGCTTATTTGATTTAGATCTATTCTATCTTTGAGTCCTGGTATAACATTGTCTGCTTGCTCCGTTCTTCTCATGATACTTTCCTTTGAGTTTTCTAACTGGGCTATCCAGCTTTTCAGTTCCATCCTCATTTCAGCTTGAATCCTTTTCTTTTTTTAAAAAAGATTTATTTATTTTTATTTATATGAGTACACTGCAGCTGTCTTCAGACGCACCAGAAGAGAGCATCAGATCTCATTACAGATGGTTGTGAGCTACCATGTGGTTGCTGGGACTTGAACTCAGGACCTTTGGAAGAGCAGTCAGTGCTCTTAACCGCTGAGCCATCTTTCCAGCTCCATGCTTGAGTCCTTTTCAATGTTTCTATTTCTTTATTGAATTCTCTTCCCAAGTCCAGAATTGCCTTCATCATTTACATCAGCATTATGCTTCTGTTTCCTTTGGTATCATTCATGCATTTATCCTCCTCAATTCCTTTTCTTAATTTCATTGAGATTTTTTTCTCTTCTCACTTCATTTTTTCTTTCTTTGTTGTTGTTGTTGCTGCTCCTCCTCCTCCTCTTCTTTCTTCTTCTTCTTCTTTTCCTTCTTCTTCTTCTTCTTCTTCTTCTTCTTCTTCTTCTTCTTCTTCTTCTTCTTCTTCTTCTTCTTCTTCTTCTTCTTCTCCCCCTCCTCCTTCTTTCTTCTTCTTGTTTTTGTCCTTTCTAAACTTTTTGAATTCTTTGATGAAATTTATGATTGTTCTTTTGAACTCTGTGTCCATTTACTTGGGATTGTCCAGGTATTTCTCATTTGACAAACATTTTACAGGACTGGTAGGTTTTGGAGATGACATCATGGCCTGATCTTTCATATTGTTTGTACTTTTGCAGTGAGATTTGAGTGTGTGGACCTCTTTTGTTAGTTCTATGTTTGATACAAACAGAGCAGGTTAGAGCAGAATAGAGGGTGTAAGGGCAGATTTGGTCAAGAAGTTGGAAATAGTTTAGGTAGGATGAAGCCAGGTGTACAGAGCAGGATGTGTAACATGGTCCAAGCCAGGAGTGTGGTGGTGGATCTGGCTGGGTGTAAAGCTTCAATTTGGCTTGGGGAGCAGACAGAACAGGTCCTGATAGGTGTCTAAGTGCTGGTTGAAGTACAGGTACGGGTTGCCGGATAGGCCAAGACATTTGATGTGGGACCCAACCTAGATCTAGAGGGTTGGGCAGTGTGTGCCAAAGGGGAGAGTCAGGCTGACTTACAGGGCTGGACACTTGAGAAGCTGCGATGGGATTTTTACTAGAGCTGAGCCAACATAGGCACTGTGCCCATGAACCTCCAAAACTGTGGGCCAAATAAGTCTCTTCTCTGTAAGAAGCTAGCTTTTGTTGTGATAAAAGAAAATGAATAGACCAAATGAGTTCAGAGTTCAGTCAGGAAAGTGTTTGCCATGTAAATAAAAGGACCTGAGTTCAACAACCAGAACTCAAGTAAAGTTAAAAATCAAGTGTGAGGGGAGGGAGGGCATGTTTGTGATCTCAGACTGGGTAAGCACAGATACAAAGATCCAGGAGACTCATTGGACCTAACCTAGTTGGTAACCTCCAGGTCCTAGTAAGAGACACTGCCTCAAAAAACCCAGGGGAATAAAGACACTGGGGGTTGACCTTTGTCTTATGCTCTCTCTCTCTCTCTCTCTCTCTCTCTCTCTCTCTCTCTCTCTTTCTCTCTCTCTCACACATGCACATGTACACACACACAAACATGCACAGTCACACACACTACACTCCACACTTACCAACACACACGTCATACCCTCCCACATCTCTCTCACACAGACACACACACACACACACACACAGACACACACACCCTGCATACATGCACACTCTGTCAATTCTTGTCCTTTCTTTTTCCAGAGCTCCAAAGAGGTCATTGTGATGGTTTGAATATGTTTGGCCCAGGGAGTGGCACTATTAGGAGGTGTGGTCTTGTTGGAGTAGGTGTGGTCTTCTTGGAGGAATTCGTCACTGTGGGTGTGGGCTTTAAGACCCTTCTCCACTGCCTGGAAGCAAGTCTTCTCCTAGAGGCTGTCAGATGAAGGTGTAGAACTCTCAGCTCCTCCTGTACCATCCCTGCCTGGACACTGTCATGTTCCCACCTTGATGATGATGGACGGAATCTCTGAACCTGTAAATCAGCCCCAATGAAACATTGTCCTTATAAGAGTTGCCTTGGTCATGGTGTCTGTTCACGGTAGTAAAACCCTAACTAAGACAGCCATGTCTGGGCTGAAATCTCCAAAGGGAGAATTGCTGAGTTTTAAGCTGACTTCACTCCAGGTGGGCAAGTCTGGGAGAGCAAGTAGAGGGGAAGCCTCATGCAGTGACAGGAGTAGGGGACAGGTCAGGAGGGTTTGTTTGCCAGCAGTATTTTTATGGCAGTCATCTCCTGTATGACACTAGGGAAAAAGTAAGAACCCGAGGGAGGCATTTTGAACATGCACATTCCTTTGAACATAGCGTCACTCTGACAGATAAACTCACACTCGTGCAGGGGTACAGATTCGCCCACACTTGTGTACTGTGTATTGACTGTGATGACAAAGCTCTGATCCAACCTACCTGGTTATCAACCAAGGACTGTTCCAGTGAGTATAGAAGACCCTGCACAAGAGACAGCTATTCTCCACATAGAAGGGTATTGTTTTCATTTTACCTGTATGGATTTTCTCTTCCATATATGTAAGGCTATGTACCACACATGTGTCTAGTGCCTATAGAAGGTGGAAGAGGCCATCAGATGCCCTGGAACTGGAATTATAGACAGTTGTGAGCTGTCATGTGGGTGCTGTGAATCAAGACTAGGTCCTCTGGAATAACTGTACGTGCTCATTACTCTTGTGAATTTGGTCTAATGCTGCTTATATTGTGTTCATCTGGTCCCCCAGATTGCACAAGAATCCACACATCCCCTGTCAGACACTGAGGGACCCTGCCCCCAGTTGGTTTTGATTGGTAAATAAAATTGCTGGCGGCCAATGGCTTGGCAGGGAGACAGAGGCGGGATTTTAGGACTCCCTGGGCAAGGGGCTGAGGAAGGAGCAGGTAGAAGATAGCTGTCATGCCAGGGATGGAAAGGGAGCATCACACCTGAGAGGTGCAGGACAGAGAGACAGCCAACGCATAAGAGCTGGGGAAGAGCAGCCTCAGGGAGTCTTCCAACTGGGTCTAGGGCAATGAAGATGGGATATAGATTTTGGTAATTACTCAGGAATATCAGATGGGTGTGTATTAGCCACACGGAGGTTTGGAAGTGGCTCAGCCATTGAGCTATTTAAGGCATATTAAATATAAGGCCGTGTGTGTGTGTGTGTGTGTGTGTGTGTGTGTGTGTGTGTGTGAGAAAGAGAGAGAGAGAGAGAGAGAGAGAGAGAGAGAGAGAGAACCCAGAATGTTGGCATGGGTAGCAAGGACTACTGCCACCTAATTGGGGACAGCAATACACTATCACTGAGCTTTTTCTCTAGCCTGAGATACAACTCTTTAATTTCTCCAGATCCTCATTTATACAGAGAAATAGGAGGCAAAAATCAAAAGCCCGAGGGCAATATTTACAACAGAATTAGGCCCCAAATTATCATTGCTAATATCAATGTACATAAGCCAAGCACCAAGACTTGCATGCTACCCAGGGCCAAGGAAAGTAAGGAATCCAGAAAGGTAGATGCAAAGAGCCAACAACAACAGAGTCTCAGAACAATCCAGGCTTTCAAGAGAAAGTTCAGGTGATCAACTGAGACAGTGGAACCATGAGTTCTGCCCGGCAAGGAACAATGGAAAAGCCCCAAGACAAGGAGCAAGGGGACAGAGCAGTCACTTTGGACAGAAGAGTCAAAATGGAACAGGGCAGTGCTAAGAGGAAGAGGAAGGAAAGACTGTGTGTGTGTGTGTGTGTGTGTGTGTGTGTGTGTGTGTGTGTGTGTGTGTGTGTCCTCAGGACACATGGACATTAGGAATGTGGGACAAAGGTGAAAAGCCAACAGACTTTCACTATGTACCTCTTGAGCTTTCACTGCTCCTGTTATTCCTCAGGGGGGGGGGGAATTCTCAAAGAGTCAGAAGCTCTGTTCCCTCTAATTTTCTGTTTGTCACACAGGGGGAGCTGTCTGTCTGACAGCTGTGAGGGTGGAGGCAAGGGCTCAGGGGGAGGGGGCAGGGGTAGGAGCACAGGGCTGCTGGCTGCTGCTTCAACACCTTTTGAGGCTACACAAACCATAAGGCTTTCTCTCATTTCAGCATCCCCTCTGCCTGTTTCCTGGCTGGGTGTGATTGAAGTTAGCCAGCGTTTGGATGTCCCCAGGAACACCACTGAATGGGTTTGGGGACGTTAGCTTTCTGTAGCGGGAGCAGATGTCCGAAATGATCCTCTTTGGAACGTTTGTTTTGCTTGGTTCTTGAGGTCACAGTCAGTTAGGCGTTGCTTGGAGCACAGTGAACAGAATCCCTCACTTCATGGCCAGTAAGTAAAGGAGGGGCAGAGGGAGGGCATGCTTCGAATAATCCTGAAGACCTCTCAGCGGGCTCCACTTCTTAAAGCCCCACAACATGCTTTAGCTCCATTCTGGGGACGGACATGCTTCAACACCGGACATCCACGGAATTAGAGGTCTGAACTCCAGCAATGTCCTCACAGTATTCACCGAGGGGCAACCACAGCGCTGGTTTCTCCATATCCTCTTCTTCCTGTGACTGGTAAAGGCTGCCCCACCTAACATTAAGCTGGGCACACTCTTCTTTACCCCCCTGCTTTAGAATGTATGGGGCTTAACAGAGATCCCTCCCCCCCCCCCCCCCCAGAGAAATAGCTTGGCACTGAGATATTTAACTTGGGTTGCGTTTCATATAGAATTTCAATATTCAAAACGGTTTGGGTAGATTGCTTCTTTAATAAGCTCCGTTATTTCTCAACACTGTATGTTCTTGGGTGACATGTACAGTGACTTCAGAGGCTTATAATATCTGAAAAGAAAAGAAAATTGAGAGTTACTTGGAACAGTGTGTTCTGAATAAGAGGGTGTCTACACAGACGTTAAACTGTCTTAAAGTTTATTTCGATTATTTCAAAAATTATTTGAAAAATGATGGAGGCCTGTATTTTATAGAGATTCTTTTTTTCCTGGGCCATGTAAATGAATATCCTTTTTTTTTTTTTTTTTTGGTTTCTTTTTTTCGGAGCTGGGGACCGAACCCAGGGCCTTGCGTTTCCTAGATAAGCGCTCTACCACTGAGCTAAATCCCCAGCCCCGTAAATGAATATCCTTATATTTGTTGCTGATCTCTCTCTCTCTCTCTCTCTCTCTCTCTCTCTCTCTCTCTCTCTCTGATTTGCGTGTAGCTCAGACTGACCCTAACCTCCACCCTCAATCTTATAGATACTGGAATCATGAGTTGTGGCACCATTCCAAGTCTGGCCACTTTTAAGACATAATACAGTTTCTTTTTTGCTTACATGTATGATAAGTGTGTGTATATGTGCATGGTGTGTGTGTGCATGTGTGCGTGTGTGTGTGTGTGTGTGTGTGTGTGTGTGTGTGTGTGTGAATGTGGGCCCACATGTGTGGAGGTCAGAGGATGGCTTTCCCTTTCTACCCTGGGTTCCAGAGCCTGAACTCAGACTTGGTTGACAATCAGACTTGTGCTGAGTGTCTTGCTGGCCCACATTTCACCATTTTTTCACCGGAAGAGACAGTCAAAGCTGGAGAGTGCTCCATAGTACAGCCATTCCTGGAATTTGCAAGGATTAGATCCCCAACACCATAAACAAGTAAAAGGCAATCAGTTGCTATTGTCAAGGGTTGCACCAATTTATAATCTCAACCACAGTACAAAACACAATCCTTGTGCCGCTCTCCTGAGACTCTCCCTCAGTACCGAGTATAGAGCCACCATAAAGAGGCTCATGTGAGAATCTGTGTGGCACCCCTTTCTCTTTCTCCACATCCCTGCCGACATTTCTGTTCATTCATTTTCTTGATGGTGGCTACTCTGATGGGGTGGGATGGTCTATTAATGTGATTTCAGTTTATATTTCCCTCCTAGTTCAGGACATTGATCAGATTTCCAATGTTTATTGGCCATTTGTATTTCTGCTTTTGAGAATGGTCTCACTCATTTGTCCATTTATTGATTGGATGATTTGCTTGCTAATTTTTGTGGTGATGGTATTTAATTCAGAGGAGGCCCCGTAGATTCTGGGTGTCAATCCCCGCTCTGGTGTACGGCTGCAGATCTCTGGTTTTATAGGCTCCTACTTTACCCTTGTGACTCTTGGCATTGTGGTGCAGAAACTTTTTTTTTTCTGTCAATTTTAAGCTTATTGTATCGTATTCCAACAGGATACATTGAGTTACTTTAATCTTTTTGAATTTGTAAAGATTTATCTTGAATCTCAGAAGTGACCTGTTTTAGAGAGATTTCCATGTGCTGCTAAGTAGAATGTGTGTTCTTTGTTGTCAGGTCCATTGGTGTCTGATGTCAACTAAAGTAGTTTTTGTCCACTTGATCTGTTTACTTAGTAAAGTGTATTGAAATCACCTGCTAGTGGATTGATATTAATCTGTGTCTTTAAATCCAGTAGTACATTTTTAATGAAATTGAGTGTACCAGAGTTTGGTGTATATATGTTTATAATCGTAATGTCTTCTTGGTTAACTGTTCCCTTGATTAGAATAAAATATCCCTCCTTATCTCTTCTGATTTGTTTCAGTTTGAAGTCTGTGTTTTCAGCTATTAGGATAATATTCTGCTTTGTTTCTTGACCAATTCAGTTTGCCTATGTTCCCTGATTGAAGAATTGAGGTCACTAAGATCTCAAGTTATTACTGAAATGTGTTTGTTAATTGAGGTCATCATGTTCTTGATTTTGGGCACTGCTGTCTGTGTTCTCAGTGGACCTTGGTGTTTACATTGTCTTTGTATTCTTTTCCAATGTCTCTTGGCTGTGTTTTCTTAGGTTTGGTTTGATGGATATAAAAATTTAAAAGCTGCTTGTATCATAGAAAAATTTTCTTTTCTTTCAACTATGGTAGGTACTTTTGCTGGGTATATTAGCCTAGGTTAGCCATCATGGTCTTTTAGGACTTGTAATGCATTGATCTTATGGCTTTCATAGTTTCCACTTCTTTTTTTTTCTTCTCCATCTTTATTAACTTGAGTATTTCTTATTTACATTTCGATTGTTATTCCCTTTCCCGGTTTCCGGGCCAACATCCCCCTAACCCTCCCCCTCCTCTTCTGTATGGGTGTTCCCCTTTCCATCCTCCCCCCATAGTTTCCACTTCTTATACCCGTGTGAGTATGTCTTTTCTTACTTCGGAAAGTTTTCTTCAATGATCTTGTTGAAGGTCTGTTTTATGCAATTGAGTTGGAATTCTCTCTCATCTATGGGTATAATTCTAATCTTTGGCCTTTTCATGGTGTCCTACATTTCCAATATGTTGTTTTCTTGTGCTTAAATTTTCTTTTCTATTACTTGCTTATTTGATTTAGATCTATTCTATCTTTGAGTCCTGGTATAACATTGTCTGCTTGCTCCGTTCTTCTCATGATACTTTCCTTTGAGTTTTCTAACTGGGCTATCCAGCTTTTCAGTTCCATCCTCATTTCAGCTTGAATCCTTTTCTTTTTTTAAAAAAGATTTATTTATTTTTATTTATATGAGTACACTGCAGCTGCCTTCAGACGCACCAGAAGAGAGCATCAGATCTCATTACAGATGGTTGTGAGCTACCATGTGGTTGCTGGGACTTGAACTCAGGACCTTTGGAAGAGCAGTCAGTGCTCTTAACCGCTGAGCCATCTTTCCAGCTCCATGCTTGAGTCCTTTTCAATGTTTCTATTTCTTTATTGAATTCTCTTCCCAAGTCCAGAATTGCCTTCATCATTTACATCAGCATTATGCTTCTGTTTCCTTTGGTATCATTCATGCATTTATCCTCCTCAATTCCTTTTCTTAATTTCATTGAGATTTTTTTCTCTTCTCACTTCATTTTTTCTTTCTTTGTTGTTGTTGTTGCTGCTCCTCCTCCTCCTCTTCTTTCTTCTTCTTCTTCTTTTCCTTCTTCTTCTTCTTCTTCTTCTTCTTCTTCTTCTTCTTCTTCTTCTTCTTCTTCTTCTTCTTCTTCTTCTTCTTCTTCTTCTTCTTCTTCTCCCCCTCCTCCTTCTTTCTTCTTCTTGTTTTTGTCCTTTCTAAACTTTTTGAATTCTTTGATGAAATTTATGATTGTTCTTTTGAACTCTGTGTCCATTTACTTGGGATTGTCCAGGTATTTCTCATTTGACAAACATTTTACAGGACTGGTAGGTTTTGGAGATGACATCATGGCCTGATCTTTCATATTGTTTGTACTTTTGCAGTGAGATTTGAGTGTGTGGACCTCTTTTGTTAGTTCTATGTTTGATACAAACAGAGCAGGTTAGAGCAGAATAGAGGGTGTAAGGGCAGATTTGGTCAAGAAGTTGGAAATAGTTTAGGTAGGATGAAGCCAGGTGTACAGAGCAGGATGTGTAACATGGTCCAAGCCAGGAGTGTGGTGGTGGATCTGGCTGGGTGTAAAGCTTCAATTTGGCTTGGGGAGCAGACAGAACAGGTCCTGATAGGTGTCTAAGTGCTGGTTGAAGTACAGGTACGGGTTGCCGGATAGGCCAAGACATTTGATGTGGGACCCAACCTAGATCTAGAGGGTTGGGCAGTGTGTGCCAAAGGGGAGAGTCAGGCTGACTTACAGGGCTGGACACTTGAGAAGCTGCGATGGGATTTTTACTAGAGCTGAGCCAACATAGGCACTGTGCCCATGAACCTCCAAAACTGTGGGCCAAATAAGTCTCTTCTCTGTAAGAAGCTAGCTTTTGTTGTGATAAAAGAAAATGAATAGACCAAATGAGTTCAGAGTTCAGTCAGGAAAGTGTTTGCCATGTAAATAAAAGGACCTGAGTTCAACAACCAGAACTCAAGTAAAGTTAAAAATCAAGTGTGAGGGGAGGGAGGGCATGTTTGTGATCTCAGACTGGGTAAGCACAGATACAAAGATCCAGGAGACTCATTGGACCTAACCTAGTTGGTAACCTCCAGGTCCTAGTAAGAGACACTGCCTCAAAAAACCCAGGGGAATAAAGACACTGGGGGTTGACCTTTGTCTTATGCTCTCTCTCTCTCTCTCTCTCTCTCTCTCTCTCTTTCTCTCTCTCTCACACATGCACATGTACACACACACAAACATGCACAGTCACACACACTACACTCCACACTTACCAACACACACGTCATACCCTCCCACATCTCTCTCACACAGACACACACACACACACACACACAGACACACACACCCTGCATACATGCACACTCTGTCAATTCTTGTCCTTTCTTTTTCCAGAGCTCCAAAGAGGTCATTGTGATGGTTTGAATATGTTTGGCCCAGGGAGTGGCACTATTAGGAGGTGTGGTCTTGTTGGAGTAGGTGTGGTCTTCTTGGAGGAATTCGTCACTGTGGGTGTGGGCTTTAAGACCCTTCTCCACTGCCTGGAAGCAAGTCTTCTCCTAGAGGCTGTCAGATGAAGGTGTAGAACTCTCAGCTCCTCCTGTACCATCCCTGCCTGGACACTGTCATGTTCCCACCTTGATGATGATGGACGGAATCTCTGAACCTGTAAATCAGCCCCAATGAAACATTGTCCTTATAAGAGTTGCCTTGGTCATGGTGTCTGTTCACGGTAGTAAAACCCTAACTAAGACAGCCATGTCTGGGCTGAAATCTCCAAAGGGAGAATTGCTGAGTTTTAAGCTGACTTCACTCCAGGTGGGCAAGTCTGGGAGAGCAAGTAGAGGGGAAGCCTCATGCAGTGACAGGAGTAGGGGACAGGTCAGGAGGGTTTGTTTGCCAGCAGTATTTTTATGGCAGTCATCTCCTGTATGACACTAGGGAAAAAGTAAGAACCCGAGGGAGGCATTTTGAACATGCACATTCCTTTGAACATAGCGTCACTCTGACAGATAAACTCACACTCGTGCAGGGGTACAGATTCGCCCACACTTGTGTACTGTGTATTGACTGTGATGACAAAGCTCTGATCCAACCTACCTGGTTATCAACCAAGGACTGTTCCAGTGAGTATAGAAGACCCTGCACAAGAGACAGCTATTCTCCACATAGAAGGGTATTGTTTTCATTTTACCTGTATGGATTTTCTCTTCCATATATGTAAGGCTATGTACCACACATGTGTCTAGTGCCTATAGAAGGTGGAAGAGGCCATCAGATGCCCTGGAACTGGAATTATAGACAGTTGTGAGCTGTCATGTGGGTGCTGTGAATCAAGACTAGGTCCTCTGGAATAACTGTACGTGCTCATTACTCTTGTGAATTTGGTCTAATGCTGCTTATATTGTGTTCATCTGGTCCCCCAGATTGCACAAGAATCCACACATCCCCTGTCAGACACTGAGGGACCCTGCCCCCAGTTGGTTTTGATTGGTAAATAAAATTGCTGGCGGCCAATGGCTTGGCAGGGAGACAGAGGCGGGATTTTAGGACTCCCTGGGCAAGGGGCTGAGGAAGGAGCAGGTAGAAGATAGCTGTCATGCCAGGGATGGAAAGGGAGCATCACACCTGAGAGGTGCAGGACAGAGAGACAGCCAACGCATAAGAGCTGGGGAAGAGCAGCCTCAGGGAGTCTTCCAACTGGGTCTAGGGCAATGAAGATGGGATATAGATTTTGGTAATTACTCAGGAATATCAGATGGGTGTGTATTAGCCACACGGAGGTTTGGAAGTGGCTCAGCCATTGAGCTATTTAAGGCATATTAAATATAAGGCCGTGTGTGTGTGTGTGTGTGTGTGTGTGTGTGTGTGTGTGTGAGAAAGAGAGAGAGAGAGAGAGAGAGAGAGAGAGAGAGAGAGAGAGAACCCAGAATGTTGGCATGGGTAGCAAGGACTACTGCCACCTAATTGGGGACAGCAATACACTATCACTGAGCTTTTTCTCTAGCCTGAGATACAACTCTTTAATTTCTCCAGATCCTCATTTATACAGAGAAATAGGAGGCAAAAATCAAAAGCCCGAGGGCAATATTTACAACAGAATTAGGCCCCAAATTATCATTGCTAATATCAATGTACATAAGCCAAGCACCAAGACTTGCATGCTACCCAGGGCCAAGGAAAGTAAGGAATCCAGAAAGGTAGATGCAAAGAGCCAACAACAACAGAGTCTCAGAACAATCCAGGCTTTCAAGAGAAAGTTCAGGTGATCAACTGAGACAGTGGAACCATGAGTTCTGCCCGGCAAGGAACAATGGAAAAGCCCCAAGACAAGGAGCAAGGGGACAGAGCAGTCACTTTGGACAGAAGAGTCAAAATGGAACAGGGCAGTGCTAAGAGGAAGAGGAAGGAAAGACTGTGTGTGTGTGTGTGTGTGTGTGTGTGTGTGTGTGTGTGTGTGTCCTCAGGACACATGGACATTAGGAATGTGGGACAAAGGTGAAAAGCCAACAGACTTTCACTATGTACCTCTTGAGCTTTCACTGCTCCTGTTATTCCTCAGGGGGGGGGGGAATTCTCAAAGAGTCAGAAGCTCTGTTCCCTCTAATTTTCTGTTTGTCACACAGGGGGAGCTGTCTGTCTGACAGCTGTGAGGGTGGAGGCAAGGGCTCAGGGGGAGGGGGCAGGGGTAGGAGCACAGGGCTGCTGGCTGCTGCTTCAACACCTTTTGAGGCTACACAAACCATAAGGCTTTCTCTCATTTCAGCATCCCCTCTGCCTGTTTCCTGGCTGGGTGTGATTGAAGTTAGCCAGCGTTTGGATGTCCCCAGGAACACCACTGAATGGGTTTGGGGACGTTAGCTTTCTGTAGCGGGAGCAGATGTCCGAAATGATCCTCTTTGGAACGTTTGTTTTGCTTGGTTCTTGAGGTCACAGTCAGTTAGGCGTTGCTTGGAGCACAGTGAACAGAATCCCTCACTTCATGGCCAGTAAGTAAAGGAGGGGCAGAGGGAGGGCATGCTTCGAATAATCCTGAAGACCTCTCAGCGGGCTCCACTTCTTAAAGCCCCACAACATGCTTTAGCTCCATTCTGGGGACGGACATGCTTCAACACCGGACATCCACGGAATTAGAGGTCTGAACTCCAGCAATGTCCTCACAGTATTCACCGAGGGGCAACCACAGCGCTGGTTTCTCCATATCCTCTTCTTCCTGTGACTGGTAAAGGCTGCCCCACCTAACATTAAGCTGGGCACACTCTTCTTTACCCCCCTGCTTTAGAATGTATGGGGCTTAACAGAGATCCCTCCCCCCCCCCCCCAGAGAAATAGCTTGGCACTGAGATATTTAACTTGGGTTGCGTTTCATATAGAATTTCAATATTCAAAACGGTTTGGGTAGATTGCTTCTTTAATAAGCTCCGTTATTTCTCAACACTGTATGTTCTTGGGTGACATGTACAGTGACTTCAGAGGCTTATAATATCTGAAAAGAAAAGAAAATTGAGAGTTACTTGGAACAGTGTGTTCTGAATAAGAGGGTGTCTACACAGACGTTAAACTGTCTTAAAGTTTATTTCGATTATTTCAAAAATTATTTGAAAAATGATGGAGGCCTGTATTTTATAGAGATTCTTTTTTTCCTGGGCCATGTAAATGAATATCCTTTTTTTTTTTTTTTTTTGGTTTTTTTTTTTCGGAGCTGGGGACCGAACCCAGGGCCTTGCGTTTCCTAGATAAGCGCTCTACCACTGAGCTAAATCCCCAGCCCCGTAAATGAATATCCTTATATTTGTTGCTGATCTCTCTCTCTCTCTCTCTCTCTCTCTCTCTCTCTGATTTGCGTGTAGCTCAGACTGACCCTAACCTCCACCCTCAATCTTATAGATACTGGAATCATGAGTTGTGGCACCATTCCAAGTCTGGCCACTTTTAAGACATAATACAGTTTCTTTTTTGCTTACATGTATGATAAGTGTGTGTATATGTGCATGGTGTGTGTGTGCATGTGTGCGTGTGTGTGTGTGTGTGTGTGTGTGTGTGTGTGTGTGTGTGTGAATGTGGGCCCACATGTGTGGAGGTCAGAGGATGGCTTTCCCTTTCTACCCTGGGTTCCAGAGCCTGAACTCAGACTTGGTTGACAATCAGACTTGTGCTGAGTGTCTTGCTGGCCCACATTTCACCATTTTTTCACCGGAAGAGACAGTCAAAGCTGGAGAGTGCTCCATAGTACAGCCATTCCTGGAATTTGCAAGGATTAGATCCCCAACACCATAAACAAGTAAAAGGCAATCAGTTGCTATTGTCAAGGGTTGCACCAATTTATAATCTCAACCACAGTACAAAACACAATCCTTGTGCCGCTCTCCTGAGACTCTCCCTCAGTACCGAGTATAGAGCCACCATAAAGAGGCTCATGTGAGAATCTGTGTGGCACCCCTTTCTCTTTCTCCACATCCCTGCCGACATTTCTGTTCATTCATTTTCTTGATGGTGGCTACTCTGATGGGGTGGGATGGTCTATTAATGTGATTTCAGTTTATATTTCCCTCCTAGTTCAGGACATTGATCAGATTTCCAATGTTTATTGGCCATTTGTATTTCTGCTTTTGAGAATGGTCTCACTCATTTGTCCATTTATTGATTGGATGATTTGCTTGCTAATTTTTGTGGTGATGGTATTTAATTCAGAGGAGGCCCCGTAGATTCTGGGTGTCAATCCCCGCTCTGGTGTACGGCTGCAGATCTCTGGTTTTATAGGCTCCTACTTTACCCTTGTGACTCTTGGCATTGTGGTGCAGAAACTTTTTTTTTTCTGTCAATTTTAAGCTTATTGTATCGTATTCCAACAGGATACATTGAGTTACTTTAATCTTTTTGAATTTGTAAAGATTTATCTTGAATCTCAGAAGTGACCTGTTTTAGAGAGATTTCCATGTGCTGCTAAGTAGAATGTGTGTTCTTTGTTGTCAGGTCCATTGGTGTCTGATGTCAACTAAAGTAGTTTTTGTCCACTTGATCTGTTTACTTAGTAAAGTGTATTGAAATCACCTGCTAGTGGATTGATATTAATCTGTGTCTTTAAATCCAGTAGTACATTTTTAATGAAATTGAGTGTACCAGAGTTTGGTGTATATATGTTTATAATCGTAATGTCTTCTTGGTTAACTGTTCCCTTGATTAGAATAAAATATCCCTCCTTATCTCTTCTGATTTGTTTCAGTTTGAAGTCTGTGTTTTCAGCTATTAGGATAATATTCTGCTTTGTTTCTTGACCAATTCAGTTTGCCTATGTTCCCTGATTGAAGAATTGAGGTCACTAAGATCTCAAGTTATTACTGAAATGTGTTTGTTAATTGAGGTCATCATGTTCTTGATTTTGGGCACTGCTGTCTGTGTTCTCAGTGGACCTTGGTGTTTACATTGTCTTTGTATTCTTTTCCAATGTCTCTTGGCTGTGTTTTCTTAGGTTTGGTTTGATGGATATAAAAATTTAAAAGCTGCTTGTATCATAGAAAAATTTTCTTTTCTTTCAACTATGGTAGGTACTTTTGCTGGGTATATTAGCCTAGGTTAGCCATCATGGTCTTTTAGGACTTGTAATGCATTGATCTTATGGCTTTCATAGTTTCCACTTCTTTTTTTTTCTTCTCCATCTTTATTAACTTGAGTATTTCTTATTTACATTTCGATTGTTATTCCCTTTCCCGGTTTCCGGGCCAACATCCCCCTAACCCTCCCCCTCCTCTTCTGTATGGGTGTTCCCCTTTCCATCCTCCCCCCATAGTTTCCACTTCTTATACCCGTGTGAGTATGTCTTTTCTTACTTCGGAAAGTTTTCTTCAATGATCTTGTTGAAGGTCTGTTTTATGCAATTGAGTTGGAATTCTCTCTCATCTATGGGTATAATTCTAATCTTTGGCCTTTTCATGGTGTCCTACATTTCCAATATGTTGTTTTCTTGTGCTTAAATTTTCTTTTCTATTACTTGCTTATTTGATTTAGATCTATTCTATCTTTGAGTCCTGGTATAACATTGTCTGCTTGCTCCGTTCTTCTCATGATACTTTCCTTTGAGTTTTCTAACTGGGCTATCCAGCTTTTCAGTTCCATCCTCATTTCAGCTTGAATCCTTTTCTTTTTTTAAAAAAGATTTATTTATTTTTATTTATATGAGTACACTGCAGCTGTCTTCAGACGCACCAGAAGAGAGCATCAGATCTCATTACAGATGGTTGTGAGCTACCATGTGGTTGCTGGGACTTGAACTCAGGACCTTTGGAAGAGCAGTCAGTGCTCTTAACCGCTGAGCCATCTTTCCAGCTCCATGCTTGAGTCCTTTTCAATGTTTCTATTTCTTTATTGAATTCTCTTCCCAAGTCCAGAATTGCCTTCATCATTTACATCAGCATTATGCTTCTGTTTCCTTTGGTATCATTCATGCATTTATCCTCCTCAATTCCTTTTCTTAATTTCATTGAGATTTTTTTCTCTTCTCACTTCATTTTTTCTTTCTTTGTTGTTGTTGTTGCTGCTCCTCCTCCTCCTCTTCTTTCTTCTTCTTCTTCTTTTCCTTCTTCTTCTTCTTCTTCTTCTTCTTCTTCTTCTTCTTCTTCTTCTTCTTCTTCTTCTTCTTCTTCTTCTTCTTCTTCTTCTCCCCCTCCTCCTTCTTTCTTCTTCTTGTTTTTGTCCTTTCTAAACTTTTTGAATTCTTTGATGAAATTTATGATTGTTCTTTTGAACTCTGTGTCCATTTACTTGGGATTGTCCAGGTATTTCTCATTTGACAAACATTTTACAGGACTGGTAGGTTTTGGAGATGACATCATGGCCTGATCTTTCATATTGTTTGTACTTTTGCAGTGAGATTTGAGTGTGTGGACCTCTTTTGTTAGTTCTATGTTTGATACAAACAGAGCAGGTTAGAGCAGAATAGAGGGTGTAAGGGCAGATTTGGTCAAGAAGTTGGAAATAGTTTAGGTAGGATGAAGCCAGGTGTACAGAGCAGGATGTGTAACATGGTCCAAGCCAGGAGTGTGGTGGTGGATCTGGCTGGGTGTAAAGCTTCAATTTGGCTTGGGGAGCAGACAGAACAGGTCCTGATAGGTGTCTAAGTGCTGGTTGAAGTACAGGTACGGGTTGCCGGATAGGCCAAGACATTTGATGTGGGACCCAACCTAGATCTAGAGGGTTGGGCAGTGTGTGCCAAAGGGGAGAGTCAGGCTGACTTACAGGGCTGGACACTTGAGAAGCTGCGATGGGATTTTTACTAGAGCTGAGCCAACATAGGCACTGTGCCCATGAACCTCCAAAACTGTGGGCCAAATAAGTCTCTTCTCTGTAAGAAGCTAGCTTTTGTTGTGATAAAAGAAAATGAATAGACCAAATGAGTTCAGAGTTCAGTCAGGAAAGTGTTTGCCATGTAAATAAAAGGACCTGAGTTCAACAACCAGAACTCAAGTAAAGTTAAAAATCAAGTGTGAGGGGAGGGAGGGCATGTTTGTGATCTCAGACTGGGTAAGCACAGATACAAAGATCCAGGAGACTCATTGGACCTAACCTAGTTGGTAACCTCCAGGTCCTAGTAAGAGACACTGCCTCAAAAAACCCAGGGGAATAAAGACACTGGGGGTTGACCTTTGTCTTATGCTCTCTCTCTCTCTCTCTCTCTCTCTCTCTCTCTCTCTCTCTCTTTCTCTCTCTCTCACACATGCACATGTACACACACACAAACATGCACAGTCACACACACTACACTCCACACTTACCAACACACACGTCATACCCTCCCACATCTCTCTCACACAGACACACACACACACACACACACAGACACACACACCCTGCATACATGCACACTCTGTCAATTCTTGTCCTTTCTTTTTCCAGAGCTCCAAAGAGGTCATTGTGATGGTTTGAATATGTTTGGCCCAGGGAGTGGCACTATTAGGAGGTGTGGTCTTGTTGGAGTAGGTGTGGTCTTCTTGGAGGAATTCGTCACTGTGGGTGTGGGCTTTAAGACCCTTCTCCACTGCCTGGAAGCAAGTCTTCTCCTAGAGGCTGTCAGATGAAGGTGTAGAACTCTCAGCTCCTCCTGTACCATCCCTGCCTGGACACTGTCATGTTCCCACCTTGATGATGATGGACGGAATCTCTGAACCTGTAAATCAGCCCCAATGAAACATTGTCCTTATAAGAGTTGCCTTGGTCATGGTGTCTGTTCACGGTAGTAAAACCCTAACTAAGACAGCCATGTCTGGGCTGAAATCTCCAAAGGGAGAATTGCTGAGTTTTAAGCTGACTTCACTCCAGGTGGGCAAGTCTGGGAGAGCAAGTAGAGGGGAAGCCTCATGCAGTGACAGGAGTAGGGGACAGGTCAGGAGGGTTTGTTTGCCAGCAGTATTTTTATGGCAGTCATCTCCTGTATGACACTAGGGAAAAAGTAAGAACCCGAGGGAGGCATTTTGAACATGCACATTCCTTTGAACATAGCGTCACTCTGACAGATAAACTCACACTCGTGCAGGGGTACAGATTCGCCCACACTTGTGTACTGTGTATTGACTGTGATGACAAAGCTCTGATCCAACCTACCTGGTTATCAACCAAGGACTGTTCCAGTGAGTATAGAAGACCCTGCACAAGAGACAGCTATTCTCCACATAGAAGGGTATTGTTTTCATTTTACCTGTATGGATTTTCTCTTCCATATATGTAAGGCTATGTACCACACATGTGTCTAGTGCCTATAGAAGGTGGAAGAGGCCATCAGATGCCCTGGAACTGGAATTATAGACAGTTGTGAGCTGTCATGTGGGTGCTGTGAATCAAGACTAGGTCCTCTGGAATAACTGTACGTGCTCATTACTCTTGTGAATTTGGTCTAATGCTGCTTATATTGTGTTCATCTGGTCCCCCAGATTGCACAAGAATCCACACATCCCCTGTCAGACACTGAGGGACCCTGCCCCCAGTTGGTTTTGATTGGTAAATAAAATTGCTGGCGGCCAATGGCTTGGCAGGGAGACAGAGGCGGGATTTTAGGACTCCCTGGGCAAGGGGCTGAGGAAGGAGCAGGTAGAAGATAGCTGTCATGCCAGGGATGGAAAGGGAGCATCACACCTGAGAGGTGCAGGACAGAGAGACAGCCAACGCATAAGAGCTGGGGAAGAGCAGCCTCAGGGAGTCTTCCAACTGGGTCTAGGGCAATGAAGATGGGATATAGATTTTGGTAATTACTCAGGAATATCAGATGGGTGTGTATTAGCCACACGGAGGTTTGGAAGTGGCTCAGCCATTGAGCTATTTAAGGCATATTAAATATAAGGCCGTGTGTGTGTGTGTGTGTGTGTGTGTGTGTGTGTGTGTGAGAAAGAGAGAGAGAGAGAGAGAGAGAGAGAGAGAGAGAGAGAGAGAGAGAGAGAGAGAGAGAGAACCCAGAATGTTGGCATGGGTAGCAAGGACTACTGCCACCTAATTGGGGACAGCAATACACTATCACTGAGCTTTTTCTCTAGCCTGAGATACAACTCTTTAATTTCTCCAGATCCTCATTTATACAGAGAAATAGGAGGCAAAAATCAAAAGCCCGAGGGCAATATTTACAACAGAATTAGGCCCCAAATTATCATTGCTAATATCAATGTACATAAGCCAAGCACCAAGACTTGCATGCTACCCAGGGCCAAGGAAAGTAAGGAATCCAGAAAGGTAGATGCAAAGAGCCAACAACAACAGAGTCTCAGAACAATCCAGGCTTTCAAGAGAAAGTTCAGGTGATCAACTGAGACAGTGGAACCATGAGTTCTGCCCGGCAAGGAACAATGGAAAAGCCCCAAGACAAGGAGCAAGGGGACAGAGCAGTCACTTTGGACAGAAGAGTCAAAATGGAACAGGGCAGTGCTAAGAGGAAGAGGAAGGAAAGACTGTGTGTGTGTGTGTGTGTGTGTGTGTGTGTGTGTGTGTGTGTGTGTGTGTGTCCTCAGGACACATGGACATTAGGAATGTGGGACAAAGGTGAAAAGCCAACAGACTTTCACTATGTACCTCTTGAGCTTTCACTGCTCCTGTTATTCCTCAGGGGGGGGGGGAATTCTCAAAGAGTCAGAAGCTCTGTTCCCTCTAATTTTCTGTTTGTCACACAGGGGGAGCTGTCTGTCTGACAGCTGTGAGGGTGGAGGCAAGGGCTCAGGGGGAGGGGGCAGGGGTAGGAGCACAGGGCTGCTGGCTGCTGCTTCAACACCTTTTGAGGCTACACAAACCATAAGGCTTTCTCTCATTTCAGCATCCCCTCTGCCTGTTTCCTGGCTGGGTGTGATTGAAGTTAGCCAGCGTTTGGATGTCCCCAGGAACACCACTGAATGGGTTTGGGGACGTTAGCTTTCTGTAGCGGGAGCAGATGTCCGAAATGATCCTCTTTGGAACGTTTGTTTTGCTTGGTTCTTGAGGTCACAGTCAGTTAGGCGTTGCTTGGAGCACAGTGAACAGAATCCCTCACTTCATGGCCAGTAAGTAAAGGAGGGGCAGAGGGAGGGCATGCTTCGAATAATCCTGAAGACCTCTCAGCGGGCTCCACTTCTTAAAGCCCCACAACATGCTTTAGCTCCATTCTGGGGACGGACATGCTTCAACACCGGACATCCACGGAATTAGAGGTCTGAACTCCAGCAATGTCCTCACAGTATTCACCGAGGGGCAACCACAGCGCTGGTTTCTCCATATCCTCTTCTTCCTGTGACTGGTAAAGGCTGCCCCACCTAACATTAAGCTGGGCACACTCTTCTTTACCCCCCTGCTTTAGAATGTATGGGGCTTAACAGAGATCCCTCCCCCCCCCCCAGAGAAATAGCTTGGCACTGAGATATTTAACTTGGGTTGCGTTTCATATAGAATTTCAATATTCAAAACGGTTTGGGTAGATTGCTTCTTTAATAAGCTCCGTTATTTCTCAACACTGTATGTTCTTGGGTGACATGTACAGTGACTTCAGAGGCTTATAATATCTGAAAAGAAAAGAAAATTGAGAGTTACTTGGAACAGTGTGTTCTGAATAAGAGGGTGTCTACACAGACGTTAAACTGTCTTAAAGTTTATTTCGATTATTTCAAAAATTATTTGAAAAATGATGGAGGCCTGTATTTTATAGAGATTCTTTTTTTCCTGGGCCATGTAAATGAATATCCTTTTTTTTTTTTTTTTTTTTGGTTTCTTTTTTTCGGAGCTGGGGACCGAACCCAGGGCCTTGCGTTTCCTAGATAAGCGCTCTACCACTGAGCTAAATCCCCAGCCCCGTAAATGAATATCCTTATATTTGTTGCTGATCTCTCTCTCTCTCTCTCTCTCTCTCTCTCTCTCTCTCTCTCTCTGATTTGCGTGTAGCTCAGACTGACCCTAACCTCCACCCTCAATCTTATAGATACTGGAATCATGAGTTGTGGCACCATTCCAAGTCTGGCCACTTTTAAGACATAATACAGTTTCTTTTTTGCTTACATGTATGATAAGTGTGTGTATATGTGCATGGTGTGTGTGTGCATGTGTGCGTGTGTGTGTGTGTGTGTGTGTGTGTGTGTGTGTGTGTGTGTGTGAATGTGGGCCCACATGTGTGGAGGTCAGAGGATGGCTTTCCCTTTCTACCCTGGGTTCCAGAGCCTGAACTCAGACTTGGTTGACAATCAGACTTGTGCTGAGTGTCTTGCTGGCCCACATTTCACCATTTTTTCACCGGAAGAGACAGTCAAAGCTGGAGAGTGCTCCATAGTACAGCCATTCCTGGAATTTGCAAGGATTAGATCCCCAACACCATAAACAAGTAAAAGGCAATCAGTTGCTATTGTCAAGGGTTGCACCAATTTATAATCTCAACCACAGTACAAAACACAATCCTTGTGCCGCTCTCCTGAGACTCTCCCTCAGTACCGAGTATAGAGCCACCATAAAGAGGCTCATGTGAGAATCTGTGTGGCACCCCTTTCTCTTTCTCCACATCCCTGCCGACATTTCTGTTCATTCATTTTCTTGATGGTGGCTACTCTGATGGGGTGGGATGGTCTATTAATGTGATTTCAGTTTATATTTCCCTCCTAGTTCAGGACATTGATCAGATTTCCAATGTTTATTGGCCATTTGTATTTCTGCTTTTGAGAATGGTCTCACTCATTTGTCCATTTATTGATTGGATGATTTGCTTGCTAATTTTTGTGGTGATGGTATTTAATTCAGAGGAGGCCCCGTAGATTCTGGGTGTCAATCCCCGCTCTGGTGTACGGCTGCAGATCTCTGGTTTTATAGGCTCCTACTTTACCCTTGTGACTCTTGGCATTGTGGTGCAGAAACTTTTAAATTTCATCTGCTCTTGTCTGTCAGGTCTAACGATTATTTCTGGAGTTTTCGGAGTTCTTCCCAGGAATATGCCTTTCCTATTCTAAGTCAAATCTCAAGAGCCCCTCCCTCCCCATTTCCCTCTGGCAATTTCTGAGTTTGGGGTCCTTCATAGTGTCTATGAAGGACCATTTTGACTCAATATTTATACAGATGAAGAAATAGGGTGTATATTTTTGCGTGTGAATATCTAGGATGAATGAAAAGGAGGGGGGTTGTGAATAAAATCACAAATAAATTAAATAAGAAATAACACAAAAACCTCTCTCTCTCTCCCTCCCTCCCTCCCTCCCTCCCTCCCTCCCTCCCTCCCTCCCTCCCTCCCTCTAAGAGTCAAAGTATTTGTAAAAGTGTTGTATAAAGAAAAAAGGGAACCATAAAGGGGAAAGAAAAATGAATTTTGGAGCATTTGTTTCTGGGTCCTCTAAAATTTCGTCCTCGAGGCAGGCAGACAGAGATATGGTCAGTTGCCCTGTGAACTGTCCTTCCTTGCCCCGCCTGCCGAGCCTGTTCTGGACAGTGTCCACCAGCACTGGCTTTGCTTCAGGAGGTTCTCTTATTTGCACACCAGAGGCCTCTGCTGGACACACTTGGCTTTTCAGTCTGTTGGGCAAGTGGGTTCTTCCGCCCTCTGGAGAAGTCAGTTTGGGCTGGTTAAGATACTAACGGGAGTGTTCTAATTCCAGCACTTTTCAAAGGAATAGAGAAAGACAGTGTTGGGCAGGCGGACCCGATTGTGTACTTCTAACCCTCAGAAGCATTTGAACAGCCTGCTGGAGAGAGGGGCCTTCGTGTCACCTGACCAGCTTCCGAGTTCTCAGACTTGACTTCGAAAACCCCACGGCTCGGCTCCAGCGTTGATCCCGCTGCTGATCTCAAGTTAGGGCTTTCTGAAGTGAAGTCAGCTCTGAGAGCTCTGAGAGCTCCACACTCTTCCACTCTCCAAGCTGAGCCTCCCACTGCCTGGACTTTTTTTTAATTTTTTTTTTTTTTATTTTTTTTGGCTTGTCAGCATCTGGCCATCCATCCCACTCGGGTGACTGTTTGAGGTGGCCATGTCTCACTCTGGGGCTGTGACGGGTTAGATCACGAACCTGCCATTTAACGATCAGTCATATGCAGCAGCTGGGGACAGTCAGGCTGTGCCTCACGGCTGTCTGTTCTGTGTGAGAGAGCTCGATGGAAAATAAGCCCGGCTGCTCCCCTGTAAGTTTGTAGTCCTACCTACTGCCTGCCGCTCCCCTCGGCTTGTAGGCTAGGCCTAGCTAAGTCACGTGGTATGGAACTTCCTGCTACCCCTCTGCAAATCTGAGCCAGAAACCCCCTCGGTTGGCCGGATTTGAGGCTCTTTCCTTCGGGATCCCCACCACATTAAACGTGGCAGCTGTCTCGCAGATCCTCTGGGCTTTGAAGGCTCTCTCCCTTCAGGAAAGCACCATGCTGTCTGGTATGATGCTCTTCTCCAGCGTTCTTCAGCTTCAAGTCTCCAGCACGCCCTGCCCTCCAAAATCTCTCTCCCAATAAAGCCTAATCCGAAAGGTGACCCAGGGACTCCTCTCCCAAACCTTGTGATTGATTGTTGCTTGTTCCCAGGCTTCTGCCTCCTCCCCTTCCTGGGAGAGCTCAGTTTTTAAACAATATTGTGTCTAGATAGTTCCTAGTCACAGCCGCTCACACAGGACCTCGCTATGTAGTCCTGGCTGGCCTGGAACTCTATGCAGATCAAACGGGCCTGGAACTCACACAGACCCATTTGCCTCGCCTCCAAGTACTAGAATCAAGGTGTGTGCCACCACACCCAGCCATTCCCAGTTCCATTTCCATTTCCTGGGTGGCCAGTGTGACTAGCTTCCCACATATTATCCGTCCCCTTTCGTGTACGTGCCTTTCATCCCGTTTTCTACTGGATTGTTTTCATCGACTTACCTGCTGCATATTATGAGCCATTTTCATTTTTAATTCTTGTTAGATGGAAAGGGACAAGTGCTGTCACTACCTCTGCTGCATACCGAAATTTTTGCTGAGGAATCTTACCACACAGAAAGATGAAGATTTTATGTTATCAAATACATCATTCAAGAGGAAAATAGGAATTTCAAGTCTTGTTTCTGGGTGGCTTTTGTCTTATCTTGTTCAGTAATGGGCAGCACTTTCTCTCTGGCTCTGGAAGAGAGCCTTAGTCAGAGCCAGGTCCTGAGCCCAGCATCCCTTGCTTACCTTCCAGTTTCTCTTCTCTGAGGTCACCTGCTCCAGAGTGTCCCCACCCCCACCCCTCTTTTTTTTTTTTTTTTTTTTTTTGATAGCTGCTGCGAGTTTATTTTTTGCTTTCTTCAAGTTATGGGGTCAGGAAAGCTCAGTGCTATGAACCAAGAGGGGGCTCTCTCCAGCTCCTGCGGGTGTCTGTTCAGCCTTCCTAGTTCCTAGGAGGGTTGAGAGGGTGGACTCTGGTCTAGCACCACTTAAGCTTGGGCAGGCTGCTGATTTTGACAGGTCAGGACTAGGCTCTGGTGTTGATCAGGATGGATGACTGGCTGCTTCTTCATGGTTTCAGGAGCCAGGCCACAGGTGATCTGGCTTCTGGAAGCCTGGAAAGATTCTGCCAGAGTGCTCAGGTGACTCCAACACTGTGGTCATGAATGGGAGGGTGGATTTCCCGAAAAAGAAGCTGGCCCTCCAGTGGTCTGGGTCATCCTTGGGAAGATCCTGGTCAGCATGGTGAGCTGTAAAGTTGAATATCATTTCCTGGGAGGTATACACACACACACACACACACACACACACACACACACACACACACACACACACACGTCAGTTAACTCAGTTCTGACTAAAGCTACTGATTGCCAGCATCTCATGACCAAGCAGATTTACGTGTTTGGGGTTCATTAAGTGGCCTCCAGGAGCACTCTAAGAAGCAGTACATACATTCCTTTGGAAAAAAATAACCTTTAAAGAAAATGGACATCGACGGTGAGGACGCCATACATTTTATTATGAATATGATCCTGTTTACTTCCTTGCCCCACTCCAGCTTTCCTCATGCCCACCCCCAACTTCCCCTTCCCAACGTCATATTTGTTTGATAACCCTCTCTGTCCATTTGGCGTCGCCCATCTGTGCATGGATGAGGGTCTATCCTTTGGGGCATGGGAAACGTACACATGGCCACATTTCTCAAAAAGATTTTTCTCTTCTTCAGCACCTGTTAACTCCCAAAGCTCCCAAGCAATGCCTGTAACCTGGAGCTCTAGCCCATCTATCCTAGTGTCTTAGGGTTCTCTAGAGTTAGAACGCTTGGGTAGTCTCTATACAGTAAGAGAATTAGTTGATGACTTATTACGGTCTGAAGTCCAACGCCCCAACAATGGTCAGCAGCAGCTATGAACGGAAGCCCAAGAATCTAGCAGTGGCTCAGTCCCATGAGGCAGGCAGACAAGCAAAAAAGAGAAATTCTCTCTTCTTCCAATGTCTTTATGTAAATCTCCAGCAGAGGGTGTGTCCCAGATTAAAGCTATATGCTGGGACTTGCTTTGTCCCAGGTGACCTTGAACTCAGAGATCACCTTGCCTTAAGCTCCTTGGATTCATAACCACTTTGCCTCAAGGTCTCCATATCAAGAGCCAGGTTAGACACTTGTATCTCCCAGCCTCAAGATCAGGATCAAAGGTGAGCCTTCCACTTCTGGATTGTAGTTCATTCCAGATATAGTCTAGTTGACCACCAGGAATGGCCACCACACCTAGATTTTATCTGGCTGATCTTAGTTGGGCCTTGTGCAGGTGATCAGTGCTGCAGAGTTCCTGAGTGCAAACCCACGTCTGTACAGAATATAGAGCTCCTTAGTCCCTTCCTCCCGCGCTTAGATTCTCTCTACTTCCTTTTTCATGATGTTCTCTGAGCCAGGACGCAGGAAATGATGTAGATGACCTTTTAGAGCCAGGGATGTGGCCCTCTCCTCACTTTCACCTAACGGGCATCATTCCATTGACTGATGCTCCCTGCAAAATGAAGCCTCTGGTCCCAGAGCTGCCTAGGGCTGTGGGCACAAAACTCTTAATTCTTTTCCCTCAGCCTCATCAATTCTGGGATTTACAGGTCTGGGCCACTTCGAAAGACATTTTAAATATTACTCCTTTTACTTACTGAGATTAGGATATTAGAATCTTGGTTAGTTCACTGAAAGTTTCATAATGTGTTTTGATTATATTCCCTCTCAATACATCCTTGGTCTTCCCACCATCCCTACCTACCCAACTCTGTGTACTTTTATTTAAATCTTCAAGATAAATTTGTGATTCCTGTTGTGTTTTTATTTATTTTTAAAATTACTATTATTATTATTATTATTATTATTATTAATTTTTTACTTATTTACTTTAAATCCTGCTTATGGCCTACCTCCTGTTCACTACTTCTCACAATCCTCCCTACCTCCCTCCCCTTCTCCTCTGAGCAGGTGGGGACCCCTGGGTATCCCCCCTACCCTGGCAGTTCAAGTCTCTGTGAGGCTAGGCCCATCCTGTCCCACTGAGGCCAGACAGGACAGTCCAGCTAGAAAAACATACCCCACATAGTACAGGCAATGGCATTTGGGAGAGCCCCTGCTCCATGTGTTTGGGACCCACACGAAGACCAAGCTGCACATCTGTTACATATGTGTGGGGAGGTGGTATGTTTTAAGGTTATAATATCACTTCCTCCTCCCCGTTCTGCTCTCCAAACCCTCTCTTACACCCCTCCTTTGTCCTTCTCAAATTCATCGTCTCTTTTACCATTAATTGTAGACATATATTTGTACTCTTAAAGACATCATACAGTCTGCTCAGTCTGTATCATGTGACTTACATGTATATATTTTCAGGGCTGGCTGTTGGGTATTGGATAATTGATTGATATCCTCTTGCTGAGGAAGACATTTCCCTCCCATTCCCTGCATTCCTTCAGTGCATTTAGTTCTGACGTAGAGCTGAGGACTTGGGACCTTTCCTCTCATTACGTTAACATCTGCTGGTGACACCCTTGTTCTGGTCCTGTTTATGCAGTCACATTGGTGAGACGTTACAGGTATAGTTCCTGACACTTTAAAAGAAAAAAGAGTAGCTTAAAAGGAGAATTATTAAATGAACACATTAAATGGAAAATCTTTATTAGTAGCCACAGGTAGAGATTAATATAAGTAAACAAGATGAAATTAAGTAATATGAGTCCTGCACTCCGTTTACTTATGTCCGAGATCATTCTAACCCCACTGGGCGCTGGATCTCAGAATGTGACAACTGCTTTCACTGGTTCAGTTCCTCTATTGTAACCTCTAAGAGGTTTTCGTTAAGTTTTCCGATGCCCTGGAGATCTTCCGAAGCTTAGTTTAAAACGCCCGATGCCACGGCTTTGCCTGTAATGTGGCCGTTTTACCTTCAGCACAGGTCACAGAGGACACTAGAGAGATCTCGCAGAACAAATCAACTGTAGGGAACAGCGCGGTAAAACAAAGATGGCGCCCACATCCAGTCCCGTCTTATAAGTAAACGACTTATCGCGCATGCGCAGGCTTGTCCACTTGCCAGGGCAGCCGTTGGATAATGAGGTGATCCGGGGCCCTCCTGTGGTGAACAACGGTACTGCGCATGCGCGGGTTTTGCACCAGGTGTTAGTTGGCCTGGACGTTAATATGCTAATGAAGGATTCATGCTCCGCCAATCCCTGAAGGACAATTAGCATAGCCTCAGCCTGCTGTGTATATAAGGCGAGCGCTTTTGCTGCTCGAGGTCCCTGTATCAGCAAAGAGGTGGTCCTGCAATAAAGGCTGTTGAGAAGAATCCGACCGTGTTGCGTCTTCCTTGCCAGCCGAGGTGGGCGTGAGGAGATTCAGAACGCGTAGCAAGCTAACAAACCATTTCCCAAAAATCACGTAAAAGAGCCAGCATCTGAGTCTACCGTACAAAAGACGGCGGGATGAGCGCCGCGTACGCCGACTTTGGCGTGGACTTGCGTCACTTTAGCGGCTACGTTTTTTGCACAAGTACAGATGTGGCACGAGTAAGGCAGATCAAGTTTTAACCAATTAGTGGAGATGCATGTCAATCACGGGTGCACTAATGGTATCGTAGGAGAATTAACGGTATTCTATGAAAAGCAGCAGAAGGTGGTCATCTCTTTTAAAGAAAATCGCTTTTAAAATATATTGATTTTTTCATCGTTTTAAGCTTTTTTTGTCCTTTTATTGAGGACAGGTTATTTTCTCATACAATATATCCTGATTATGGTTTCCCCTCCGCCACTCCTTCCAGTTCCTCACCCACCTCACCTCTCATCGCGATCTACTCCTTTTCTCTCATTAGGAAAAGAACAGACTTCTATGAGATCGACAACCAAACGTGACAAAATAAAATATAACAAGATGGAGAAAAAAACCTATCATGTCCAAGGTGGACATTAGGATATTTAGGTTGTTCCTAGTTTCTGGCTATGACGAATAAAGTGGCAGTGAACATGGTGGAGCGAGTGTCTTTGTGTAGGAAGGAGCATCCTTCGGGTATATGGCCAAGAGTGGGATAGCTGGGTCCTGACGTAGATCAAGCCCCGACTTTCTGAGGAACCACCACATTGATATCCGTAGTGGCTGTACAAGTTAGGACTCCCACCAGCAGTGGAGGGGGCTTCCCCTTCATCGTCACCAGCTTGAGCTGTCACTTGTGTCTGCCTTCCTTTTCACACAGCTCAGCCTCTCATCAAATGACTAAACCTACCGCACCCTCATGCTTCGTGGGGAAGTGCGAAGGCGGCATCATTTCAATAGCTTCATTTCAGCAGTTGGAAGAACTCATAATTAATATCACTCAGGAGTGCTACAGTTGGGCTTTAATTAGCCTTATAAATCATAAAAGACTTTATTCCAACATTTATGGACTAGCTTCAGATCTAAAAGTCCCCGGAAAGTTCCAGGTGTCATTTTAGCCTTAGGGGAAATGTACTCGTGTCGGTGTCACTTGGGGGCGCTACTTTGGGGATCTGCAAAGTTTTGGACTCTGGGTTTCATACATATTGGGGTTCTAGACTGTATTTTGAGCAGATCGTTTTTTCTCTCTCTCTGTACTAGAGGGAAACAGCATGACATATTGTATGCATTAAGTACACGGAGACTTAGGCAAGTGGGCCAGCCTCAGTGGAGAATGGAAATGGACCAGATGGTGCCTTTTTCATAGAGCAGGCTCACTGAGTGAAGGAAGCAGGGTTCTTCCAGGGTGGGCAGGGCTAACACCTGGGCTGCGTTGTTCACATTTCGGACAGAAGCAGCTAGGGGACAACAGCGTTATCAATCAGGCACCTCCACGGTCAGCCCTGACTGACTGGGCAACAGGGCGTGTTACCATTTGCTGACCAGAAGCGATACATTCCCACAGCTGCCCGTGTCGCATATCCTCCCACGCATGTGCCAGGCCCGAGAAAAAGCCACAGTTTTTTCCTTCCCCCTCCCTTTCTTCCCTTCCTTCACCCAGAGACAGCTTCTGCGTTCTTCTTACCCCTCTTAATAAACCTCCCATGTGAGACCTGTTGCAAGGAGTGATTTTGTCGGCATTTGTTGCTTAGTTCCACCAGACAATGTTTTGTTTCTCCATTTTGAAATGACTAAGACCCTAAACTGCTAGGGTTCTGATCATATCCATAGGTAATACATAAAAACTAAGAGCAGTCTGTCATTTTTAAGATGAAGAATCTGGATGGGTTGGAGAGATAGCTCAGCGGTTAAGAGCACTGACTGCTCTTCCAGAGGTCCTGAGTTCAATTCCCAGCAACCACATGGTGGCTCACAACCATTTGTAATGGGATCTGATGCCCTCTTCTGGTGTGTCTGATGACAGCTACAGTGTACTCATATATAATAAGTAAATATTTTTTTTAAAAGAAAGATGGAAAATCTGAAAGTAATACACAATCCATGCCAGATCCTGTCCAAGAACTGAGGTCTCCTGGCTTCTGATGCTGTTAGATCTGCGCGGTCCTTTCCCTGATGTAGGAAGTAGCAGTCATCTTACCGAGTTGGGTTTTTTGTTTTGTTTGGTTTGGTTGGTTTTGTTGGTTTTGTTTTTGACAGGAGGTGCTATGGTAGGTGTTTGGAGGTCAGGGTGGGAGGTATGAGCGGATTACATATTAGGTCAAGGGTCTCGCTGGTTTCAGGCTCATACTGGACCTGCGAGGGCAAAACACAAACACTGGCCGTCTTCGATTTTCATGGCTCTGATACCCATGAAATTCAGTTATTATGGTTCAGCTAAGTAACTCCAGTTTCCCAAAACCTTGGCTCCAGTTTCAGTTGCCAGGACATCCTAGCCGAGAATACAAACTGCAGCGTACAGGCTCTGCCAGTGCAGGCTCCACAAGTCCACGTGTAAACAGCGGCTGAGGTCACAGTCAGTGGCCGACCACACCATTTCCTCCAACGCTTTTTGCAGAGCAGTCACAGCTCACTCACGGCGGGCATCGGGCCGCTATGCTCCCATGTTATTCTCAGGAATGAGTCTACGTACGTGACACGTTAGAAGAATGGGTAACCAGAAGAAGAGTTGGCCAATAAGAATCCGAGTCTGTATTTTAAAAAGCGAGGAAGACAGGTGAAATTGGAATTGCATGTAAGCGGGGTCACAGAGGAAACAGTTGATAAGCAGTCTTCACTTTAGTCCAGTGGCCGACAGATATTTGTTTCCAGAGCATGCTGGTAGAAACACAAACTCACCGGAGCTGAGTCACATAGTCAGGACCTTAGGCCATTTCCTCATAAACGTTCCCAGGTTGCTTGAGGAGAAATTCAGTCAGCTTCCCTGACTGTATTAGGGGACTGTGTTGTTTTTCTGTTGCTGCGATAAAATATCATGAGCAAAGGCAACTTAAAGAAGAGATGGTTCCAGAGGGAGGAGCTCATCACACTGGGCAGCAAGAGGCAAGCATGGCGACAGGAACAGAAGCAGAGGCATCACGCCGCACACATGAAGCAGAGCGTGCAGAGGGTCAAGGTTAGCTACTCCCAAAGCCTGCTCCCAGGGACGTACTTCCTCCATCAAGGTCATACAACACCACCAGCTAGGAACCAAGAGTTCATACCCAAGCCAGTGCAGGGGTATTCCTCACTCAAACACCTCAGCCATCCAGGGTGGGTGCTAGACTCCGGAGGAGAGGGATCCTGGTCAATCCACGGGGAGGAGTTTATCACGTGTCCACTGGTTTTGGGAACATGCAGTTTGGGTGGGCTGAACAACTGATGTTATTGTCCCACAGGGAAGGGGGGTTGCCTCTTATCTGTGCTGGCCTTTTAGTGTCTTTGGAGCCTTAGGTGACAAGCCTGCCATAAAAGGTCAGTGTGGCAGAAATGACAAGCCCCTGGTGTTCCTCTCTCACTTCAATAATCCTGACACATCTGGAGAACCCGAAGGTAAATAAAGAAGGGATTTGCTGATGCCCAACGGACAGACATGAAAGCAGAGGGAAGGTGTGACAAGGGTGGGTGTGTCCCAGGGAAAGGAATGTCAGCAAGTTCCAAACCCAAGCCAAAGACACTTGACAGGAAAGGAGTCTGTCTGGTACACCCCAGGGACACTGGAAACACCAGAGGAGCAGGCGGGATCCCCAATAGGAGGTCGTGCCAGCTCACTGAGGCCCTGAGACACAAAGGTCACTGCTCTGCCTTGTCAAATTTCTAACAAAGAAATGAAGGGCTTCGGGTCTCAAATTCTATTGTTTCAATTTAGAATGTGTTGACACAAATATTCGTATTCTATTTGTTTTACCCATTTGTTCATTTATGTGGTGCTCAGACCCAGCCCAGAGCCTCAGGCGTGCTTGGCGAGCACGCTATCACCGGGCCACACTCCTAAATTCCTATTCCTAGGCCCAATTTCCTAAACTGCTGGTAGGACAGATTTTAAGTGTTCTGAAGAGCATTTTTCAGTGTCATTGAAAAGTCTTGCTTTTCCTATTGATTAATGATATTTCTTTGTGTGGTTTCAGATTTCATGGCCATTATTACGATTCTATGCGACCATTATAATCTATAATTGAACAATTCATCTACATGTGAACTTGTTCTTCCTTCCCCTTCTAGCTGAACCAGGGGCTCACCTAAATGTGAAGTTAAATTGTAGACTATACAATAAGACATTATACATAGGCATCAAAAAATAAAAACAAAAACAAAACAAAAACCCACCTAGGATTCATGGTTAAGAGATTAATTAACTTTTAAAAACAGAGACTGGCAATGTGGCCCAGGTTTGCTTTGAACTCTCTTGTGACAGCCTCCCAAGTACTGGCGTTATAGACTTGCGCCACTGTTCCTGACACGAAATAATTGTTATAAATGTGAATTTCCTTGTGAGCTCATAGCAGGGAGAGGTCCACTGTGTAGACTGAGAGAAGATGAAGGGAGTGGTGGTGATGATGATGGTGATGGTGATGATGACAGTGATGATGGTGATGATGGTGGTGGTGGTGATGGTGATGATGGTGGTGGTGGTGATGATGATGATGGTGGTGGTGATGATGATAGTGATGATGATGATGATGGTGGTGGTGGTGATGGTGATGATGGTGGTGATGATGACAGTGATGATGGTGATGATGGTGATGGTGATGGTGGTGGTGGTGATGGTGATGGTGGTGGTGATGGTGATGATGGTGGTGGTGGTGATGATGATGATGGTGGTGGTGATGATAGTGATGATGATGGTGGTGGTGGTGGTGGTGATGGTGATGATGATGGTGGTGATGATGATAGTGATGATGATGATGATGGTGGTGGTGGTGATGGTGATGATGGTGGTGTGGTGATGGTGATGATGATGATGATGTAAGAGTTGGGATTTCCAGTTTGAACAGAACAGTGAAAGAAGGGTGTCAATGGAGGAGAGCAGCAAAGTGACAGGGCTCGCAGTAACTCTTCAATGTCGAAGGAGACACTGTTAGACATTTTCACCCTTAAGAAACTTGGTTGACAAATGACTTGCTGTCAGAGTGCAGGTCTAAGATGCAGTTTTCTAGCTGAGCATGTTCAGATCGCAAAGACCACGGACAACTGGGGACGAATCCGGTGCTCAGCCAACAGAATTGTGTGCAGGCGCCTTCCCTTACTCTGAGGCTGCGGCTCTCAGTCTCCCTGATGCTGAGAGCCTTTAACCCCGTCCCTCGTGTTGTGGTGACCTCCAAGCGTAAAGTCATTTTCGTCGCTACTTCCTAACTGTAATTTTGCTACTGTGGGCTTATTTTACTTTAAAACCTACTTTAATATGTGTACTTAAGTGCCCTCTCTTCTAGCCCACACCCACCACTACTTAGAAATAGTGTTTTTGGGGGCGAATCCAATCTGTGTTGTCGGGATATCAGCATTCCGGTCACACGAATCAGCATAGCTCCATGAACTCTCATATACAATCGGTCCGAGTCTGCGGAAGTGGCAAGGAGCTCCCGGAAAACCACCAGAAATCTTTTGATGCATTGCTTTCTACAAAGTCATGACAGACGATGATTGACCAGCAGAGAGTGGCAGGGTGAACCAATGCCACACAGTGCCGCCCACTGTCTGTCCTTCCCAAACATCGCATGCTCTCTCAAGCAGCCACTCCAGAAAAACATCACATGCCTCCTTTCCAGGCCGCTTCCATAAAAACGTGCCTGTTCTCAGCAAAACATCTTCCCATATGTCTGCTTCAGCAAAAACATCCTCTCAGAAGACAGTTTCCAGAAAAACATCACATGACACAACCGAGTCTCCAAAAAAGAAAGAAAACAAAACAAAACAAAAATTCCCCCAAACCCAGGAAATTTTACTTCATGAGACTGTTATAAATTGTAATGTAAGTATAGAATACACAAGATGTCTGATATGTAACCCCCATGAAAGGGTTGTTCAACACCAAGGGATCTCAACCCACAGGTTGAGGAACACTGTCCTGGAGGGGTTGGTCCCCAGAGCCCTACTTACAATAACATGAGGCATTAAGAAGTCCTCCCTAGCCGAGTCCCCTCTATCGTTCAGTTATGATTTTATTATAAAACAGAGACAGCTGGGAAGGTTCAGATTTACGATATCCTGGAGAGCTACCAAGTCTTATGAGCTGGGCTGCTACTTGGCTCTTGGACATGTAGACCTGGAGTATATGACTCATTAATTTTTATTTTTAAAACTAGAATCATTGGCTTTCTATGAGATTTCCTAACTTGGAAAGGTTGGCTGAAACTTTTGAAAAAATAAGTGGATCCCTGGGCATGGAAAACACAGTGTGGTTCTGAGCTGTTCCGGCTGGCAGTGGCCACTTCTCTGTCAAATGCTGGTGCTGTTCTATACACAGCATTTTTCTGGTCTTGATTAAAAGCTGAGGTTGCAACAGGTATGAAGGCACAGGCTTAGCAAGCTGAAGGAGCTTACCCAGGAAGGACGGAGGTTAGGATCCAGCCATTTATACCTCATATGATGGCTTGGTCTGTACTCCATGAACTGCTGATTGCTCATCAGCCATGAGAACCTCAGCTATCAGCCTGCAACAGATGTGGCCCAGAATGGTTATGGGTATGTGGAAAGCAGGACTTCACGGTGCGTCTCTCCAGGGCTTCTTCACTGGGGACAAGTTGAATCCATCTGTCCTTATTAGTCTAATCAAGTGGGCGATCAATACCGTCTTCAAGTATTCCTGCTCCACTGTTAATTTTCTTACCGAAGCTTCCTGCCGTCTTTGAGGGAGACCATGCTGCCTGTTAACTTCAGTGACACGATTTAACAATGAGAACTGAGGCTCTGGTTAACTGGACACTTAAGTAAAATTATGTATTTGTTGTTAGCATGTTACAAGACAGTGAGCTCTCCTGCGTGCAGACCAGTTCAGGATGTACTACTGGATTGGGTCAGGATTTTAGGTCAGTTCAGCAGTGGATGAATAGATGGAGGGATATGAAATCTTCAAAATCAACACACACACACACACACACACACACACACACACACACACACACAGCTTTGTTTGAAAATAGTAAATCTAATCTTGGTGATAAAAATCTCTTAGCAGTATTAAGTATGAAACTTGAAATTATTAATGACCCCTTGGACGTCACAAGTAAAACTAGCAGCTAAATATCCCCCTTACTCTGTGGCTGAATCAAATTTCTGAATCAGTCTGATCATTAGTTGTAAGTTAATGTAGTTAAATAATGGACACATCTGTCTAGTTCACGCTTTTAGAATAATTTATCTGTAGCTCACTATCCTTTGGTATTGGAGAATTACTAATAATGTTTCCATTGTTGTTCATAATGAGATGCCTTCCCACACCTATAAATGATAACCCTCATCGCCAATGCGATATACAAACTCTCAGAGGCGATGAAGATCAAGAGGGGGACGTCATTCATTGCTGCTACTGATATGACAACTGTATAGACACTTTGGAAGACAAGTTGGTGGATTTTGCCGCACTAAGCAATCCCATCATTCAGAGGCCATGGTCTTACCTGACTGAAACTCGTCCATCCAAAACCCTTGGTGCAAATGTTTACATTGGCTTTACTCATAATTTCCCCAAACTGTAAACAACCCTGTAAATTTCCCCATGTCCAACCCTATGACAGTCACGAGAAACAAAAATAGGAGACAATAAAAGCTTCCAAAGCCGCCAGCAGGTTGAAGAGGTGAGGGATGGAGGTTGTTGTAGGGCAAATGGTACCAGAACAACGGTGAACTCAACTATCTGTGAGAGTCACGTGAGAGAGTTCTAAAAACTTACAGCACAGAGCAAATCTTAGCCAAATTTTTTAAAAATGAGAAATTTGGGAACCCAGGATGAGATGTGAAATACAACCAGAGGATCTAAATGGGCAGCAGGGGTGTAAATGAACCTCACTGAAGGCAGCAAGGAATAAAACATGGACTGAATCACGTTTGAAACCAAGGATTCCATTATCCCCCAAAAGGTTCCGTGTTAAAGGCATGGTCTTCAGATGGTGACTCTGTGGAGAGGGGGATTGGATCACAAGGTCTCTAAACTTCACCAATGGACTTTTCCATTGACGAATCCTTCGATGAATGACTGACATGGATAGGGCTCCTGGAGGAGGTAGGTCACACAGGCTTGCATTCAGTGGGTGCATCTTATCCTGGTCCCTCCCTGACTGCTTCCTGCCTACAATGAACTGAGGAAAGTCCTTCCACTATGAGTGTGTCTACCTTGCTCCAGGCCTAAAAGTTATGGAACCCATTAAATGCGGACAGAGCACTCTAAAACCATGAGGCAAAAGAAATCTTCCCTCTTTAAACTAATTTTCCAATACTTTGTCACAGTGATCAAAGTTGACACAGAGTTTACAAAACTAAAGGCAGGCGGTGATGAAGTTAGTCCCATGCAGTGTGGCCTGACAGTTCTGAAACTGGGTCCTATACATTGGAATTAAAAAGTGAGGTAAGTTAAACAGATGATGGAAACTTCTCACTGTAAGAATGCTGAGTTATAAATAACTAGAAGGAGAGGCCGTAAGGACCCAGGTAGTAATAGGTAGGGGTAGAGAGCACCGCGTGAATTCCCGTCTGTTCTAACATAGACAGAGATGTCTACATCCAGAAATATATACAGGTACCAACACAGGTTAATATACACGTGTACTCACATGTCAGCTGCAAAGCCTCGACAGCAATGACTTCTCAGCAGCCAGGAATATGTATGGTGTGTAGATATTGGTTTCTAATATGATCTTCCAATTGAAGCAACTAAGGTTCCTTAAGAAAATGGCTGAGTCTAGAACTTGGAGATTTGAGGCTGGTGCATCTGTCGGTAAATAAAGAAGCGCTCACAAAATACATCTCCGCATTGATGGGGGAAGAGGAGCAGCTCTTTTGAGTGGAAACATTATAACTTATGGACCACAGAGTTCTTAAGAAGTTGGTAACCAAGTGTGAGTTATACTCTGTGACTTTCGTGCTATGAGGATGGTGTGAGGGGCAGGACCAACTCCACCAGGGACAGACTGGCACCCAGCCACTAAGGGTCAAAGTCACTGTGAACAGCAACTGTGGTGACAGTGTATGACCTTGACATGACATGGTGGGGAAAGGCCCTCTGCCCCTTCTTCCTCCTCAAAAGACATTAGTTTGATTGTGAGGAAAACATGCAGATTTCCAAATTAAAGTTTGCAAAACAACTAGTTCTAAATTCTTAAAACATAAGGGCCTTAAAAAAATACAGAATGTCTGACAAATTGTCACACCTGTGAAAAGTCAAAGGAGGCATGACAACTAGAGACAATGTATCTATGGGCTAACCCTTGGGAAAAAACTTGAATGAAGTATGGACTCCATTCATCACAATTTGTCCAAACCAGTTCTGTAATTGTGGTGAAGATATCGCACTGAAGTAAGATGCTCATAATGAGGAAACAGGAGCACTGCTCTGTTCTCATATTTATTCTGTAATAAGTCCTAAAACAAAAAGTCTGTTTTTAAAATGTCAAGCCAAACTGTTGCCTTGCTTAAAACCCTTCCAGTCATCCACCTATTTATTAAAAAGGAAATCCTACTGAATGCTTCCTAGGTTCTAGTCCCAACACAAGATGCTTAGGATCTAAACATGATCAAAGACAACTTTGAGTCCATCATGTGATAAGGAAGATGAGAATTTTTTTTGTACCTCAAGAGAAAATTTTCAAGGAGCCAGGACTGCATGATCAGGGGTCCTACCATGTCAGAACCCATCAGGGGCTTCTCGGGGCAGGGCAAGTTGGAAACCATCCTGGAAGGAAGCCTGTTGCACTCCAGTGCGTTTGGTGAAGAGTAGGTGGTGGCAAGATGGCTAGGTTGGCAGCACCTTTTGGGGAGCCTGGGGTCTCAGGATCTGTTTTTCTCTGAGAGAGATGGGAGTCAAGACTGGTCTCATTGTCTCCTCTCATCAACATGAAGCCGAGATAAAGTAGGCTCTGGGCACAAGCACTTAGGAAAGCCCCATGCACTCCTCGCCCAGTTTCTCCAGCATGGCATTTTATAACTATTGTATAATCTCAAGCCTAAAAGCAACAATGATATGATCCACAAACATTGCTCAAACGTCATTAATTATATGTACATTTTGTGCTCTCGAGCATGCGTGTGTCATGTGTGCACGTGTGCGTGTGTGTGCATGTGTGTCTGTGTGTGCATGTGTGTGTGTGGTGTATGTGTGTATGTGTGTGTGCATGTGTACGTGTGTGCGTGTGTGTGCGTGTGTACGTGTGTGTGCATGTGTGTGTGCGTGTGTGCATGTGTGTGCATGTGTGTGCCTGTGTGTGTGCGTGTGTGCGTGTGTTCCTATGCAAAATGATCATGTGCATACAGACTCACAGAACCCATGGAAAGGATGCTGTGCCCACATCATAACCGAGTTACGCTTACCCGCTCTTCCCAATAACCACTTGATGGTGGTCTTGCAGCTGTCCTTTGTTTATCAACACGTGACTAGTCTGACCTGGACAAAGGTGACCAACACTCTCTGGTGGAACCAAGGTAGGAAAGAGGAAGTGTCAGCATTTCCATCCAGAGTAGACGTGACGGGGAAGCGTAGATGCTGTGTGGGGAGCAGACTGCGGGTTGAGACAGGGCTGGCTTTCATGGAGTCTGTTTTGGAACTTGAATTGCTTCTGATGAACAGATGATTCTACGGGAGGGGGCAGTTAGAATGAGGTGGGGAATGACATGGGGATGAGGCTTCCAGAGCGCTAGGAAACCACGGATAGCAGGGCTTGCCTATAGACCAGTCTGATGAAGGAGATTCCCCAACCGAGAGGCTCTCTTCCCACATGACTCTGGTTTGTGTCAACTTGATGAAAGCTCAGCAGCACACGCAACTTGACTGCATCTGCAAAGGCCTTATTTCTAGATAAGTGTCTGCCCACAAGACCAGGGGCTTTAGAATGTCAGGCACATGAGCCAGCCCATAGCAGGTTAGATGATGTATGGATGTTGGATAGAAAAATCTATCCATGGGGTTGGGATTTAGCTCAGTGGTAGAGTGCTTGCCTAGCAAGCACAAGGCCCTAGGTTCGGTCCTCAGCTCTGGAAAAAAAAAAACTATCCAATCATAGATCAGGTGAATTGTCGTCTCTTTTGGGATGCTGAAGTGTGTGTGTGTGTGTGTGTGTGTGTGTGTGTGTGTGTGTGTGTGTGTGTGTGTATGAGTGATGATGTGGGCATATGTGAATATGAATGGAGAGAAAAGAATCAAGGGAGAAGCCATTTTGAGATTTAGCGAACTGAACTATGGGAGCTAAGAGTAGTTTCCTAAGAAGTTTGTCCCAATTAATGTTTTATTTTTATTTTTTTTTCAACTTGACACAAGCCAGTTATTTGGGAAGAAGGAACCTTAACTGAGTCTACGTTTGTGTGTGTGAGTGCCTGTGTGTGACTGTGTTCGTGTTTGTGTGTCTGTGTATGTCTGTGAGTGTGTTTGAGTGTGTGTGTGTGTGTGTGTGTGTGTGCGTGCGTGTGTGTGTGTGTGTGTGTGAGAGAGAGAGAGAAGGGGGATGTGCTTTGATAATTCTCTTTCTGTGTTGTGAGGATGAGAAAGTTTCCTCTCAGCAAGAGTTTCCTAAATTGAATGATTTCGTTGAAAGAGGACCGAGGAACTACACAGGCATCCATCTCAAGAGCACGCGTTATTAGGAAACCACGGATAGCAGGGCTCGCCTATAGAAGAATAGCTTTATTTTGCAAAGAAAGATAATCTCCAGTGTTTTGGTGTGTTGGGGTGTTGAAAAAAAGATTTTAGGGAGAAAGATGAATGTTTTCAGAAAGCTAGGAAGGCAAAATTGTGCTTATTGATATCTGTTGGGAGACTGGCCTGTAATTAATGTGTGAGATGAATGTCGGAAGTATTACTAGTCACCTCCTTGCACAGCAGTTTCCTGAGCTGAGGAGAATCTCATCTCAGGTCTCCTGGGCGTTCTTTGCATACCAACAGGAAATTGTGCCAGGACACTTCGAAAGCATTCTTATTATTGGCATGAACAACCATTTGGATTCCTTTAAAATCTCTGACCCTATCAACCATAGGAAATTCCTTTCCTTCCTGCTTTCAAGGTTGTTTTTCTGAAAGTGGCAGGGCTGCTCAGTGCTCTGCCTCTTCTGCCCTGGGACCAGTCATACAGGATGTCTGTGGAGGTTTGAGATCAGTCCTACTTAGAGAAGAGTGGGGGCACTCTGTGACCTCAGAAAGATGCTGGGTCTTTCTCCTCTCCACAGAAGGTAATTAACCTGGATGCCTTCTCTGACAGGAATGCCTCCTTTGTGTGAGCACTTAGAAGAGCATTAAGGATCACAGGTCACAAGGATGCCACTGGGCTGCATGCATTAAGTGAGCCCACGGCATTGAGGCACTAATTTGCCCAAGGGTAGGCTTCTCTCACTAAATTACAATGGTAATTTACACCATTTTACCTAGGAAGTAATTTCCTAAATGGCACCCTAGTGGCCTGAACTAGCTATTACAATTTCTAGTCCTACTTAACTTGGAAGACACACTTATTGAAACAAACAAACAAAACCCAATACAAAATAAATAAATAAATAAAAAGATTGGCTTTATCCCAAACTCATGTGTCCTATGTCCTATTCCTGAGAGATAGTGCTGGCAGGATGAAATGGGAACTTCCTGAAAGGGGTCAGAAGAAAGAAGCAGAACTTTGGCACTCTCTACTGGTCATGCTGGAGAGATGGCTGAGGCTAGTTGATACAGAATCTTTATGCTAATTAGAAAATGCAAAGGGACCAGTCCTCGACAAGGATGCAAAGGTGAGTTAAATCTGCCTTCATTCACGGTCACTGCTTCTTTGACTTAGAAATCTTTGATGTGACTTCTTGCTCCCGTTGGCCAGTGACTGGTTCTATTTCTTGTCATAAGGTGGAGACAAAGTCTTGAGGCACCATGGAGAGGGAATTGGTGGAGAAGATACTGGCCTGGAATACATTCTAGCTACGGGTCTATATAGCACTCGTGATCGGCCTTTGCCTGTTCTAGGTCTTGGATCTCAGATGTAAACACTTATCTTTTGTTGTTGTTGTCTGCCCCTCCTCAATCTAGAAACTTAGGTGTGTCATATAGAAATAGATTGGATGTGCTAGGCGTGTGGTGCATATATGTAGCCTTATGCCCGAGAGGCTGAGGCAGGTAGACTGTGAGTTTGAGGTCAGCCCAGGCTACAGAATAAAACTGCACAAACAAACAAACAAACAAACAAAAAGAAAACCCTAAACAACAACCTTCCCGAAAACCTACAAAGAAACCAATTAAATGACACATAGCTAGTTCAGTCAGAGCAGAAGTCGAGGGTTAGCAGAGTGCCTACCTCTCTTTCTTGATCCACTAGTGGTCCTTGATGCCAGCCAGGAAGCGCCAGGACCATCAGAAGAAATGCTTCACACATTTCAGAAGAAACGTGGCACTAAGGGGCCAGGATGGTGGTGAGATTTTGTAAGACTCTACCTCCCTTACCTTCAGCTTCTAAATGTGACACCATCTTAGGGAAGTAAGCGTATGTCTTTATTTGGTGTGGTATCTGGTGGGGAGGTGTTAAAGTCAACCCACGACTGCAGAACACGACGCCAAGAAGGAAACTCTCCGAGAGCCAACTGTACAAGCGTGTTGGTGCCATCTCACAGGAGCGGTGTGTGTTGAACTGCCTTTCCATCCATTCTGTCCTTCAAGTCTCCTGGCAACCCTAGGCATCACCACCACATCCACACAAGAAAAGGGATCTTCTGCCCCTGGTTACACAGCCGGGTGACGTTGCCAGTGCAGCCGAATGTTTAGATTCTGAGCCTACTGCTTCAGCCCAGTCTGTATGGCTGTGATTGTGTTGATCAATCTGTAGATTAAAACTGGGAGGGCTAGAGAGGTGACATTATAATAGTTATAAATCTTCGGCAGGCACACGATGTGTTAGCATCTCAGAGGCTGCAGAAGTGGCAGAGCCCAGGAGAGCCGAACGAGGTGTTCACAGCCCCCGTTTCCTTTCATTACATAAAGGGCTCACTTCTCAAGCCCCATCTGCAAGATGATTTGCGGCCACTTTTTCATGAAGAATGAAGACGCGTGCGGAGGCAGATTCCAGGGGAATAGCACATATATCTTTGTTCAGCGATGTCAGACACAGCATTGAGTTGTTTAAAAACATGTTTTCCGACACAAGCACAAAAGTCATCACACAGGAAGGTCACGCTAAACAAGCCAAGGATAGAAAATGCTGAGCAAACACCATTGGAGAGGAGAGTTCACAAACCCTTTAATCACGTAATCCCTCGGGTTTATGTATGTGCTACATTACACACAATATGTTATGCAAATGTTGTATGTTGAAATCAACTTTAGAGAGTCCTTGAAGTAAAACCAAGATGATTGTGGAGTACAGTCTTTATCATGTCCTCATGAATTTGACTTGTATTTTATTGAGAATTTCGGGGCCCATATTTATCAGGGGAATTAATCTGTAGTTTTGTTTTTGTTTGGTTGTACCTCTGTCAAGTTTTAGTACCAGGTTAATACTGGTTTGTAGAATTAATCTGGCAGTATTTCATTTTCACCATTTTTTTTTTGTGGAGCAGTTTATGAAGTATTGATGTGAGTTCTCCCTTAAATGTTGGATAGAATTTATTCGTTAATAAATATGTCTGGCCCTAAACTTTTATTTCTATCTTTATTCTTACTATTTTTTTTAATGTGGAAGCTAAAGATCAATGTCAAGTGTCCTTTTCTCTCCACCACAATCCATCTTGTTTATCTGTTCATTTGTTTGTTTGTTTTGGAGATGGTACCCCCAATCCTACCCCATACTGCACTCCAGAATTTCAGTTGCACAATGCTGGACCTGACTTTTTATGCCAGTGTTGGCTAGCTGAACTACGGCAAGCGTTTACCACTGGAACTATCTTCCTGCTGGGCTTTTCTTTCCGTGGAGACTTCGGTACGCCTCAACCCCATTGCTCGTTGTGAATCTTTTTTTTTTTTTTTTTTTTGGTTCTTTTTTTTCGGAGCTGGGGACCGAACCCAGGGCCTTGCGCTTCCTAGGTAAGCGCTCTACCACTGAGCTAAATCCCCAGCCCCCGTTGTGAATCTTTTAAAGTGTTTTTCTATCTTCTTGAGGTATCTATCTTTCAGGTCAGGTTTGTCTAGGAATTTACTCGTTACTTCTGCATTTCCCAGGTCTAAAAATATATAAACTTTCAACGTATTTACTAATCAACTTTTGGGTCTCCCTGGGATCTGTTATAACAGCCTTATTTATCTCTGATTCTTATTAATTTGGGCCTTTGTTTGGAATATTTGGCTAAGAGTTTGCTGAGATTGTTTATGTTTTCAGAGAACCATCTTGCCGCTTGATTGATCCTATAGACGTCCACTCTATACATTGGTGCTGGGTTTGGCTTGTTCGGTTTTATTTCCCAAGGCTGGAATGTGCATCATTAGGTTATTTGTGTGAGCACTTATAACTGCCAACCCCCTGACTGAGATTAAATATCAGCCACAGCATTAACTTCCTTCTAAGAACTGCCTTCGCTTGCCTACCAAGCGCAAGGCTCTGGGTTCGGTCCCCAGCTCCGAAAAATAGGAAAAAAAAAAAAAGAACTGCCTTAGCTGTATCTCAGAGGTTCTGGTACGCTGGGTTCTCATTTGCACTTGATTCTGTGAATTTTTAAGTTTCTCCTCCATTTCTTAACAGACCCATGGGTCACTCGAGCGTGTATTGCTCAGGCTCCAGTATTTGTGCAGTTTCTGGGATTGCTGCTGATTTCTGGTTTTATTCTACGTCAGTGTGATTAGGTACAAAATGTATTTTTATTCTTTCACAATTGTTTAGACTCTCTTAGCAGCCTAGAATGTAGTCGGTTTTAGAGAAGGTGTCATGGGCTGCCATGAAGAAGGCATATTTTGTGTCTGTTGTATGCAATAGTCGATGTACACCTGCTAAATTAACTTAACCTATGGTATAGTTTAACTGGGGCTTCTTTACTGAGTTTTAGTTTAGATGACCATCTAGGGATAGGAGGCAGGTACTGAGATAGCCCCATTCTTACTATATCAGGTTCTATCTGACCTTTTGTGTTCTCTAGAGTTGTTTTATAAATTAGAAGTCTCAGTGCTTTGTGTGTGTGTGTGTGCATGTATACAAATGTAATAACTTCTTTTAAAAACTATGCATTATACACACACACACACACACACACACACACACACACACACACACACACACATACAGAGTGTCCTGTACTATGTACTGCAGAACAGCTGGCTCAGGAGCTTCCTTATTATTCTCCTTTCTCTGTCTCTGCTCTTGCTGCAAAATGTTAAGATCACAGACATCTGTAATCCCATCGTCTCCGTGGTGAGATGGGAGTTAGAGTCAAGATAATTAACAGGACGTTCACAGACCAGCTAGTTAGCTTGAAGTATGCAGTATAGAAACAAAATGGCAGAAGGAGAGAACTAACCCTGCAAGTTCTCCTCTGGTCTCCACACTCATGAAAAGCTTCCCTCCTTCATAGGGACGCTACGGTTACAGATGTTCCCCATTGATTTCAGGCTTCTGTGGATTCTGAAATTGAACTTAGGTTGTTCAGTTACTTAGCAAGCACTTTTATTTGCTGAGTTATCTTCCTGCCTTTTATAGTGTGTGTGTGTGTGTGTGTGTGTGTGTGTTCACGTGCTTGTGTAGATGCATGAGTGTGTGTGTTCACATGCTTGTATAGATGCATGAGTGTGTGTGTGTTCACATGCTTGTGTAGATGCATGAGAGAGAGTGTGTGTGTGTTCACGTGCTTGTGTAGATGCATGAGTGTGTGTGTGTTCACATGCTTGTGTAGATGCATGAGAGTGCTTGTGTAGATGCATGAGAGAGTGTGTGTGTTCATGTGCTTGTGTAGATACATGAGTGTGTGTGTGTGTGTGTGTGCATAGGTTAAAAATTGGTGTTGCATGTCTTCTTCAACTACTCTCCATGTTTTTTGAGACAGGGTCTTTCGTTGAATTTATGGTGCATTGATTGGCTTGGTTGACTGAGCAGTGAATTGCAAGAATCTGTCTTGTTTTTCCAGCTTCCCAGTGCTATGTTACTCACAGCGATCAGGGAGCCTGTAAGGGTCTGACCTCGGTCGCCTGCACATATATTATGGCCGAGTAGCTTGGTGTTCTTATGGGAATCTTGTGTGAGTGGCTGTCTCTGACTCTTTTGCCTACTTATGGGACCCTTTCCCTCCTACTGGATTGCCTTGTCCAACCTTGACAAGATATGCATGTCTGTACCCACTTTTTAAAAATTTTACCATATATTACACCCCAACCGCAGTTTTCCTCCCCTCCCCTCCAAAAAGAGTAGGTATTCCAGGGACATCAACCACCACACCATTAACATAGCATAACGAGGTACTAGGAGACCTGGGACATACCATCACATCAAGGAGGAGATGGGAGGGCAGAGTCATGGAGGGACAGGTAATACTAAAAGTCTTTTGAAAAGCCTTATATAGAAACTTCCTGAAAATCAAAAAATTTCATATATATGTATATGTGTGTGTATGTGTGTGTATGTATATGTATGTGTGTATATGTGTGTGTAGGTGTGTATATGCATGTATGTGTGTGTATGTGCGTGTATGTGTATGTATGTGTGTATATGTGTATGTGTGTGTATGTGTATGTGTATATGTAGTTATTTTATAACCCATTCTTATTTTATCAGGATCCTTCCCATCTCTCTACCCACCCCACTTCATATTTTTCCTCTCTGTGTTTCTAAAAAACAAACAAACAAAAACAAACCTAAAATAAAACCAAACCAAACAAATTGTTTTGTGTTGGTCAACAGCTGCTGGCATGGGCTCCCCCAAGCTGTGCTTGATACACCCAGTGGCACTCCCCTACAGAACGGACTTTCCCTTCCCAGCAATCATCAGCGTCAGTTGCAGATCGTTCCTTGGTTTAGGGTGGGACTGTGACTACTTCCCCTTCTCACTGCTGGGGTATTTTATGGTTTGAACTTGTATAGGTTTTCTGTGGCTTACACCATCTCTGTGAGTTCATATGTATGTTAGTGTTGTTACATCTGGAAGTCATAGTTTACTTGGAGTCATCCACCACCTCTGGCTCTTAAAATTTCCTCTTCCACACAGATCTCTGAGCCTTGAGGAGAGAATTTGATGAACGCATCCCATGAGCACTGAGCGCTTCAGATCCCCCCACTCTCTGCTCATCATCTGGTGGCAGTTCTTGATGAGAGAGACAGTTCATGCTTATCCATACCATTTATTACTGTTCATCGTGGAAAATGGGTGCATACCACCTCTTCACACTGGACCAGAGATTACATACGTTTTGCAGGGAGGAATGTCCTGGAAGTTTATTGGCTACTTTCAGGGCCTCTAGCTACCTCATTAGCATGGAGAAGTCTGTTTTGGGCTACATGACCATTGGTCAAGTCCCTTTCTGGGGAGTGTAGTCATAGGCTCTGGGCCAGACATTTTGGTAGGGAGCAGGGAGATGCCTACCATTCTCAGATTGGTACTTGGGTGCTGGGGTATCAAACCCACTCAACATTACCAAGTTTCCTGGCATGGTCCACTGCCCCACAGAGGGTGGGGTTTTGGGGGGCTATTGTGAAAAGTTTCCCCGATTTCCTCCCCTCTGTCCATTTGTCCTTTGGGTATAGGGAGCCTATTGACTTTTGAGGATTCGTTTGTATACTGCTGCTTCGCTGAAAGTGTTAATCTGTTGTAGAGGTTTCCTGATGGAGTTTTAAGGATCTTTTATACATAAAATCATGTCATCTGCAAATAAGGACACTTTGATTTCTTCCTTCTCCATACGCATCCCCTTGATCTCCTTCAGTTGTCTTACTGCTTTAGCTAGGACTTCAGTCCCTGTAATGAATAGTTATGGAGAGAGTGGACATCCTTACCTTGGTCCTGATTTTTGTGAAAATACCTTGAGTCTCTCCCTGTGTAGGATGGTGTTGAGTGTAGGCGTCCTGTAAACCGCCTTTATCATATTGACATATGTCCTTTGTATCCCTCGTCTTTCCGGAAATTTTGCCACGAATGGATATTGGATTTCGTCAAATGCCTTTCCTAATAAAATAATCATGTGATTTTCTTGTCTTTCAGTCAATTTAATGTGGTGGGTCACATTTATCAACGTATGCATGTTGAGCCATCCCTGAACTTCTGGGATGAAGCCAACTTGTTCACCGTAGATAATTTCTTATGTGTTGTTGAGTCTGGTTTGCAGGACTTCTAATGAGAATTGTTGCCTCTGTGTTCGCAGGGGATATTATCTTGGTCTGTAGTTTTCCTTTACTGTTTGCTCCTGCTCATTGTGTTGTTTTGGTATCAGGGTAGTTATGGCTTTGTAAACAGAATTAGGAAATTCTCCTTCAGTTTCCGTTTTGCAGAGATATTTGAGGAGTGAGGATTGGTGTCAGTTCTTTGAAGAACTGGTAGAATTCTGGTCTGCCTCCATCTGGTCCTGAGCTTTTAATGGTTGGGATATTTTTGATTGCTGTTTCTCTTTCACTGTGGCTTCTGGGTCTGTTTAAATAGTTTGTTTCAACTTGATTTAACTTAACTTTGGTAGATATCAAGGAATTGCATTTATTTTATTTTTTTTTTTTTAGAATTTCCATTTTGGTAGAATCAAGATTTTTTTTTTAAAAAGTACATACTTATGATTTTCTGAATCTCCCCTGTATCTGTTGTAATATCCTCATTTTGTCTTTAGTTTTGTCAATTTGGATTCTCACTCTGTGAATCTTTTGCTTAATTAGTCTAAAGGTCATCAATTTTGTTATTTTTTTTCTCAAAAAACTCACACATTCTGTTGATTCTTTGTGTTGTTTGCTTGTTTGTGCTTCATTGATTTCAGCCCTGAGGGTGGTTATTTCTTCTCCTCTGCTGTCTTGGGGCAGTGTTTCTAGTTGATTTTCTGCAGCTTTCAAGTGTGTCACTAAGTGATGAGTGCGAGGGTTCTCCAGATTATTCCCTGTGTGTCGGTCCCTATATGTGTGGCCTTTTCTCTTGGGGATGAATCCAAGAGTCGTAGTACGTTTGCTTTCAGTCCCATCCATTCTGAGGTTTTTAATTTCCTTCTTGATTTCTGTCTTGGCCCAGTTTTCATAAATTTCAGAAATTTCTCTGAAATTTCCTTTGTTGATATCCATCTTTAATTCATGGTAGCCAGTTAGGCTGCAGGGTTTTATTTCAATTAAAAAAAATATTTGTTGAAACCTGACTTGTGTAGTACTATGTAGTCAGTTTTAGTGGAATTTCTATGGGATGCTGAGAAGTAAGTTTATTCTTTTTTATTTCATTTCAACTCTATTGATTCTTTGTGAGTTTAATATCTTGCACCCAATCCCATTCACCTCCCTGTCCCTTTCGTATCCACCCTCTGCCCTGCAACCTCCCTCCCAAAAGAAAATGAAAAACAAACAAGCAAACAGCAGAAGCATAGAAAACATCTTGTCATGGAAGCTGTGGTCTGTTACAGTGCGTCCCACATCTTTACTTGCAAACATTCATTTGCAATGAGCCACTGGTCTGGCTCCAGGCCTCTGGCTTCTGCTACACCATCAGTACTGGATCTTGACCAGGACTCCTCTCAGTTATCCTGTTGTGGCCCAGTGTCATGGAGATCCTGCAACTTTGGATCTGCAGGACTGGCCCCTTCACACACTGCAGCAGTTCATGGAGGAGGTAGATTTTGGGAAGGGACAAAACCCTGCGTCTGAGCCTGAGTGATGGCTGAGTTGGTGAATCTGCCAGTTTTGCCATACTGGCACCACCAGGGTGAGCTCTCGAGCACTGTCCCAATTAGCTGACCCAGTGCTGCAGCTGGCAAAGGCAGTGTCAACTCTTTTGCTCTCATGCCCTTGGGGTCATCTTACCGGCACTCACAACCAGAGCCAGCTCTCCTGTGCTGCTCAGCTGAGGTTCTGAGCCTACTCTCCTGAGTGCTGCAGTTGGTGAATGGTAAGGGACTCACATTATCTCAAATGTCAGGTGGGGCCAGCTCTCCTGTGCTCACACAGGCTCATCTGCACCCCTGCCACCAGGACCAGCTCTACTGTGCTGCCCAGGTGAGATACAGAGACCATTCTCCCAAGTGCTGCAGCCTGTTAAAGGTGGAGCCCCCTCTCCAGAATGCCAAGGCCAGTTAAGGGGCAGGGCCAGTTCTGCACAGTCCTTGGACATCTACCTGGTCTCAGTTGGCAACCCAGACCAGAGATGCCCACATGGTCTTTAGTCATGAACATCAACACGGACCCCCCTGTTGCTTTGTGGTCTTTGACCCGGACAAGGCTCTCAGCAGCAGCGTGGGCTGGGCCTTCACCATGGCCTCAGGTAGCAGGCCCAGCTGCCCCACCCTTGTGTCTCCAGTTCCATCTCTCTTCATAATGCTCAAACTGTTTCACTTCTCTTTCTTTCATCTTCCCACCACATATTTGCACATCGTTAGGGGCTCCTGCTGCTGTGGGAGTGGGCTTCTGGATGTCCTCTACCTGCCTGTACTACATGGCATGCCTTCGGGCAAGCTACTGTGTGTCTGCACAGACATGGTGGCCAATGGGTCTCTGGATGTTGTTCTCTGCCTGTGCTGTGTTTGTGGTGGCAGGCAGGTCTGTGGGTGTCCTCCACACACTCACACCTTTGGTGGGGCTGCTGGCAGATCTCTGTGTGTCTGCAGGCAGGCTGGCCTCTGAGTGTCCTCTGCTTACCGGCTCCACCACACAGTATGGAGGCAGGCAGGCTTCTGGCATCAAGTGGGTCTCTGGATGTTGTCTTCCTGAAAGTATAATCTTTAGTGTTTGTATAAGTATATTCTATACATATTCTATAAGTCTGTAAAGCATACCCTTTAGTAGAGTGTTCTGTAGCTATCTGTTTGTTAGGTATATTTTATTTACTATATTATTTAATTTCAGCATTTCTCTGCTAGATTTTGTCTGGATGTCTTAGCTACTCTTCTATCGCTATGAAGAGACACCATGACCATGACAACTCTTACAAGAGAAAGACTTCATTGGGGACTTGCTACCATTTTAGAAGTTCAGTCCTTTATCATCTTGGTACTCCTGCCAGCATTCCTGCAGACTGGAGCAATAGCCGAGAGTTACATCCTTATCTGTAGGCAGAGAGAGCTACTCTGAGTTTAGTATGGGATTTTGAAACCTCAAAGCTGACACCCAGTGACACACCCCCTCCACAAGGCCATGCCTCCCAATCCTTCTAATCATTTCAAATAATCCTAGTGACTGAGTTTTCAAATATATGAATCTACTGGCAATTTTTATTGAAACCAACACACTGGATGTCTTAGTTAGGGTTTTACTGTCATGAACAGACACCATGATCAAAGGACAACATTTCATTGGGGCTGGCTTACAGGTTCAGAGGTTCAGATCACCATCATCAAGGTGGGAGCAGGGCAGTATCCAGATAGGCATGGTGCAGGCAGAGCTGAGCGTTCTACATCTTCATCTGAAGGCTGCTAGTGGAAGACTGACTTCCAAGCAGCTAGGGTGAGGGTCTTAAGCCCACACCCACAATGACACACCTATTCTAACAGGGACACATGTCCTAATAGGGCCACTCCCTGGGCATATATAAACCAACACCCTGAAAACCTGTCTATTGCCTACAGGGGTATTGAAACCACTCACTCTCACTATATGAAGGCCAATATGTAATTTTAAACTGTATACTGTTTTTTAGATATGTTTTGTTTTTTAATCAACTTGGGTGCTCTTGAGATTAGTGGATAAATGTCTAGAATTGAGCCTTCCTCTTGAATTTTTCCTCTAAGAAGTATGCTGTGTCCTTCCTACCTCTTCTGATTAGTTTTGGTTTTTAGTCTGTTTTGCAGATATGAAAATGGTGACTTATACTTGCTTCTTTCTTCCATTTGCTCGGAATACCCTTTTTCATCTTTCTATCATAAGGTGATTTTCTATTCTTGGTGGTAAGGTGCCCTCTTTGGATACAGCAGAGAGATGGATACTGTTTTCTTTCTTTTTTTTTTTTTTTCGGAGCTGGGAACCGAACCCAGGACCTTGTGCTTCTTAGGCAAGCTCTCTACCACTGAGCCAAATCCCCAACCCCTGGATACTGTTTTCTAATACAGTCTGTTCATCTTTGGCTTTTTAGTGGGGGAAATGAGACCATTAATATTGAGAGTTATTAATGAAAACTCTATTAATTCTTGTTATTTTGCTGTGGTGTTTGCCCCACCCCCTTGGATTAGCTCTTCTGGGATGGTTTGTTATAGGGACCATCTTTGCTATGGTAAAACTTTCCTCTGTACTTGAGTTTTCCATTGATTATCCTTTTTAGAGCTAGCTGAATCGGTGGTCATAAATTGCCCCCCACCCCCTTTAAATTAAATTAAAAAACATTTTTATCCTGAGATATTTTTCTTTCTCATTGCCACTGATACTTTTGCTGGGTATGGTAGTCTGGTGGTGTTTCTCAGAGCTTTAGGAGTATCCACCCAGGCTCTCCTGGCTTTCAGAGTCTCTATTGAAAACTCAGGCTTGGTTCTAATGGGCCCACCCTGATACGTGACTTGATCATTTTCTCTCAAAACTTTTAATATTCTTTTTTTAATCTGTAAATTTTATGGCTTGATTACTATGTATTGTGGAGGTGTTCTTTTTGGCCCTGTCACGTCCCACGTGCCTCTTATATCTTGCCAGGCACCTCTTTCTCATGAAAATTTCTTTCCTAGCCTCTCCGGTTGAAACTCTCTCTTATTTGTGCATAGAATTCTTGTACTTTCTCCAATGGTGGTTTTGTGGTTGTGACCTGTCTAAGTTTGTGCCTGTATTAAAAAAAAATCCTTTTTTCTGCATTAATGTAAAAAGACAGTCTTTCTGGGCCTTTCTGGATCTAGAAATCTTTGTTAGCAGTTGTTTACTTTCAGGGTTTGAAAATCTATCGTTCCGTTCCTCCTGGCTCTGGTGTCTTTGTGGGTGAGTTGGCCTTTTCTCCTTATAGCTTTTAATACCTTTAAAATCGGTAGTTTGACACTGTGGCTGTGACGTCACCTGTGATTATGCTGCGGTGCAATTCTAGTTGCCTTCCAAAACCTTAAAAAAATCGGCACGGGAGTACCTCTATTTATTTTATAAGTTTGCTAAACATCACAAAATCCAGCAACCTTTTAAGCATGCAAAAAAATTGTCAAATGTTGAACAGTACTGGGTATAGTTTTACAGCAATAGAAATGGCGAGTGCATGGTTATGACTCGGCAATCTAGCACAGGAAGAGTGCGCAGCTTCGGATCATGTTCCATATAACACACGTTCAGAGAGCAGGACATAACTCATCTGTATAAAGTCACAGCCAGGCCACAGGAAAGCACACTCATGGTGAAGGTCTCATCAGCACAGGTGCTCACCGTGTGCGCGTTTCACATGGAGATGCTATGTCTCCTGCCGTAAAATGCCGCGTGCACAGAAGAGAGCCAAGGAGGAAAAACTGTTGCTGAGGGGAACAGTGACGGAGACTAATAGTAATAAGGGAGTAAAGCTTTCTATATAGCAGCTCCTAGACCACAAGAACGTATTGATTCCTCTGTGGATCTGAGATGCTGAGACTTCATTGTTGGCAGTATAAACTTTTCAACTCTATCAAAACGCGGGTGAAATACACATTGACGGCATTGGCTAGAGCAGGCAGACCGTACGGGGAGCTACAAACGGGGGAGGAAACCTCAGAATTCACAACAAGTTTCTGCTGTTCTTGGTCAAGCCAAACAGCTAGAGTCTAAGGCAGAACGAAACGACTGGTACAGAGAAGTGGGTCCTCCCAGGTAACCGTGGGAATGTCATCTTTGGAAGACTCCATGCATGAAAAGATCCGGAACAGTTGGAACTGAGAGCATCACGTGGAAATTAACTAACATCCTGACATTCAGCTATTGGTTCAGAAGTGTGACAATCCATTGTTGTATCTAATTAAGTGTTCTGGAATCAGCACCGGTCCCCTCAAACTTAATTTGTAATATTTAGTCTTCATTAAAATATATCCTTTTGTGTTATATAAACACAAGCACACGCAGGTTAAAGAAAGCTGATTTGTTCCATTGACTGTACATTTTTTATGTATATTAGGTAGCAACTGAATTTCTTTTGACTTGCGTTTCTGTTTTTGGGGTACTCTGAAGATAGCCACTCCACAGGATTACATCCTGCTGGAACATTCCTTGGCATTGGTGCAAACTTGGATTTCCTTTTTGCATGTGCTGATATGCATGATGAGGGCTCCCGATAGGTAGGTCCTGGTCCTTTTGTTCCTTGAAGATGGTATTAGCCCATCCATTTCTCACATAGTCTCTGCCTTCCAGACTTTTAGACTTCAGCTGCTGTTCCCCTTCATTTATTCCAGCACCTTTATTTTGGCTTCTCTCTGCTCTGGAGTTTCTCAACCAAAGAGTTTGGTAGTCGCTCCCTTCGACAAGAATGTTCGCACATTCCCCAGTGGTTGGAAGCCAAGCCCAGAGCAGCCTTCTCCAAATCTCACTGCATAAGCTCATGCTTCCTGATGCAGGCAGCCCGAGGTGCTTCTGAGAAAACAGATACTCCTTTAGCTGACCTGCATAGCTCTCTTCATCTTCCAAAACCTCATCACCAGAGCATGCATACATGTCCATGTGATGCCTAGCACTCTACGGTCCATCACCCATTTTTAAAATAATTTCTGATGGCGCTCCATTCATTAAAAGCCATCCCATAATTCCCATGTATTTTACACACACCATAGAGTGCCTCTGCTACCTCAGCTCTTACTCGAGGGGGGATGTGAGATCATGGACTGTAACTTAGTACTGCAGTGCTTCAGCTCAGAGAGTCTGTCTGGGTGCCACTCTGAATGTGGCATCAAGCGCTTTTAACCTGGTCACCCTTCGGCTGAAATGCCATCTCATTCCATCGCCCTTAAGTCTCTCCAGAAGTCTGGATCCATGTTGTCAGTGGAGACTTTATGCCACAGGAACTCCACTTGCGTTGCTGGCCGAGGTGGCACATGTGTGGGCAGCACACTGAAAGGAAGTGTCCCAATAGCTGCAACTCATTGTGCTGCTACCAGAGTGCCTTTGTGAGGACTACTGACTGTCGGCATGTCAGCTGACCGAGTCCTGATGACGTGAGCACTAAATGTTAATTTCATGTTCACAGCATTTCTTTCAGGTCCCCCGTTCTGCTTCTGTCATACTGGTTTCTATTTTCTTCAACCAGAAATTATCTCCTGTCATCTTGTAGACCCCAGAGCCATCTTTCTGGTCCTCCCCAGTCTCCTCATCTATTGGCTCTACCAGCGCATCTCCCAGGGCTCCCAGCGCCTCCAGCGATGAAGGGAACATTTTGGCAAAGTCCACAGATGCTCTCCACCCTATGTGTGTAGCTAGACTATGGCTATTTTGTGGGTTCTTCTTTCTTCAACCCTTCTCCACCTTCTTCCACCCTTTCAACCTTTTCAATCCCCCAACACTAGATAGGAGAAAAGGAAGGGTAAAGGGGGTGAGGAAAGAGATCCATGAATAAAGTCAGGGGTCCTAAAAGGGGAAATGTTGTCATTAGACCTCCTCCTGCTGATTAGGGGCAAGTTGGATCTTTGTCATAAGGATATCCAATTTCTTCTTGTTGTTTCTCCTTTGTACACAGCTACTTAACAAACTGTGACCAACAAGATCCAACAACCCGCCAACAACCAACCAATGACAGCCAACCTCTGGGACCCTAGCATTTAGACCCCCTGAAAAGTCTTCAGAATTTTACATGTGTCTGTGGCTGGCAAAACCACACCTGTCCTAGAGATGAGGCAAATCATAGCTGCTGTGGACAAACCAAAGCTGCCCCTGTCCCCAGACTTTGGGCTAAAGTAAAAGCACATTCCTATTTCTCTCTCTCTCTCTCTCTCTCTCTCTCTCTCTCTCTCTCTCTCTCCAGAATTCTCACCACATTCCCCCCCCCCTTTTCTTTTAAGTGTCGTATGATGGAAAATCATAAACAGAGACATTTTAAATGACATAAGTACTTTTTGGTTCAGTGGCCAAGGTTTTCAGACCTCTCCTACTTAGTTCATCAGTTTTGATGGTTTCCATAGGTTTTCACTTCCTGTGGAGGTATAAACAAACCCGCATTCCCAATGCAAAACTTTCATGGGATTCCATTATAGTATACAGCGTACAGGCTGATTTCACTCCTTGGCTGAAACAGTTTCTATTTTTCGATTCGGTGCCTCCAGCCAGGCCCCCAAGGCTGTTTCTTGACACTAAGAAATCACCTTGGATCTCTCTCTTGAATCTACACTTGTTGGCTCAATGGCAATGCTTGCCACATGGCTTCTACTCCCTGAGAAGCCTAGGCCTTCTTTCTGATATAATTTAGGAAAAACGTTGCTCTTAGAGATGCCTTGTTCACAATTTTGTTGCAAATGGCCATATTTCCCCCAATTAAAACTCGGGGCATTTTGAGACCTGAGATCTCTAACTACAGCTTGCCCTATGGATACTAGCATGGTACCTCTGAGAATCAATATCCATTGTATCCCTTATTCACTCATCTATAGGTGCTGCCCACACCTTTAATGGTTTGTACATTCAATATCCCCATTTTCATATGCCAAGGTCTCTATCAACACCTGTCTTGTATCAGGGTCAGATACAGCTTTGTTCACAGCTAAGACTAATCTTTATAAAAACAAAACAAACAAACAAACAAACAAACAAAAAACCAAGACAAAAAACTAGTGAAGACTTCTCTACAGCCTTGTAAGATCACTATAAGTGAGGTAGACTTTTTGCCAGACTCTCAACTTTGCCCCATTCCCTTAAAGCCACTAAACAACATTGCTCTGTGGCAGTGTCATCCAGCTGAATCTGTTCTTGGATAACAGGGTACCACATTTCACCCAATAACTGATTCTTTACTATATTCCTGCCCCTTGCTTTGTTTAGCTGTTCAATATTCAAGGCTCCTTCCCTCCACCATATTAACCATTGCAACTAAGTGCTGGCTTCTAGTACGGATGTTTTAAGCCCTTCCAGACTTGGGGAACAATTCTATTTTGAGTAGCCCAGGTATTTAGAATTTGTTTTCCATAGTGAGTGCATCCCATATGAGACCATGGCCTCTTTAATTAAAACAGCATAGATCTATCTCTTCTATAGGATACCATCCTATCTCATCATAACCTTGTTCTCATTGATAGCAGGCATTTGCTATATGGCTACTGGGAAAATTGATGGTGATTTTATAACTCTGATTTGCCCCCTCCTTCCCATCAGGCAGTGTGGTTGGTTTGAGATTAACACTTTCTCTCAAAATGTCTTCCTGAGACAAAGTTTGGATCTGAATACCATTCCTTCAGGAATGGCCATTCAGAGACTGCCCTACCTGGGGATCCAGTCCATAAACATACAGCCACCAAACCCAGACAATATTGCTGATGCCAAGAAGTGCACGCTGACAGGAGCCTGATATAGCTGTCTCCTGAGAGGCTCTGCCAGAGCATGACAAATACAGAGGTGAATGCTTGCAGCCAACCATTGAACTGAGCATGGGGTCCCCATTGGAGGAGTTAGAGAAAGGATTGAAGGAGCTGGAAACCCCATAAGAACAACAATACCAACCAACCAGAGCTCACAGGATTAAACCACTACCCAAAGAGTACACATGGACAGATCCACGGCTCCAGATGCACATGTAGCAGAGGATGGCCTTGTTGGGCACCACTGGGAGGAGAAGCTCTTATTCCTGCCAGTGTAGGGGAATGTCAGGGCAGGGAGCGGGGAAGAGATGGGTGGTCGGGTGGGGGAACACCCTCATAGAAGAAGGAGGGAAGGCATGGGATGGGGGCTTATGGATGGGAAACCAGTAAAGGGGATAACATTTGAAATGTAAATAAAAAATATCCAAAAAAAAAAAGAAATAAAAAAGTGTCTTCCTGTCTTTTTTAGCTTTTGAACTGAGATAGAAAAAAGAAAAAGGAAAAGAAAAGAAAAACCCCCTCTGGGAGCAAAGTGGGAGATATCCCAGAGGTAGCAGCCGCAATAAGCTTTTTATTCTTGAAAAAAAATCCATTCCTCTGTCCCCTGCCATTTCCTCTATGACATTTAAAATTAAACTTTCTATTCTGCCTAGGTCCACATCTGGGCCACCATTTATAGCTTGTCCTTTGCTACTTTGTGGGTTCTTCTTCCTTCCACCTTTTTTAACCCTTTCAGCCCCCCTAACACTAGATTGAAGAGAAAACAGGATCGAGGTGAGAGTAAAGAGATCCCTGAATAAAGTCAGGGGTTGGAAAGGGGCAATGTCATCATTAGATTTCTTCCTGCTGATAGGGCTTAGAGTTCCTTGGGGCAAGTCTGATTTCGCTGTCAGGGTATCTAATTTCTTCTTGTTTCTTCTTTGCATATGACTACTTAACAAACTATGACCAAGAACAATCAACGACCAACAATCAACAGCTAACCCCTGGGACCCTAGCATTTATATGACCTCTGAAAAGAGACGAGAATTCTAAATGTCACACAATTGCAGAGACTGTCTACAGCAGGCGAAACCACACGCCCGCTAGAGTACTAGCCAAATCCTAGTCAGCTACTGTGGACAATCTGAAGCTGCCCCATATCCCCACTCCTGGGATTAAATCAGAAGTACATTCCCATTTCTTTGTTTTTTAAAGAAACAATTCCAGAATTCTCACTACCCTCTTGTTCTTAACTATTTATTCCTTTCTTAGATCGGGAAGTTTTCTGCTATAGTTTCATTGCCTACATATTCTATGCCTTTAGATTTCACTTCGGACTTGGATTCTTCTATTTGATCTCTCGATATTCCAGAGTTCTTGGACATCGTGGTCATACTTGTCTTATTTTTTCTCTATTCGTGTTTGAAATTTAAATTTTCCTCAGTCTTGTCTTCCATCTCTGATATTTTTCCTTTTGCTTGTTCAAGTCTAAGTTGATATATTTTTCATGTATTTTTCTCCATTGAGTTTTTCTTTCCTAAAATTTCTATTTTTTTCAAAATACATTTCCTTCCTGGGTTTTTTTTCTTCATGATGTTCCCCCCTACCCCCCTTTTTTTTGGTTCTTTTTTTCGGAGCTGGGGACCGAACCCAGGGCCTTGCGCTTCCTAGGCAAGCGCTCTACCGCTGAGCCAAATCCCCAGCCCCGATGTTCCCCTTCTTATCTGCTTTATTCATGCCGGTGACCTTTTCCTCTATGTTGGCTTCCTCTCCAGTTTCTGCATTTAACTGATGTGTTAGTTTTTTTTTTTGTTTTTTGTTTTTTTTTTTGGTTCTTTTTTTCGGAGCTGGGGACCGAACCCAGGGCCTTGCGCTTCCTAGGTAAGCGCTCTACCACTGAGCTAAATCCCCAGCCCCTGATGTGTTAGTTTTTAATCCTCTCTGAGGCCAACTGATAATTCTTGGTGATAACTTTTGAAGCCTTCATCCAGGCCTTACTTCATTAGCCTGGAGCTCAGGAGTTGAAGAGTTCTGACACTTCTGAGGGATCACGTTGGGTTGCTCTTTCCTGTTGATTGTGTTTCCCCATGGCATGCGTTGGTCTGGGTGTCTCTCCTAGCTTTGTTTGAGGATCATCTGAGTGAGCAGCATTTACTTCTGAAAACATATTTTATAATACAGTACGTTTTGATTACAGTTTTCCTCTCCTTACTCCTCTCGGTTTCTCCCTGTCTCCCCTCCAATCTGGATTCTCGCCCTTTCTGTTTTCCAAAACAAAGAAACAGGAAAAGGAGCAAAGAGAACTACAAAATCCACCCGTAGCACACACATACCTCCGCAAACCCAAGAATCCCATAATATATATGCAGAGATGCTGTGGGCTAGAAAACAAACAAAAACGGCATCTTGACTTAACACTGTGGGACAGAGAGCCTCCAAAAATGCCCTGGAGTTCATTTTGTGTTGGGCATGGAGCCCACCTGTCAGTGCTGTTTGGCTCCCCAGTGAGACTCCCTTGGATTGGCAAGTGGCTATGTATGGAGATAGCTTCTGGGTTAGGGGTTGGGTCATGTGTCCACTTCTCCTTTCACCTCTAGGACCCTATGGCACAGACCTCTGCAGGTCCTCTGCATGCTTCCTCAGTCTCTGTAACTTCATATTTGTTCCAACCCTGTTGAATCATGATGGCCTTGTTTTCTTGGTGTCCTCCCTCCCCTCTAACTCTTACACTCTTTCTGCCTCCTCTTCCACAGAGTTCCCTGGACCCTGAATGTAAGAGGAATGGCATTGCTCAGGACCCCCAAGACCAAGTTCTCAGCACAAAGGAGATTTATTTACCCCAGAGGGCCAGAGGACAGGGAGTAAGAGACAAAGACAGGAGATAGAGGATGAGAGAGAAGGGGAAGGGACATTTGTCCTGGAGGGGAACAGGACAAAACACTGACTCTGGATAGAGAGGAGATGGTCATGACACAGAAAAAAAATGGCTGTTTATAAGGGTAAAAAGGGAAACCCTGTGTTAGGATGAGGTATTTAAATTTAATTGGGCATGTTAATTAGGTCAGTCAAGGGGGACTTAATTGCTAGACCTTAGTACTTTGATAGCTGGACCTTGGTATCAGCTTCAGAAGGAGGAAGTGGTCAATTAAGGGAGTGGACCCTGAGGGCTGGCTTTAGGAGTGTGATCTAAGGTTTTTATCAAGGCAGAGGGGATGGGGAGAAGGGCAAGGCCAGTCAGAGCCATGGCTGCCACACTGGAGCTGGCCAGAGCCCCTCACTGACGGGGAGGGAATTGATGGAGACATCCCTTTTAGGGCTGAATGTTCTAGATCTTTCAGGTGTGCTGTTAAGTTACTAGTATGAGATCAAGCCAATGTCTTTGTGTGGGGACTTAGTGCTATGACGTGTCTCTTAGAACTTCCTTCCTTGTGTCCAATAAGTTTGGGTGGTGTTATATCTTGATTTTCATTCAATTCTCCTAATCTCTCTCTTGAGACTTTTTTTTATTCAGTAGAGAATTGTTAAGTTTTCACGAGTTTGTAAGGTCTCTGTTCTTTCTGTTGTTGTTGATATCCAGCTTTAATCTGTGCTGGTCAGAGAGGATACTGGGCGTTATTTCTATTTTCTTTCCTTTTGAGATTTGCTTTGTGTTGTAAGTATGTGGTCAGTTCTGGAGGAACTTCAATGGGATTCCAAAAAGAAGGCGTATTCTTTTGTATTTGGGCAAACTATCCTTCAAATATCTGTTAAGTCCATTTGGTTTTTGATGTCAGTGAGCTCCCACATTACTGCTTCTAACCTGTCCGTTGGTGAGAGTGTGGTATTGAAGTTACCCACTGTATGTGAGGGTGGAAATGTGACTTAAACTATAGTAGTGTTTCCTTTTGTTTCTTCTTGTAGCAGAATCAAAGTTACCTTTTGCTCTCTTCCCACTTAACTTTCTTCTAGGTGAGAAGCTGGAGCTCAGAGATGTAAATTTAGGGATTGAGTAATAATAGAAACATAGCAGGACGATGATTGGCTCTTAGGGTGTGCCATAAGCCAGGTGCTGTTTTAAGGATTCTACACCATCACACCTAAGTCTCACAGGGATTCAAGAGGTGGGTACCATCAGTGCTGTCAAAAGGATGCGGAATGACGCCAAGGCAATGAAGCAGGGTGGCCCCAACTTCTGCCCGGTGCATTTTATTATCCTAACTTTTACAAGCAAGAAAATCCCCAAAGCTTGGATGAAGGTCAAATAGGGGTCAAAGAAACTCATCCACAGCAAGAACGGACCCACTGATTTCTGGAAGCATAAAAGGGTTTTAGAGCAGTGCGCTGGGGAAACCTTTTGGGGAGTGGGGAGAGAAGCCGCTTGCACTAAGCCCCAAGATTAGGAAAACGGAAAGGCCACCATGTTCTCTGATCATTAGGCTTTGCTGTCATCTCCCTGTTGAGGTAGGGGGACAAAAAATAACAGGACAGTGAATTCTGACCACTGTTTTCTGGAGACTTTCTATTTATCCACAATCAGAGCATTTTCCTTGTTTTAAAAATTGTTAGTGGAAGAGTTCTGGTTGAAGGTGACTCTTATGCTTCAACTCCAAATGATAAATTTCACTTCATTATTTTCTGCTCAGTTGATGGATGAGAGTCACCAAGTCTCATGTGGCTTGCTTCATAATTTTGATAGTTTTCCTAAAGGCAAAAACATTTCCTTCACGTATAATTTTGTCAGAATCAGTGTGTATGAATATGAATAGCTCCTTATTCTAATGAAATCATTAGAATACACAGATTTCTAATAACCTGATTTAATAACGCGAGTTGAATTAACTTACCTGGAGCTTCCTTCTTAGCCTCATTACCCCCTCCCGGATAATCCAGCATCAGTTATTTCTCGGGGGATTTTCAGAAAACTCTAGTCAGTAGCAGCTCAGAAGTGATAAGAAATTCCAGTCCAACACGGAGCTTAGGGTCCGGGGTTAATTTAATGAAAAGAAGTGACTAACGTTATCTGTGATGGGCTGTGCTAGGTACGTTAGGACAGAATACGTGACTGAACTGGGCTCAGTATTGGTGATGTAAGACTGCCCAGCACTCGGCTCCCAGTGTTTGCAAAATCCTTTCCTGCTCATGGTGAATTAAAGTCTTATCACATAGTGAGGTAATGATATCTCAGGGTCTGTCACGATGAGCGGTCCCCTTCAGTTATTTTTCCTCCTATTTAAAATAAACGCTTTTCTCTCATAATATATCCTGATTATCCTCCCTCAAGCCTCCCCCCCCCCCCAAATCTGGATCAACTTCCTGTCTATCTCTCATTAGGAAAACAAACAAGCATCTAACGGATGATAATGAAATAAAGTATAATAAGATAAAATAAAAATTAGCACGTTGGGATTGGGCAGAACAAACAGAAGGAAAAGAGCCCAAGAGTAGACACAGGACTTAGAGACGCACTCATTTGCACACCCAGGGACTCCATAAAAACACTGGATCAGAAGCCCTGGTACATATGCAGAGGATCTGGTGCAGATCCACTGGGGTACTGCGCATGCTGCTTCAGTGTCTGTGAGTTCATAAAGCTGTGTTTATATTGATTCAGAGAGCCTTATTTTTTTTTTTTGAAGTTGTCCATCTCTCTGGCTCTTACACTCCTTCTGCCTTCTCTTTCACAGGATTTGCTCAGCCCGAAGGGAATGGGTTTGATGGAGACATCCCTTTTTGGGTTGAGTATTCTAAGGTCTCTCGCTCTCTACGTGTCTGACTGTGTCTCTCTGTATTTGTTTCCATAGGCTACAGGAGGAAGCATCTCTGGTGAGGGCTGAGCAAGGCAGCAGTCTGTGAGAATACAGAGTGTCGTTAGGAGTTACTTCATTGCTACCTTTCTTTTCAGAACAGTAGCGGTTGTTTCCCCCCCCCCCCCCCCAGGTCTCTGACTTATCTAATCTCAGGTTTGTGGTCATCCAAGCAGTGTCAAGTATGGTGGGTCCCACCTCAAAGAGTAGACCTTCAGTCGAGTCAGATATGGGTTGGTTACTCCTATAAGTTTTGTGCCAGCATTGCCCTGACATACCTTGCAGGCAGATCAGGATTTGCAGTTAGGTTAGTGTTTTTGTTCCTCTTCTTGTAGGCTACAGAGTACATTCCTATACTGAAGACTAGAACGTAGGGGTGAAGGGTATACATAGGCAGCAGCCCAACTTCTTCACGTTCAATAAATTGTGTAGGTGCTGTCTTCAGCAATGGGACCTTGCCATCCATGTGTACAAAGCAACCATGGTCTTGACAACAAGACTGGGTTGTTCCAGGATTTCCATGGGACTCCTTCGGGCAAACACTCAATGGGACATAATCCAATCCTGGAACTCGAGGCTTCATTTGGTGAGAAGAGATGGGTCCATCTCCCCCATTATTTGGCAGTTTGTTTAGATTGCATTCCTATGTTTGAATATTTTCAGTATTCTACTGTATTAGATCTCAACACTACCCCTCAGATGGCCCTTAATGTTAGCTGTCCCTCCCTGTATTCTATTCCTTCTTATCCTCTCTCCCCCTCCCCGTCCTCACCTGATCTTCTCATTCCAGTCCCCTCATCCATCCATACTTATCTATTCTGATTCCCTTTCCTAAACAAGACTTGTCTCCCCTAGTCAATTCTGTTAACCCCTGTGGTTCTTCATATTGTAGCTTGGTTATCATTGACTTGGCTGTCTTTCTGTTATTTTGGCAGCAAGAAGATAGCCATTATATATTTTTTAAAAGACAAAAACAGAAACAAGCCACGCACATACTGACTCTTCTCCATCACTGCCCTGGGGATCTCATGCCTCCAACTCCCCCACAGAGATTGTCTGAGCCAACATGCTCTAGAGTTGATGGTGACAAGCAGGGAATGGTGGTGGTCCAGTTCAGCCCTGTAGGCACATCGCTGGGAGGCACAAGCTACCACACTGTTTTCCTGCTGCACTTACCGAAAGCATCTAAAGCAATGAGCTTCAATTTTCCCACTTCCTACCCGACAATTATTTCCTGCTCCTTATTTCTTTCTAAATTATAGCCATTCTAGTGTGTAGGAAATGGCATTTAGGCATGTCTTTTTCTTACCGTGGTAAAATACATTTAACACAAAGCTTACCATTTCAATCATTTATAAGTGAGCAATTCTGTGGCATAGAGTATAATAAAGTATTGTGTGACCATCATATATGGTGTAAGTTTTTAGTTTTCCCAAGTGAAACCCTGGTACCCATGAAACACCAGCCTTCCATTCTCCCCTCCTCCAGGGAGCAGGATAGCTACTCTTCTCTGAGTCTCACTATTCCTGGCTCTTCTTATAAACAAAACAACTGTTTGTTCTTTTATGCCTGGCTTGTTTCCCTTAGCATAATGTGATGAAGGCTTACCCATAATGCAATGTGCATCAGAATTCCCCACCTTTTAATGATGAATGTTGTTCTTCTGTGTCGCTTCTGTCTCTGTCCCGCAGAAAGGAGCGACACCTTGACGTTCTTCTCAAAGCGGTTTATTCAGGAACCTTTCTTTCTGCATGCAAGCAGCAATCTTTCTTTTCTTTTCTTCTCTCTTCTTCTCTCTTCTTGCCAACCCCCGAGCACACTCCCTTATATCCTCCCTCAACTCCGCCTCCTCAGTCCAGACTGCATAATCTCAGTTCATAGGTCCACATCACATGGCCTGATCTTGTGTCATGGTGTGCCTGCACAGCTCTCACAATGGACGTGGCTAGGTGCGAGTCATGAGACTTAGCTGCAGTCCCGGGCGCCATCTTGGGACTGCCGCCACACCTGCTCCCCACACTTCTGTTTGTGTATATCACATTTTGTTGACTCATTTAGTGTGTGTGTGTGTGTGTGTGTGTGTGTGTTTATATGCCATGGCATGTATTTGGAGATCATAGTGCAACCTGGGGTGACAGTTCTCACCTTCAACCTTGTTTGGAATGGGGTCTCTTTTATTACTTTGCTCCCAGCAACTCTCCTGTCTCAGCCTCCCATCTCCCATAGGTGTGTGTCAACCTAGGTTCAGACACTTGTAGACTGTCCTGGCTTTTAGATAGGTTTCTGGGTATCCAAACTCAGGCCATCAAGCTTGCATGGCAAGGGTTTCCTTCACCGATCCACCTCCTAGACTTGGCTAATTTGTTACTGGATAATTGTCTATTGTGAACAACATTGCTGTGAACCTGAATGTACAAATATCTCTTTGAGTTTCTGCTTTCACCCTCTTTTGGGTATGTACCCAGAAGGGCTTAGAAGTTCTTTTCTAAATCACAGTCTTTTAAAAGACTAAATCTTTTAGTCTTGTTGACTTAACCCTCCTAGGTTAAGGTTAATGTCACACAGAGGTCTCTTGGGGTCTTTTTGCAAGGACTCCAACCCTGTCTCCAGCTGATTGCTGAATCAGTAGAATGAGATCCTAGAATCCTCCAATCTTGCATCTTCCACACCTCCCAAAGCAGTTACATGTGAACAATGGTGCAGAGTTGTTGCCAGCTTGAGATTCAAGCTGGTACCCTTATATAACAGGTGCTTTAGACCACAGCTAAGCCATGGGAAAGGTGTCCCAAGACAGTTATCTTTGAGGAGCAGGGAACCCTTTTAATGCAGGCTTTCTTCTTTCAGATGAATTTGGATCATCACAAGGTGGGGTTTCATATGTGTGGGGTCTCCCTTACCTTAAGAATACCTCTCTAAGAATCCTAGTTCACTGTAGGAGGATTCTCTTCAATGGCACTGTCTCTTTCATAATTACAGCAGCTTTTTTTTTTACCACTGACCTAGATGCTTTACTTTCTTGAATTTTGTCTGCTAAACAAACTAATCCCTTATTTTTCAGTTCAGCATCATTCAAGTTCTCAAGACGTGGCAGATTACAGCCAGTTTCTTTGCCAGCATGTATTGTGGAACCTAGTTCCCAATACAGTTCTTGTTTACCTTTGAAACTTTGTGATTCAAGCCTCCAATGTCTGCATTTCTCTCAGCATCTTTTGAGGGGTAAAATGTATATCATCGTCGTCGTCGTCGTCGTCGTCATCATCATCATCATCATCATCATCATCATCATGTGTATGTTTGTGAGTAGAGTATGTTAGGTCACCTGCACACAGACATATACAAGTGTGTGGTAGACATGTGAAGATCAGCAGACAACTTTGAGAAATTAGTTCTCTCCTCTTGCCTTTACATGGGCTTTGGGAATTGGACTCGGGTCTTCAGGCTTGCACTATTAGGTGGCAAATACCTTTACCTGCAGCACCATCTCATGGGTCCTTTCTTGGCATTCTTCTCTTCCAAGGTCTGATCAGAATGGGTCATTAAACTCTGCTTCTAGCATGATAGGCTTTTCTAGTTCCAAGAACCAAACTCTACATTCTAGCCACCAAGTAGTTCTAAGAGCCTAAGAATCATGGTTAGGTTTATCAGAGTAATAACCCCATTTCTGGTACTGATTCCTGTACTGCTTTCTTTCCTTGCTATTGTGATAAAATATCTTGACAAAAGCAATTTAAGGAAGAGAGGGCTTATTTTGGTTCATAATTCTCTGTTATTATCCATCATGGCCAGGAAGTCAGAGCATAAAGAGAATTACATAGTTAGATACTTTACACTCACAGCTAAGAAACAGCAAGGAATGCTTGTGCTCAGATTACTTTCTCCTTTTATACATCTAAGATCTCAGCTAGGGAATGGTGCAACCCACAACAAACTATTCTATTTCACTTAGCGGTCAAGATAACTGTCTACATGCATTCTCAAATACTGGTCTCCCAGATGATTCTAGAGTTCATTAAGTTGATAGTTAAGATTAAGTATTACATTCCCAAACTTATGGGACATAATGAAAGCGGTACTAAGAGGAAAACTCATAGTTCTTAGTGCCTGCAAAAGGAAACAGGAGAGAACATGTGTCAACAGCTCGACAGCACACCTGAAAGCTCTCGGACAAAAATAAATAAATAAACACAAGAGGAGTAGAAGGCAGGAAATAATCAAACTCAGAGCTGAAATCAACCAAGTAGAAAGGAAAAGGACTATACAAAGAATCAACAAAACCAGGAGCTGGTTCTTAGAGAAAATCAACAAGATAGATAAACCCTTAGCCAGACTAACCAGAGGTCACAGACAGCGCATCAAAATTAACAAAATCAGAAATGAAAAGGGAGACATAACAAGAGAATCTGAAGAAATTAAAAAAAATCATCAGATCCTACTACAAAAAGCCTATATTCAACAAAACTGGAAAATCTGGAGGAAATGGACAATTTTCTAGACAGATACCAGGTACCAAAGTTAAATCAGAAACAAATAAACCGTTTAACAAACTTCATAAGTCCTAAAGAAATAGAAGCAGTTATTAAAAGACCTCAAACCTAAAAGAGCCCAGGTCCAGATGGGTTCAGTGCAGAATTCTATCAGACCTACATAGAAGACCTCATACCAATACTGTCCAAACTATTCCACAAAATAGAAACAGAGCACTACCAAATTCCTTCTATGAATCCATAGTTAGTCTTATACAGAAACTACACAAAGACTCAACAAAGAAAGAGAACTTCAGACCAATTTCCCTTATGAATATTGATGCAAAAATACTCAATAAAATTCTTGCAAACAGAATCCAAGAACACATCAAAACAATCATCCATCATGATCAAGTAGGCTTGATTCCAGGGATGCAGGGATGGTTTAATATATGAACATCCATCAATGTAATCCACTATATAAACAAACTCAAAGATAAGAACCACATGATCATTACATTAGATTCTGAGAAAGCATTTGACAAAATTCAACACCTCTTCATGATAAAAGTCCTGGAATGATCAGGAATTCAAGGCTCATATCTAAAAATAGTAAAAGCAATATATAGCAAACCAATAGCTAACATCAAATTAAATGGAGAGAAACTTGAAGCAATCCCCCTAAAATCAGGGACTAGACCAGGCTGCCCACTCTCTCCCTACTTATTCAATATAGTACTCGAAGTCCTATCCAGAGCAATCAGACAGCAAAAGAAGGTCAAAGGGATACAAATTGGAAGGGAGGAAATCAAAATATCACTATTTGCAGATGATATGATAGTGTACTTAAGTGACCCCAAAAGTTCCACCAGAGAACTACTTAACTTGATAAACAACTTCAGCAAAGTGTCGGGGTATAAAATTAACTCAAACAAATCAGTAGCCTTCCTCTACTCAAAGGATAAACAGGCTGAGAAAGAAATTATGGAAATGACACCCTTCCCAATAGTCCAGATAATATAAAATATCTTGGTGTGACTTTAACCAAGCAAGTGAAAGATCTATATGACAAGAACTTCAAGTCTCTGAAGAAAGAAATTGAGGAAGATCTCAGAAGATGGAAAGATCTTCCATGCTCATGGATTGGAAGGATTAATATAGTAAAAATGGCCATTTTTGCCAAAAGCAATCTACAGATTCAATGTAATCCCCATCAAAATTCCTACTCAATTCTTTATAAAGATAGAAAGAGCAATTTGCAAATTCATTTGGAATAACAAAAAAAAAAACCAGGATAGTGAAAACTATACTCAACAATAAAGGAACTTCTGAGGGAATCACCATCCCTGACTTCAAGAAGTATTACAGAGCAATAGTCATAAAAACTATATGGTATTGGTATAGAGACAGGCAGATAGACCAGTGGAATAGAATTGAAGACCCAGAAATGAACCCACACACCTATGGTCACTTGATTTTTGACAAAGGAGCCAAAACCATCCAATGGAAAAAAGACAGCATTTTCAGCAAATGGTGCTGGTTCAACTGGAGGTCAGCATGTAGAAGAATGCAGATTGATCCATGCTTATCACCCTGTACAAAGCTTAAGTCCAAGTGGATCAAGGACCTCCACATCAAACCAGATACACTCAAACTAATAGAAGAAAAAGTGGGGAAGAGTCTCGAACGTGTGGGCACTGGGGAAAATTTCCTGAACAAAACACCAATGGCTTATGCTCTAAGATCAAGAATCAACAAATGGGACCTCATAGAACTGCAAAGCTTCTGTAAGGCAAAGGACACTGTGGTTAGGACAAAACGACAACCAACAGATTGGGAAAAGATCTCTACCAATCCTACATCTGATAGAGGGCTAACATCCAAAATATACAAGGAACTCAAGAAGTTTGACTCCAGAGAGCCAAATCACCCTATTAAAAATTGGGTACAGAGCTAAACAAAACATTCCCAGCTGAGGATTATCGAATGGCCAAAAAGCACTTAAAGAAATGTTCAACATCCTTAGTCATCAGGGAAATGCAAATCAAAACAGCTCTGAGATTCCACCTCACACCAGTCAGAATGGCTAAGATAAAAAACTCAGGTGACAGCAGATGCTGGTGAGGATGTGGAGAAAGAGGAACACTCCTCCATTGTTGATGGGATTGCAGACTGGTACAACCATTCTGGAAATCAGTCTGGAGGTTCCTCAGAAAATTGGACATTCCACTACCTGAGGACCCAACTATACCTCTCTTGGGCATACACCCAAAAGATGCCCCAACATATAAGAAAGACACATGCTCCACTATGTTCATCGCAGCCTTATTTATAATAGCCAGAAGCTGGAAAGAACCCAGATGCCCTTTAACAGAGGAATGGCTACAGAAAATGTCATACATCTATACGATGGAGTACTACTCAGCTATCAAAAACAATGACTTGATGAAATTCATAGGCTAATGGAGTGGAATGAACTAGAAAATATCATCCTGAGTGAGGTTACTCAATCACAGAAAAACACCCTTGATATGCACTCATTGATAAAGGGATATTAGCCAAAAAGCTTGAATTACCCAAGATGCAATCCACAGACCACAGGAAGCTCAAGAAGAAGGATGATCCATATGCGGATGCTCCCACTCCTTCTTAAAAGGGAAAAAATATCCATAGGAGGGGATACCGAAGCAAAATTTAGAGCAGCAACTCAAGGAATGGCCATTCAGAGCCTACCTCACACGTGGCCCATATATATACAGCCACCAAAACTAGATACGATTGATGAAACTAAAAAATGCATACTGAAAGGAACCAGATATAGATCTCTCCTGAGAGACACATTCAGGGCATGTCCAATACAGAGGTCGATGCTAGCAGCAAACCATTGAACTGAGAACAGGACCCCCTTGGGGGGAATTAGAGTTGAGGGAGCTTGCAACCCTATAAAAACAACAATGCCAACCAACCAGAGCTTCCAGTGACTAAACCACTACTGAAAGACTATACATGGACTGACCCAGGGCTCCAAATGCATATGTAGCAGAGAATAGGCTTGTTGGGGCACCAGGGGAAGGGGAAATCCTTGGTCTTGCCGAGGTTGAACCCCCAGTGCAGGGGACTATTGGGTGGGCAATAAGGGGGATGTATAGGGAGAATACCCATATGAGGGAGGGGTAGGGGAGGGAATGGGGGCTTATGGACAGGAAACTGGGAAAGGGAATAACGTTTGAAATGTAAGTAAAGAATATATCTAATAAAAATTAAAAAAATGATTAAGTATTACAATGGGATGATCTAATGGCTTTTCTAAGGCCTCATGTTGAAAAGTTTCACTGTCTTCTAACAGTGCCACTCTGAGAACTATGCTTTTAATACATGGGCCCTTGTGAAATGTTCGACATCCGAACTACATTACACATGTAAGAATCAAGGTCAGTACCATTGTCATAAAGTTTTATACCACTATTGTCTTACTATGAGTTTTATAGTTTTTGCTCTTATATTGAGAACTCTGATCCACTTTAATTTCTGTATATGATAAGAAATTGAACTCCTTCCTTTTATTGTGCATGCAAATACAGTTGTTTCAGAAATATCATTTGAAGTTTTTTTTTTTCCCCTGTTGAATGGTGTTAGTTGACCGGCACTTATCAAAGATCAACTGGTCTTGGATGTGTGGATTTATTTCTGGATTCTTAATTCTATTCTCACGGTCCCATGATGTATATCTTTACCCTCTGAGAGTACCATATAGTTTTCATTACTGAAGCATTGTGGTAAGCTTAGATATAATGGATCAGTCTGATACTGCTTGTATCCTATAGCTAAAACTGGCTCTTCAAGATGTGGTTGCCATCACAACAGATGCCCACATACTGCAGCGACGCTGTGTGAAGCTTCTCCCCAATTTAGCTGGTCAATAAAAGGTTAGAGCCTGTGATTGGGCAGTGGAGGGAGTAAGGTGGGACTGGAGGTGGGAGAGGAGGCTGCAGGTTGGGGTGGTGGGGAGAAGAGAAGAGGATGGATGGAAAGGAGGAAGCCATTGCCATGAACAAGAACCACATTGCCAGGAGAAACAGCAAGTATCAAGGGGCCTTATAGCTGGAGAATGAGTTAGCATGGCCCAAGATCTGCCCAATGTAGGCATTTGCCTTATAAATAAAATATCTAGACTGTGTGTCTATTATGCGTTTGTTAGAACTATAATACCAACAACATTGGTGTTCCATGTTGGGGCCTATATGTTGCTGAAATATTTAATTTCAATATGGGCTTTCTACCCTGCCTTTGATCACTGAGTTCCCGTATAAAAGACACACATAACCTTTATATTTACAAGAAGCCTTAACAAGCACTAAAGCTGGGCAGATGTCTATCCTCTATGTTATTATGTCTAATTCTCAACCAATATTCCCATTATATAATGCCATTTTTTTGTCTGGGCTGCTCTCAACAACAATTAGCCAACCCACGTGGCTACTATTTTAAGCTTCTTACTCCATGGTTTCTTCTTCTCTATTCACCTCAGGATTTATCTCTTCTCTTCCCTCCTGGTGGTTCTCTGACCCAAAGCCCAGGAACCCTAAACCCTGCTTATCTCGCCTCTGTCCAGCTATTGGCTGTTGGCTTCTTTATTCACCAGTCAGGGATAACTTGCAGGGATCAAGGTCACATAGCATCATCTGGGTCTATGTGAGGAGAGTGTCCCTTGGACCAGTACTTGTTGAGGGCAAAGACTCTGAGCACACGTTTCTTCTCGCTTGGAGAGGCACATTTATTTCTTGTCCATCTACAGAAAGGAACATGCCAAAGTGAGCAGGACTGGAATTCATTGCATGGCATGGCAAGGAGGTTGGTCAGCTGCCCAATCTCGTATGGCGAAAAGGTGCGTGAGTTGCCTCTCATCGAGAAGTTCAGCTGTGTGCTTTGCTTCCGTCTGGAGCAATAGCTTTAGTCACTTCATCCAGTCCGATCCAAGGAGAGAAAATGAAGTTGTCTTCAGTTGGTCCTGGAGGCCACCCAAGCCCTGCTATACTGCTCACTCGTATTTTAGTAGAGACAGATCCTGAAGATCAAAGGGGATGGACAATTGTCAGGGGCAGAGCAGGAGGCTAGACTAGCGCCAGCACCACCTTCTCCCCCCTCTATTTTCAAGCTTCCTTCCCTTCTTTCTTCATGGCCATGAAACCAGCCTGGTTTAATTATAACTCCAAATTTCAAGATAACTGCAGCCACCCTCGTCAACAGAATCTTAAAATTCTGTGAAAAAATGCTCAACAAAAATTATAGACTGGGCTCCCACGTGACGTCACAACAGACCAACCCAGGATGGCATCCCTCACGCTGAAATGCCAAGCTGAAGCTGGAATGTTCGTCCAGCTTCCTGGGAGATGTCTGACACTCCGGTTTCAGCGGCTCGATGATGAATCTCCTCTGCGTTAACCTTCGCCAGGAAAGGGATTTTGAAATCACCAGCCTTTCGGTTGGTTGCTGGTTGGTATTTTGATTCACCCCTTTTCATTTCTCCATATTGTTGGTGCTTCAGAGGAGAGTTCTCTGCACTTCTGACTCTGAGGGCTACCTGGCTCATGGATTGTTCTTTACTCAAGTTTGTTGTTATTTGTACCCAGCGTGTTTTTCCTTTCCTTTCCTTTCCTTTCCTTTCCTTTCCTTTCCTTTCCTTTCCTTTCCTTTCCTTCCCTTCCCTTCCCTTCCCTTCCCTCCCTCCCTCCTTTCCTTCCCTTCCCTTCCCTTCCCTCCCTCCCTCCTTTCCTTTCCTTTCCTTCCCTTCCCTCCCTCCCTCCTTTCCTTTCCTTCCCTTCCCTTCCCTTCCCTCCCTCCTTCCTTTCCTTTCCTTTCCTTTCCTTTCCTTTCCTTTCCTTTCCTTTCCTTCCCTCCCTCCCTCCTTTCCTTTCCTTTCCCTTCCCTTCCTCTCCTCTCCTCTCCTCTCCTCTCCTCTCCTCTCCTCTCCTTCCCTCCCTCCCTCCCTCCCTCCCTCCTTTCCTTTCCCTTCCCCTCCCCTCCCCTCCCCTCCTCTCCTCTCCTCTCCTCCCCTTCCCTCCCTCCCTCCCTCCCTCCCTCCTTTCCTTTCCTTTCCTTCCTCCCTCCCTCCCCCCTCCCTCCCCCCCTTCCTCCCTTCCTTCTTTGAAACTAATAGGACAGGTTTTTACAGCAGTAAAGTAAGCCTGATTTCTGGATCAATCTCTTTGACTCTCCCCATGTAGAGTTCCCAGAGGAACTAAGCGTTTGTAACCCCCTTCACTTAGGCCTCCTGCTTCAGGACTGACAGCATACCACTCATAAATTGAAAGGCGTCCATGTTTACTTCGAAGCGCTTTAATTAATAAATGAGAGTTTCCTGAAGACTGACCCTTAGCACTTCCTTGTGTGGGGGAGCAGAGAGCATCACCCACAGTTCCAAATAATCTAGCTCAAACCACTGCCACCCTTACCCAGTCACCTCCTCACGCCCTCTCCACTACTTCTGCTCCCCACTCTCCCTTCGCCCCACTTGCCTTACTACCTCTGCTTGCCCTACCCCTACCCCATCACTACCTCTTGCCAAACTGATAGCAATAGTTTCTGGATTACAGCGTGGTCAGAAAGCTCCTTTCTAGTCGCTGGGGCAGCAGGTACAGCAGTATTTTCTACCCCACGGAACCCAGACGCAACTGACTTTGGAGCAATTATCTGTGTGCTGACAAAAATCCCCCGGGGACCCTAAAGTCCCCCAGGGGACTTGCCTGCTTTTGCTCATCTCAAACCTTCTCTCAGGCAAACAGTGGGATTTTAAATGTAATTTTGACTAGTATACAATGTGGATAAGCTAAGTAATTTGCTCATTTGTAATGCTGATTACCTCTCTTTTGATGTCTTAGATGCTAGGCTTCTGCCCGGTTTTTGTTTGCTGAGGTACTTACGGCTAAGAGCCTTAAAGGGATGGCTTCTGCTTAGACCCCCCTAGTCTGAACCAGTTTTCAGAAGAATGCTTGAATGGGCGAGGGAGGTGAAGGCAGTCGAGTATCACGCCTTGATATTGTTTCAAGCACTGAAGAAAATGCTTCCTGGGAACTTCTAGATAGAAAATACCTCCAGGAAATTGGAATTTGTACTAGGGCACTCTAAACACCTGGCTAGAGGCTTATTTCATTTTATAAAGAACTGGGAGAGACGACAGTGGTTGGCCACGGGCCAATATTTGGAGGTCATCCACTTTATCCTGGGATTCCCACCCTCTCCCTTCATCCCTTGGCCATCCAGCTAAATTGGAAAATAAATCCCATCCCTGGTAAGGTGTTGGCTGATAAAGGCTGAGCTGTTGCCCCTTCACGGGGAATTTGCATTTTAATAGGGGCTCGTCAAGCCCCAAAGGAATCAATATCTCTAACGCTGAAATTTCAAGCACCAGCAATTGAGATATTTTCTGGAGGGCGCTGTTACCAATACAACGGGGTGGGGGGTGGGGTGGGGGAAGGCAGACAGGGACGGATGACTCCATAAATCCTGCCAAGAGGTCATGAAGAATGGCCTTGGGCTTTCATTCTTTTCAACTTTCCTTTTTGGTCAGTCCTTCATTCTTCCAACACTGCAGGCCCCATTCAACACTAATAGGCTTAAAGTTGTCCCATCAAACAGGGCCACAAAGGCATTAGGACAACCACACTTCCAGGTTTCCTTGCAATTCTAAGGAAGTCAATCATTATTAAAACTGTGGCAAGAGGGGGCATAGCCTGTTTAATAGGTTAATACAAGGTCCACTTACCTTCTCTTTTGCATACTGTCTCTCCAGTTCTTTATAAAATGAAATAAGCCTCTGGCCAGGTGTTTAGAGCGCCCTAGTACACATTCCAATTTCCTGGAGGTATTTTCTATCTAGAAGTTCCCAGGAAGCATCTTCCTCAGTGCTTGAAACAATATCAAAGCGTGATACTCGACTGCCTTCACCTCCCTCGCCCATTCAAGCATTCTTCTGAAAAATGGTTCAGCCTGGGGGCCTAAGCAGAAGCCATCCCTTTAAGGTTCTTAGAGGCTAAACTTGGGACTTGTTTTATAAAAAGCCCGCAAAGAAGAGGTGGATAGAAGGTAAATGCGTGCCCCAGAAGTGTCCTAGGTGGCTTCTAGGGTGATTCTTGAACTGCCTGAAGGCGGCTATGCTTATTACCTGGGGCTCGCCACGCCTTGGGCTCAGCGTAGCAAATCCACACCCGAGGGCTCCTAGCCCTCTCAGCGCTGCGGGTCCCACAGCCCTGCTCCCACGCCTAGGCCAAAGGCTCCCTTCCGAGCCCGCTGTCCTTGCGGGTGTCCAGACTGTCCGCTCTCTCCCCAGTATCCGCCGCGGCCCGGGAGGAGGCGCCAACGCGGAGGACACACCTGCGACCTCTCCTGCTGCCCGCTCCGCGCCTAGTCCCGGCTTCAGCTCTGGTTCCCTCCCGGGCCCTGCGCACAGAGGCTAGGCTCGCTCCCGAAGCCCGCGGCGGCTCGCGCCCGGCACGGCGGCTCGCGCCCGCGCCTCGGCCAAGGGAGCGCGCGGACGGGCGGGCGAGCGGGAGAGGGCGCAGCGCGGCCGGCGGGCCCTGCGTAGCGGCGGTGGCATGGGCGCGGGCACCGGTGCGGGCTGCGGGCGCCCGGCTCTCCGCCCGGCCCGAGCCGCTCGCTCCGGTCGCGCGCCGCAGCCTCTGCTGCCCGCGGGGAGGCGGTCCCGGCAGCCGGCGCAACTTGCCTCGGCGCCTCGGTGAGAGGAGCGCAGAGCGGAGAGAGCTTGCGGGACGCGATGCCTCCGGCCGGCGGCCCCCGCACACCGCGCCCGCACGCGCTGCCCCGCAGCCTGTCCCGCCTGCGCGAGTGCCCGGGCCGTTCCCGCATCGTGCTGGCTCTCGGGGCCACGCAGATGGCGCTCGGATGCCTCATCGTGGCCGTGAGCTTCGCGGCGCTGGCTCTCACCACCTCCGCCCGCGTGCGCCACTCCTGCCCTTTCTGGGCCGGCTTCTCGGTGAGTGTCTGCGGCGGCGGCGCGGGCTGGGACCCGGAGCTGCAGTGGCGGGGACGCGGCCAGCGCCGAGTGGGGGAGCGGACGCCCGGGTCTGGCTGCCGCCGCCCGGCGAGCAGTTTCCAAGTCCGGGCAGGGGAACTCCGGGGACCGCCGCGCGTCGCGCTGCCGCTCCAACGCGCTGCGCCTGGAGTTACTTTTCTGAGGGGAAAACAACCAGGCGCCCTCCCTTCGCCACCTGGTGGGTAGTAGTCGGTGGCTGGTCCCTGCCTGGGACAGCTGCCCGGATTCCAGCTCGCCGCAGGCGACCCGGGCAGCGGGCGACCGTGACCAAGGCGGCGCGGGGGCGCCCGAGCCGGGTACAAAACCCGCTGTGCGCGGCTCCCTTCGCTGCGGTCCTCGCCGGGGGCGCGCGGTGCTGCGGGTCAGTCTGGAGGGGACCGACTGGCCAGGCTCTGGCTACTCATCCCTTAAGCCCAGGACAGTCCACCTGGACCTACTGGTAATTTGGAGCGGGGCGTGTGCTATTTGAACTCCAGACTGATTTTCAGATTTTTGACCCTCAAATCATCCTTTATGAAAGAAGCCATTAGTCCGAGACGATTTTCTTTCTTTTTTCTTTTTGGTATTTTGTATCGTTTTGATGAAAGTTGATTATATTCTATATTAATAAAGTATGGACATATGGGAATAGGAGATAAATTCGGCACGGATATCTATAAAGAGGGCACTTGTTTCAAGAACTCTTGACATCTGTAACTACATTTGGTCGATGGTGCACAAATACATTACAGGCTTCCAGTGAACGTTCTGCATTTAAATTCCGCGTACACAGGCCCAAAACACGCCTTGGTAATTAATGTTCGTCGTTTGTTCTTAACTTTTGTAATTAAAAAAAAAGTTCAGTCCTTCATTGCTTTTATTTATTTATTTAGTTAGTTTGTAATGGCCTTTGTTCTTGCAAGTTCCTTGTCTGGTTTAGAATGAAATCTTAGCAAAACTACCCTGGAAACAAGGATCGATACAGGTGTGGCTGTTCATCCTAATGGGGGTATTAATTTTCAAAGCTTATTTCAGACAGGGGTGGGGACTCATCTGGGAGAGCGGAATAGGGTGGCAGAATGTGTGGTCACAGCTCCCAGTGTTCAGATCGATGAGAGGTGGGAGGCAGCCTCCAGGGAGCCTTGGTCCAAACCCGCCCCTATATATAGTCTCCACACATCTGTTGCTCGGTTTTTAGCATTACTTAATATGCGTTGTTTTCATGTCTGTCTAGTGGGTACTGAGTTTCAGCCTGCTGGAACCAGCCTACAGGTGGCAGACTGGTGAATTAGCTAGGCTTCCTGGCTCTTTCCTAAGCCTCCCCCCCACCTCCTCTGAGCCTTAGCTGGATTCCCTAGGGTGTTCGAAGAGAACTGATACACACACACACACACACACACACACACACACACACACACACACACACATCCTCAAAAATGAAACATTAATTAGAGACAGTAGAAAAACACTTATGTAAAAAGAACACATCCCCTACATTTTGTTTGAGGAGTGAAGTGAAATATGTAAAATAGTAATTCGGTTTGTGTTTCAACAGCTCTACATGATTAGATCTAGTTTCCCACAGTTCTGAGTCCTGTCCCAGCATTAGGCTTCGGGCTCCTGTTTCTCTGGGCTCTGGAGAACAGTGATGGACCCAGCATAAAATGCTTCCACATTTTATCTCCCTGCCCTCCCTCTGCCCGACCTTCCGCCTGTATTCCCACAGGCTTCTTTATAACCTTCATACTTAAATCAGCTACAAGTGTTTTGAAAATTATTTTTCCTATGCTGGGCTTGGACATCTTCATACTTAACAGGCACGTGCTCTCCCACTGAGTTAACTCTCCAGCCTTTAAATTCTTTCAGTACAGCGCACAGCAATTTTCACACGTTGCCTCTGCCCTGCAGAAAGAATGACTGGTTCCAGTTGGAACAGGTTTGCATGTTGATGTGGTTGTGAGTGAGTAACACGGGCTCTTTGCCTTCCTCGTGCAGCCTGCCCTCAGCCTCAGCTGCTTCTGTAGCCAAGGATGCAATCAACCACAGACTGAAAATATCCAGAGAACCCCGAATCTATACAGACACATGTATAACACTTTTCTGGTCAGTTCATACCCAAACGATGAAATATTGCGACCATTAGCACGGTACTTATATTGCATTAGTTATTCTAGGCAGCCTAAAGATGATTTTAAAGCACACGGGAAAACATATGTGGGTAATATGCAAATTGTCTGACATAGAAGGGATTTGAACCTCCAGTGTTGGAGGCTCCTGAGATCAGTCTTCCATGGTAATGGATATATTGGCCCTAACTACCTTGAGTGGTCTTTAAGATAGGTGGCCAAGATGGCCAGCTATTACCGAAACCCACACCAGGCTTAGTGCTGGACTCTGCTGTATGAACCTTCTGAAAGGAGACTGGGAACTTAATTGCTGCCTCGAACTTCTTGATCATCTGTGATTTAAACCTGATAAAGAATTGTTCTATCAGCAGTTCTTCTATTCAGGAAAAAGCAATCTGAAAAAAAACAATTCTTACTTTATTGAGCACTTACTATGTACGGGACCTGACAATCCCTTTTACATAGACCGTTGCCCATTTCACTGGCAGCCTAGTGGACTGTACCTCGTGGTGCTCAGGGCCTTGGCCAATTCACTCCCTTTGAATTTCTATCAGGTACCTCACTTGTCTTAGCTAGGGGGATGGATGCTTCACCAGCCTCTCTTCAGGGCCTGCTCCCCAAGCAGTTCTGGCAAGTTGTGGTGAGTGACCTGAGACGAATAAGAAGAAATCGGTAACTGCCCCGAAGTCACTGAGCCAAGATGTGGCTTTGAACTTAGCTGCTCTCACTTTAGAAACACCAGGTGCCTAACTGAAGATGACACTTGACTGTCCATGTGGTAGAGGGTGGAAGAGAACCTGTTGATGAAGAAGTCACCTCGACAAGGCAGCCACACCCTCTCTTAGGAAACACCCTAACCACGCCTGAAAGGTGAAGAGTCAAGAGATATTTGAAGACACATTACCCTGGGGACATTAGCAAAACTTAAAAAGTTCTGTGTGTGTGTGTCTGTGCAAATGTGTATATGTGTATGTCTGTGTGTGGGATATGTATATATGTGGGTGTTCATGTGTATGTATGTGTGTATGTATGTTTGTATGTGCCTGTATGAATGCCTGTGCATATATATGTCTGTGTGCATATATATATATATTTGTATATGTGTGCAAGATGTGTATCTGTGTGTGGTGTATATGTATGTGCTTGTGTATGTCTGTGTGACTATATGTGTAGGTGTGTATATTTATATGTATGTGTATATGTATATGTGTGTATGTTTGAATATATGTGAATGGGTATATATATGCATGTATAGTATATTTATGTACATGTATGTGTCTGTTTAATGTGTATATGTGTATCTGTGTGTGTGTATATATATATATATATATGCATGTGTCTGTGTGTATGTTTTTATATCCATCTGTATGTGTGTATGTTTGTATGTGTGTAAATGTGTGTGTGTGTGTGTGTGTGTGTGTCTGTGTCTGTGTGTGTGTCTGTGTATACACACAAGATTGCCATGTGGAGGTTTCAGTCCCTGGTCACCTGGCCTGTTGCTTTCCAGCAGGTCTGTGGCAAGGCAGTACATTGTGCTAGAAGTGTATATCCTGCCTACGTGGAACCAGATAGCCAGAAAGAGAAAGGAAGAGGACAGCGCTGAGCCCCACTGTTTCCTTCTAGGTCACTCAAGACCTCACTAGGTTCCACGTCCATCGAGAAGTGCTAAGTCTTTGCCTCATGGGCCTTAGGGGACAGTCTAGTTCTAAACTCTAGGAGGGGAGCTTGGCAAAGCTGGAGGCTGGTGAGGTGGAGCAGCAGTGACCAGAGGTCAGTGACAAACAAAAGCCACGTGGAGCTTTGATTCTGAGGGGCACCTTCGTAGAGATCCCTGCCCAGGCTGTACCGTCCAACACGTCAGGAGCTGAGTCACCTCCCTATGTATGAACCGATTGACTGTACAAGAGCACAGAGCTGGGCGGGGTCTTGACCAGTTACCTTTGAGCAGAGCCGACTCCTTCTTTTCTAGTTTTGCCGGTGCCCAGGACACTGAGTAAGTGCGTTTGAAATCACCTGCACAGCCTTTGCTGGAGAAGAAGCTCGGTCTTTGTGTTCCCTTTCAGAGCGATGCTGCTAGAATTCTAAAAATATTCCTAAAGGAGTATGTAATTGTTGCCATAACTAAAACCCAGGAAATGTACAGGCATGCATTCTCTTCTCCATCAGTGCTCTGTCCATAGGTAGCTGACATCACCGGTGGCGTTTAATGTCCCTCCACAAGTTCCACAGTCACAAGCACATCAGAATTCGTGCGTGCGAAACGCTTCCTTTTCTTTGAAGAAGATAAAAATGGGAGCCTACCACCCACATTTTACTCTGGAGCTCCTTTTGAAATGTGATGTGTCCCTTGCCCATAACTGGTGACAAATTCGAATCCATTCTTTCAGTGGGGGTGTGATAATCGTCCAAACTGCAGATTATTATGGTTTATTCCGTTTCCCTGCTGCTGGGAACTTTCTGGTGACGCAGGTCCTGTGTGTCGGATGCAGCTTACCTTAGAGGTCAGTGCCTGCTTCTCATCGTGAGCTTCTGCAGTGGACTTTCTAATAGTCAAAGGCTGCACTGATAGGGATTCTTTTAGATGTTGTTAGATTAGTTGAGGGACAATCATTCTCACCCCACATCCTTGCATAAGGATTTGACTTCCCCACTCTTGAGGCATGGGGGATTAGCCACCTTGAGTGCTTTTATTAATCTGATAGAAGAAGATTGACATCTGTTCATTTGATGTGAATGTTCATGGCCACTTTATTGTGTGTGGCAAATACCTCCTCGCTGGGCACAGTTCCTGCTGTCTTCTGCAGTGTTTAAGATGTCCCCAGTAATATGTTCCTTTTCACTTCCTGAGTTTCTGCATCTTTAACCTTAGTTATTATTACAAAGGTCACTCAGACAGCCCCAAGATTTCCCTTCTGAGAAGTTTATTTTTATATCCACATCTTTACTAATCCAGAGCTTATCTTTTATTTTATTTGTGTACACACACACACACACACACACACACACACACACACACACACACGAAGGCCAGAGAGGTCAGAGGACAACTCTGGGTGCCATTCCTCCTCAGGTGATAGCTACCTTGTGTTCCGAGGCAGTCTCTCACTGGGACTCTTGGGTTAGGTTATGGATCTGTCTGTCTCTGTCTCCTCAGTGTTCAGATTAAGAGCCTGCACCACCATGCCCCCGGCTTTGTACACGGGTGCTGGGGGTGAGCTCAGATCCTCAAGCCTGTTCTGTGAGTGCTTTATCAGCTGAGCTATGCCCACACAGAATTTAATTTCTATATCTATGTCTTTACAAACCCAGCACTTTTTTTTCTAACATACTGTATTGAGAAAGCTAACTCTGTTTGCCTTCAGAGTTCCTATGTAAGCAAGTCTATTTTGAATTCTCTTCAGTTTTGCCCCCTTGTCTATTTTATGGTCACATATTCCCCTCCCTCCTGGCCCACTTTCCTCTTTCTCCATTCTGTCCCTCCCTCCGTCGGTGTCGGGGATTGGATCCCCTGCCTTGTATATACCTCCTAGGCAGGCAGGCCGTGTGCCATGGAGCCACAGCTTCAGCTCAGCAGCTCGTGCGGATCACGGTGAGCTTTGCTAGCTGGCGAGGCAAGTCTGTCTACACCACCTCTCCACTTCAGAGTCCACAAGAGCGTTCTTCTGCATCAGTGTTAGGCGCTTGCCTGTTTCCCAAGGCCGACTTAGGCTTGAATCATATTACCTGCGTAAGTTTCGGAAGCTCTGCCCACTGCAAACATTTTAGAAAGGACCCATGGAGATGTGGCCTTTGTGATAGAGTCGTTCTTCGCTCTTTTCCTAGACTTCCATTGGAATTAAACCAGTGGGTGAGACCGCAACAGGATGAGCTGAGGAGGACATCTCAGCAGGCAGGACGTGCTGCTCCTGGCGGTTCCAGGTCTACATGGATGAGGCTGTATGTACACTGGTAGCATCAGGGTCGCCGTGGCAGCATCAGGGTCGCCATGAGTTGCTTGCACTTTCAAGAGCAAATGGTAAAACTGAAAGTTGCCCTCAAGGATTTTTATGTAGTAGAGAACAGCAGACCACCTTGGCAGACCTTAGGGACACAGTGAGTCCAGAAAGCCTCCTCTGAGAAAACATGGCTAGAATTGTATGCTGACTTGAGCAGGACAGGGACACAGATGGAAAGGAAGAGTAGGCTCAGATGGGGGAGGAGGACCCTCAAAAAGCAGATCTTAGAAACTGCTATGTCACCTTTCCGTTACGATAACAGAACACCTGAGGTAATCACCTTGCAAGCAGGAAAGGTTGGAGCTGGGCGATGACCGGGTTGATCAGTACTGGCCGCGCAAGTGTGAAAACTTAGATTCAGATCCACAGTACCAGTGTAGGAAACTCTGGCCGTGGTGGTGTGTAATTATAACACCAGCGTTGGTGGTGCCCAGACATGTGCGTCTCAGGAGTTTGCTGGCCAGATGTCTAGCCAGATGTCTGGTCGATGTTCAGTGATGGATCCTGTTTCAAAAAATAAGACGGAGAGGGGCCAAGGAGGCCATCTGAGGTCAACCTGTAGTCTCCAGATGGATGCACACATGTGTATGTGCCTATGCACGCACACACGCACACACGCACACACGCACACACGCACACACACACACACGCGCGCGCACACACACACACACACACACACACACACAGAGTCATGTACTCACACCACACACATGCCAGAAGATTAAAACGTGACATTTCAGTATATGCTGGCAGCATTGTGGGAGCCACATCTATCAGACATCACGAAGGTCACAAAGAATGCACGTAGAGAAGAAACGGAATGAGACAGCGGGGATCCAGAAGAAAATGAAATCAGAAATGACTGAAGGATAAGGGATAAGGAAAGCAGGGGCAGTCGGATCCATTGGGATGAAGAGGGAGAAAGTACATGAAGATAAAGATGGGAAAAGTAAGAGCCCAGAAGGCAGGCAAGGGACCAACACCGTGATCCCTGTGTGCATCCACCCAAGCAGCAGGTGAGATAAATCCTTAGAACCATTGTGCAAGAAAGCATTTTCCTGAAATAAATAAAAGTCCTTGGGAGGATCCACTGTGCAGACAGGATAATCAGCAGGAGGCAGAAGGAACGGAGAGGAGGCTACAAGTTAGCAGGCTTTCAAGACCATCCTGTGCACTAGTAACGTCACAGCCAGATTCCGTGCTGGCGACCAAGAGAGTCTGTTCATTAAACAAGACAGCTCGGGAAGGTTTTGAAATGACTGCCGACCCGGACAGGTAGCAGAGCAGAACTGGAGACCTGTGCCCCAGTCCCTCGTGGTTGAGGATGCTTTCTCTATAAAAAGCAAACGTGGCATCATTTGCCTTGTTTGTCCTTCTCTGAACATTTTGGGAGTCAGGTTGCCAGCTCCATGTGACATCATGCCTGCCAGGTTAGTGTGCTTTCTCCACTGAAGGAAGATTGCTGTCTGGCCAGTGCAGCCCTCTCTGGATTAAGAAGTCAACACTGGGACAACCTTTCTGCCCAGTCTGCAGACTCCATTCCAGTTTCATCAGACGACTGCATTTTTTCTCTCTCTCTCTCTGTGGTCGCCACCATCCTCAAACCTACAGCCCACAGGAGGAGACCTCTGCTGTTCATCCTAAATGTTTCTTCCAAGGGAAACAGACTTGGAACAAACCCCAGTCTTTATAGTTTGATTGTGTAAGGAGAAGGCTTTCTTCTTTATTTCTGGTTCCGGCTGGGTGGCTTTGATTGGGAGCTTTGAAGAGGTCCAACGACACTTCAGGCTTTTGCAGAGTAGAGGGAGCAAAAGGAAGCCTGTGGTGGGTTTTGCTTTTCGCTGATGGCTTCCTACTATGAGAACTTGGCGGGCATGCATTGCACGCCTGCTGATAGTCCAGACCTTCCGTGAGGTTTTACCGCTGCAGAGCGTCTTTGGTGTGATGGTCCTGGAAAGAAAGATGTTGACACCGCTTCCTCTCAGCTGCTAGGACAGTGGTTCTCAACCTGTGGGTTCTAACCCCCAAAAGGGGTCGCCCGTCGGATACCCCACATATCAGATATTTACACTACAATTCATAATGGTAGCAAAACAGTTATGAAGTAGCAATGCAATAATTTTATGGTGGAGGTGGTCACCACAACACGAGGAACTGTGTTAAAGGGTTGTGGCAGTAGGAAGGTTGAGAAGCACTGCTTTAGAACCTTACCCCTTCTTGGTACCCCTTGGGCTGCCACCGGAGAGACTATCATCTGGTTATATGGGGGACACCCTCAGATGCTTTAGATGCCTCATTTACCCTTAACAAATGCCCACGGGATGGCTCAGTGGTTGAAACACTTGCTGCTGAGCTTGGAGGCTTACTTGAGATCTCTGAGACCCACAAGGTGGAAGGACAGAATCAATTCCTATAGGTTGTCCCCTGACTTGCCCATGTGTACTGTAACATGCATGCCCATAATGCCCCCAATAAACAAACGAACAAACAAACAAACCTTTAAGTACCTTGCGGTAATCACATAAAGTGGGAGAAATATTTTGCCTCCCGTTTATAGAGGTTTTGCCAATGGGTGGTTGGCCCTGCTGCTGATAGGCCTACAGTGAGGAAACACATCATGGGGAACATGTTGTAAAATAAAACTGCTCATCTGGTGTGTGTGTGTGTGTGAGTGTGTGTGTGTGTGTGTGTGTGTGTCTGTCTGTCTGTCTGTCTGTCTGTCTGTTCTTTGTAAGCGCATGATCTTGTAGTGACCTAGACATCTCCCACTGGGCCTCAACCCCTAAAGGATCCTATTACCTCCCAGTTGTGACACCCCTGGGAACAAGGTTGCAGCACATAGGTCTTTGGGGATCACTGAATATTCAAGCTATAGTCTCTGGTGGCTGTAATGAGTTCTATTCGCTCCCCTGGGGACTCTGGCTATGCACCTTCCTGTGTCCTGGACTTCCTGTGTAGAGACTTGGCAAGTTGAGAATGGGATTTATACGCCTGTCTTCTCAGCATGTCAGACCTAACTGGATTCTATTCCTGCATTTAGATATTTTAGCCATTATTTTCTTTTTACCCTCTGCCTCATTGAGCTACGATCAACAAGTAAAAAAAATCACACATACTTAAGGTAGCAATGTAGTGTTTTAGTATGTCTCCTGTGATGATTGTCCCACAATCAAACTAATTAACAAATCCACCGGATGACAGTTCCCTGTGGGTGTGTTGTGGTGAGCACATTGGGGAGCGCCCGTAGTCAGCTTCCAATATGCAGGTCATCACGAGCTGCCACTGTCCCGGCATGGACTAGGTACTGGAACTCGTACCTGAAGGTTTGTGCACGTGAGCTGCGTCTCACTTTCGAGTCACTTTTGAGATAATGGCTCCATGTTGTGACGACCTACTCGGTTTCCTTCCTCATCTTGTAACTGAGAGGGATCACATTTTACTTATGGGACACAGTGCAGTGAGACAGACAGTGATTTATACAGTGAGCCTGGAGGAGCCAGCTGTGTGAAACACTGGCATTCTTAGGTGTGTGTGTGTGTGTGTGTGTGCGTGCGCATGTGTGTGTGATTCTGGGGACAGTAAGTGTAAATAGAGCACTTCATTGTATCCGTGGCTGCAGGAGCCTTAGTGAATAGTCTCTCTCTCTCTCTCTCTCTCTCTCCCCCTCCCTCTCTCTCTCTCCTCTCTCTCCTCTCTCCCTCTCTCTCTCTCCTCTCTCTCCTCTCTCCCTCCCCCTCCCCCTGCTATCCCCGTGTGTGCGTGCGTGCGTGTGTGTGTGTGTATCGGGGTCTCTTGTAGTACAGGCTACCTTTGCAGTTGCTATGAGGCTAACTGTGGTTGTACACTGGATCCTACTGCTTCTATCTCTCTGAGTGCTTGGTCTCCAGAAAAAGCCCCTACACCTGGATTTTCTTCAGATTTCAGACATGTACTTTGAAACACCTGAATCTACCCTAACAAACCTAAACTTTAAATTTTTATTATTTTTATAATTTTCTGTGTAAATGTCTGCCTTTATGTATGTATGCGAAATGTCCATGCGTTGTGAGCCATCATGTGGGTGCTGGAAATTGAACCTGAGTCCTCGGCAGGAGCAGCCAGTGCTCTGAACTTCTAAGCTCTCTCTCCATCCCAAACAATATATTTCAGACGGACGTGAAACTTAATTGCTCTGAAACTGATCCTTAAGACTTGAGCTGATTCTCTAGTAGAAAAATGTTTGAAATGCGATGAGATGGTAAACTTTTATTTGAAAAATAAACCTGGCCATCATCTAATTATAAGATTAGTTCAGGCTTGTCACCTCTAATGAGATCAGTCGGAGTGAGTCACGTGTGTGTTTGGGGTCTGCATCTGTGGTTCTTATGCGGATCAAAGATACTCAGAAAAAACTGCATCTGTGCTAAATGTGTGGGGATCCTTTGAGTCCTTCCCTGATCAGTGCAGGGAGCAGCTGCCTATGTGATGTCTGTTACATTAGGCATCGTACAATCCAGGTGCAATTTAAAGTGCACGGGAGGACGTGTGTAGGCTCTATGCCCAGACCGCCATTCCAGTCCCCCCTCGTGTGTGCGTGCGTGCGTGCGTGTGTGTGTGTGTGTGTGTGTGTGTGTGTGTGTGTGTGAACATGCCTGAGAAGGCAGACTTGAATATCCAGTGTCCTGCTCCATCGTTTTCTGTCCTATCCCTTTGATGCCAAAGTCTCTCACTGAACCTGAGACTAGGCTGGAAGCCAGCAAAGGACCCTTATGTCTTTGTCCCTTACAGTATTGGGGTTGCAGAAGTGTGCATAAAAAGCCATATCCAGCTTTTTATGTGGGTGCTGGGGATCCAGACTCAGCCCCTTAGACATGTGTAGCAAGTGTTCCTACCAAACGAACCATCTCCCTAGACATACTACGCAATTTTATATAAGAGACGAGTATTCCTGGATTTTGGTGCCTGTTAGGGAGTGGAGTCCTGGAAACAGACAGAGGAACAGTCAGAGACACAAAGCGATAACCATAGACACTTAGGGACAGCTCCAGACATAAAGGAGTAGCCACAGGCACTGAGGAACATCGAGGGACAGCTGTGGTGGCTCTCACTGAATATACGTGGTGTTTTTGAGAATCAGGTTTGGAGCTCTAATGAGTACAGGTATTTAACATGCCGAGAAGCAGGCTGGCCTTGATGAACGTAAGCTTACCAAATTTCCGGATCTAACGAGCCATTATTTTCTAGTTACGCCTAAGAATTATTTTCAGCCACTCACAAAGACAGTATCTCTATAGAAACTGATTTTTTTGACCTCATGTCAGCAGAAGCAGAGTATCGAGTATCTATTTTACACTTGCCACATCCAATGTAGACTTGGTGTCAACAGACCCCCCTCCAGGCTTGCCAGCACCATTGGGTGCCATTAGAGGCTACGGGACACAGTAGTATTGGCTCTCCAAACAGGAGGGAAGCTTAAGGAATACCAGCTGCCAGTCTGTTGCAACATGTAGTATACAGTTGCTGCTCAAGGCTGTCATGTTCTTTGTGATATAGACATGTACATACATACAAATATATATCATGCTTAATACGCAACATGTAAGTACATATATGTACAAAGGCATACACACAGATACATATATACAAATGTACACAGATGCATGTATGTATACATAATACATGCATACCAATGCACACACGTTCATGCATATACATGCATTCACACATATCAATACACACCTGCATGCATACATACATAATACAATGACACACACACACACTATTACTTTATTACTGTGCATGGGCTGTTCTGTCATCAATACCCAAACACCAGCCCATCGACCAACCACAACCATAGGGAAATCCCAGAATACCCTTAGCCACTCATGGTTCTTCCTAGTAGCCCAGATGAGGCATGGATTTCAACGACAGGGATGGAATCAGAACTCAAGGAATGAGGGAGCCAAGCGGTGCTCTGCTGTGGAGAAAGAACCTGGCACCATGCGCTCTCTGGCACTGGAAGTGGTGTAGTCAGTCCTGCCTCATCCACTGGGGGCACCGCCGAAGACTCCCAGGGGTTGCCAAAAGTTTGGCGAGTGTCCAGCCTTTTGCAGCCTGTGTGTGTCTTTGTGCTTACCTTGCACCACAGTCGTAACTTTGGCAGTTTGAGATCTAACATCAAACTGGCATTGAACGTTTCCTTTTCAATTTCATGAATAGAAGATCTGTTCTTACTGTGCATTGTAGCAGCCTTAGCACATATATTTTTCTTACCAAATGGAGAGTTTTCCGTTGTTTACACAGGGAAGTTTTACGTTGTTTCCACCTCCTTTCTGCTGCTTCTGAGTTGCCTGCATGACTACTCTTGTGTGTTGGGGCTGTTCCTAGGTAAAATAATGCTTACCTCAGTACACATGCGTGATCCCACAACGTCCGAAGTGGAAACAGAGGTGGCCTGGTAACTAGCTGGCCCCGGAGTCAACAGTGTGGATGCATAGGATGAAGGGACGATTCCTATCTCTGGCAGGACAGAGCGGATGGTACGAGAGTCCAGCGCACCCGCTTAGTACAGGATGCAGTTTAAAATTCACCAGTCATCTCTGGGATCTTTTTACTTAGTACTTCAGACCACGATTGACTGTGGGAAACAAAGCCCAGAAAGCAAAGTAGAGGCTAGAGGATCTATTTAAGGAAGTGATAATGACCACAGTGTTGACTTTAATATATGCTCATGGCAAGTAAATCTCAGAGGCACAAGCAGAAATGCAGACCCGGTCCTGAGCTCCTGCTTGCTCTCCCTTGCTCAAAGGTCAGTGTTTTCAGACTTTATTCTTCCTCATTGGTGTCCCAGCATCAGCTACTTCACATCTAACATCACAGAAGCATGTCTCAGGCCACTGAGCTGTGGTCGGTCATTCGACCTGTTTCTCCTGTCTGGTGTCCTCTCCTTCTAGGTGCTCATATTGAATTCCCCACATTTTCAGGAGGCCTTAGCCACTCAACTGCCTCCTCTTTGGTGCTGAGGGCTTTGTTACATGGTTGATTTTTTTAACCAGCGCAGCCTCTGTTCTTTTGAAGGTAACGGCAGCTGAGTATCTGGCTTCCTGTGCTCACCGTGTAGGTCCCCCCACACCCCAGTTTTCATCTCTTTGCCTTTCGCTTTTCAATCTGGGACATTTGTTCAGATCCATCCTCAGGACGTTCTATTGAAATCTTCAGTGGTAGCTGCATCAGAGACAGCGGGATGAGTCATGGAGAGGACTCCTGAGTGGTTGGGTTGCCACCATTTCTCCAAACTGAAGCACCTCATCCCAGAGAGGTGCCCAGTGGGCTGAGGAAGCTGATGAAGCATGGTTTGCTCAGTAGAGCCCACGAGACTTTCTAAGCTCCTCTGTGGGGTTCTATGAGCAGTAAACAGTTGCCGGAGAAGAGGAGACTTGCGTGGGCTCGCCTGCCAGGTGCGGAGGGACAACCAGCAACATTGCTTTCTGTCACCCGCACTGGAGTGTGCTTTCGGGGGCTGCAGCTGCCTTTGAGTCACCGAGCTTCCGGGAGCAACGTCCAACCTACACTCCTGCGTACGGTTCCAGTGAGCTCACAGGTCCTCCGGCATAGATTTGGGTGGGTTTGTTTCTTTGGTGCCTCATGTCCTCTCCAGGAAAGTCACAAGACACAGAGGCTGGACAGTGTGTGGGTGTGCAGAGCTTTATCAAAGGGACATGGAGCAGTGGGGGAGAAACCCAGGAAGTCTCAGGGTCCGGGCCACCCGTGCGAGGCTCACGGGGTCCTTTCTAGGAGACAGGCTCATTGGAGTGGAGATGTTGTTGCCTTTCTGGATGTGTAGTGAAACCAGGCATCTTGACCAATTCAGGCAAAGGCTAATAGGAAAGAGGTGTCAACGACCACGTCAAACGTTTCTGCAAACATCTGACAGTCGCTACGGGCTGCCCTCTGGGGCCGTCTCAGATCCTACACAGCAGAGGCTGGCGATGATTGCTGATTGGCACATCCTTCTGGCTTAGCTGAAGGTGATGACTGTTCTCTGAGACTCATACAAGGTGGTGGTCGGGGGCAGCAGACGAGGTGAGTCGTCTGCTCTTCCAGGGAGTAATTGATCTGTAAAGTGTTTGTCACTCGCACAAACTAGAGTTGTCTGGGAAGCGACAGCCTCAGTTGAGGAACTGACTCCACCAGCTCGTCTTGTGGGCTTGTCTGTGTGGTATTTTCTTGATTAATGATTGATGTGGGAGGGCCCAGACCATTTTGGATGGTGGTTCTGGGTTGTGTGAGAAGGTCCGCTGAGCAAGCCATGAGGATCCAGCCAGTAGCCAATGCTTGTGCATGGACTCTGCTCGAGTTCCTCCTCAGATACCCTGGGTGATGGACTGGAACCTTCTCCTTCCTGAGTGGGTTTTGGTCTACCTTTTATCATGGCAACAGAAAGCAAACTAGGACAATAGTCATAGGTCCTTTTTTGTTCTCTTTCATATTTTGTGTTAATTTTCTTAGTATTTGTGTAACCTTTTGGTTATATTACTTGTTCATTTCTTCTCTATAGTCCTAATCGGAATTGAGTATAATAAATGTCTTGTGTGGGATAATTTTTGTTTGTTTATTTTTCTGGAGCTTTTGTGACTCCGTCTTTCTTCAGTGGCTTCATGGTTCTTGATTCTCCTATGATTTCTATAGGGTTGATGAGAAGAGATGCGGGCACATTTTCTTTACCTGTTTGCTCTCCCCACTGAACGAGGACCTGGCTTAGTCCTGCCTGTGTATGCCTAGGGCTCATCAGCTGCCAGGCCTCACCTCAGGGCATTGGGCTGGGCACAGTGAGCTGCTCTTTTGAAATGGTGTTGTGATAATCTGAAGAACCTGCTCTTCAGTGTGACCTCTAGCTTTGGAGGCAGAAGGTTCATTTTCTTGTTGAAGGATTAATCATTTGGCTTCTGGACCACCCATTAGTGATGTTAGTGCCAGGGGTGTGAGGGGCTGAGGTACATATATACTTTAATACCTGCGGGCCATGCAGACTTATAGATACCGACATTGCACCCCTCCAGAGTTTCTCAAGGCATGAAATGAACCCCTCCCCTCTGCTACCTCTCTATCCATAGCCGATGCTAACTTTCATTCACACGTTCACTTGTCTTCCTTGTCTTCTGTTCCATGGAAGGAAGCAGGACTCCTGGGGAGTGGCTACAGTCCAGGGCTAGTTAACAAAGCCTGATTCCAGTGGCTGTCCCTCAGGCATGGCCTTGGTTTTCCTATGCACTCTCTGCCTTAGTTCCTGCTGCTCAACAGAAACTTTTTAGCCCTTATTGTAGTTACTGAAAGGATAATATTTCTGAAAATTCGAATTGACCCATTTTTTTTATTCTTCCTGGGAAGCGTGTTACTGCGTGTTGTGCCAGCTAAATCAAGGGCAGTTGTTGCTTTGGGAGAGGGGCAGAGACTATCTAGAACAAAGAACTCATTACTCTGCCTTGAGTCCCAAAGCTAACTTTCTTGAGTCTCTAGAGAGACTATAGCCATGAAAAACAGGATTTATTACAAGGGGAAAAAAGAATATTGTTTCAGAAACTTTCCTTTGTATATGGAGACCAAAGCTAGGGAAGGCTTGAAAATGGTTTTATTCGTAAGTCCCATGTTAACAGGATGAAGATGGGATGGAAGGAAAAGGAACAGGAAGTAGGCAGAAAGGGAAGGAGCACTCTACTGGATCCACACAGTAAACAGCAGATAGGTAAACAGCATCCATGGCGTCTCTTACACTCTACCATTTCAGCATATTGCAGGAGCCATAAGTATCTCATGGGTGGGAGATGCTAACCCTTCTTTTGCACAGGATAGTAAATATTTTAGGCTTTGTAGGGTGTGGGGATTCTGTGGCAACTATTAACTCTGCTGTTGTAATGAGAAAGCAATCACAGGCCGTGCATAAACAAATGAAAAGTCAGGGCTCAGTAACACAATGTGTCAATCAAGCAGGGCAATGCAGGGAAGTGTCAGAATTTGTGTGTGGGGGTCAACATCTCTAGTTCTAAAATTCCTTATGAATTGTATGTACAAGAATAGTATCTGGAGTTTCCATATTGTGTGGGACATGTTGAAGGTGGATTAAACATCCTTCTCCAGGGTCTAGCCTGGTGAGTCCACTGACCCTCCCTTCTCCTCAAGCCACATGATCTAGCCTGGGTCACACATCCAGTGTTCCTGCCTAGTCTGACCACCTCTGCCTGTACCACAACCAACCTCTGGTCTTCCTGTAAGACTAGACCTAACTGCTCCTGACCCTCAGGCCACTCCCAAGCCACACCCAACCTCTCCGCCCAGTCAGATGTACCATCACACTTGTAGCAGGAGCACATGCACAGGTCACACCAGTCCCTCTGTCCACCTGACTTCATCCTACCTACACCGTTTCCAGCTTCACAGTCCAGCCTGCCTTCACATCCTCTCTTGTGCCTCAACCCCCTCTTTCCATATCAGACACAGAACTAACAAAAGAAGTCCACATGTTCAGATCTCATCAGGAAAATATAAACAACATGAAAGACCAACCCATATAGCCTCTCTAAAGCCCACTCATCCCATGGAGGTTTTTGCCAATGAGAATTACCCTCGATGAAGCCAAGGACACAGAATTTCAAAGAACAATCATAAGCTTCAACAAAGAATTCAAGGGGTTTTAAGAAGACACAAAAGAAACATTCCAATGAAATGAAAGGGAAAGGACTAGGATACCTGAGTGGTGGTAAAGGAAACACAGACGTAAGACTGACGGACACATGCAGACAGCCCAGGATTTGAAAATGGAATTCAGTAGGGATAGAAACAGTGGAGAGGACTCAAGCTGAAATCAAGATGGAATTGAAAAAAGATAAAACCGACATTCAGCTCAGAAATTTAAAAGGAAGTATTACAAGTAGACGGAATCAAGCGGAAGATAGGACAGCTGGTCTGGATGAAGTAGAGGACCTACAACAAACAGACGAGGAAAAAAAAATTAAACTGTAGGAAAGGAGCACACAGGAAACTCGGGACACCATGAAAAGACTAAGATGAGGAAGAAGAGTCCAAGTCAATGGCAAGGACCAGATCTTTAACAAGATCATAGATGAAATCTTCCCCAGGCTAAGCAAACACACATCATACAGGTACAGGAACCACACAACACACCAAACAGACAACGCTGAAAAAGACAATCCCTAGTGAATCATGGTTAAAACATTAAGTATCCAGAGCAAAGACAATATATCGAAAGCTATAAGAGAAAAAAAATCACGAGTTACATATCAAGGCAAACAGACTAACTAGAGCTGATTCCTCAGTTGAAACGTTGAAAGCCGTAAGAGCCGGGAGCAATGTGTTCCAAGTCTTAAACAGCCATGAAGGCCAATCTAGACGGATATGTCAATCAACACTCTCTGTTGTCGTGGAAGGAGAAAGAAAAACTCTCCACAAAACAAACGACCTAAGAGGATGTAGTCAGCAAACCAAACCTGGAGAAAACATAGGCACCAGTATTTCAGGCTGAAGAGAGAAATAAATGTAACAGAGACTGGAAAGAAATATGAAGCCATAATTATCAAAACAAGAAGTACCACTGGGAACACCAACACCAAAACAAAACAAACAAAAATTAAAACAACAACAAAAACTTCCCCCCTACACAATGACCACCAAGTAACAGAAACATTTCCGTAGTAGTAACTTTAACGGCCTTGGTTCTACAGTCAAAAGACACAAACGGACAGAATGGATCAAGAACCAAAATATCACCTCCATTTTCTACAAGAAATATGTCCCACTGCGTTCTGCCTCTCTGCCAGGGGTGTCCAGACACCACCAGCACACTGGCCTGGAGAAGGCAGAGCAAAGTCTCGAAAGGGGAGTGGACAGTCTGTGTTTCCCTTCAGGGCATCAGATGAATGCTTTGGCTCTGGTCTCTTCTCTGGGTACCCAGACACTGCAGGTGCAGCGCCTGGAGGTCCAAGGCCCACGTTTCCCACTCGGGGCATCTGTATATCAGGCAGGAAGGGAAAAGCCCAGCCAGAAACAAGCAGGGTCCAGTCCAATTGGGAGTGAGTGCTAGGTACCAGGAGAACTCCTCTAGAGTTCTTTAGGTGAAGGTCTTCCCAGTGGAGATCATAATGGAGCACCTCTCTGAGACAATTCTTGCTTGTTCGTACTTCTTTATTGGAGATGGGTGTGAATGCGTGCATTTTATTTGGGGTGACCCAGGGATTATAGACCTCTTGTGGGAAGGGCGTGAGAATTACCCAGGAAGGGAAGGTCAAGGGCGGAAGGCTCAAGGCTATCTAGACACCTCATTAGCATGGAGAAGAACTCCAGGTTACCTGACTGAGTACACGTGGTCTTCTCGGTTGGTGGCCTCAGAGTAGGCATTGAAGTCTGGGGGAGGTGGGTTGGGGGACAGCTCCTACCATCTCAGATCTCACGCCGCCTCACCAGTTCTTATGCCTGTCTGGTAGGAGGGTTCCCCCATGCCCTAAAGAAATCTATCTTAGCGTTAAAGCTAGGCTACCTTAGAGGAAAAGACGGATGCACGGCACTCTAATCAAATGAGACCAGGAAGGAAGCAGGCGAAAAAATAGATTTCAAACTAAAACTACTCAGTAGAGATAAAGAGGGACACTTCGTTCTGATCAAGGGGACAGTGAGCCAAGAAGACATTACTGCCCTTCACACATGTATGCATTCTATGTGCAGTCTGGTGCACCCAATTTTATTAAAAGCACTACTGGATACAAAGACACAGTGTAACGTCAACCCATCAGTGCCAGCAATTCGAATACTCCACTTTCTCCAATAGATAGGTCACCCAGACCAGAAGCAGAGGGACATCGGAATCCATTGAAGTCACCTCCATCCAGCAGCACGTGGAAGCTCTTCTGAAATAGATCACATCCTGGCCCACGAAACAAATCTTCACAAACTCAAGAAGATTGAAGTAACCCAGTGTTATCCAAAGGCAATCCCATAAAAATTAAAATTGACAGGAAAAAACCCTCTAGTAAATACACCAACTCATGAAGATTACACAACCCATTATGATGATAAATAGATCAAAGAAGAAATCAGGAGTAAAAGGAACGAAGGAGAAAGGAATGAAACTTCCCTGAACTAAGTGAAAATGAGAACAGAACACAGCAGAATCTCTGGGACCCAGAAAAGCTGTCCGAGGAGGGACATTTATAATTCTAAGTGCTTACATTAAAGAGTCACACACAACACAAATACACGACGTAACAGCGAAACTCAAGACTTTGGAACAACAAGGACAAACCCAACCCAAATCCACTTGAGATGGAGAAATAATAAAAGCCAGGGCAGAAGTTACTGCTACAGAAACAGAAAGACAAAATACAAAGGACCAGTGGATCTCTGAGTGGGGTTCTTGGAGAAGATACGATTGGCAGACCCTGGGCCCAACTCCAAAAGAAAAGAGAGGATACCAATGAACAGGATCAGAAATGAACAGGAAAACATTACAACGGACACCAAATCCAGGGAACACCATTGGAACTTGCATCCCATTAAATTTGGAAACTCGAGAGAAATGAATGATTCAGACAAACCACCAAAATTACACGAGAATTCAGCAACCTACATAGACCCATAACAAATGAGACTGAACTAGAAAGCCTTCCAGTTAAAACAGTATCCAGGGCCATCTTCAACTGCCATCCTTGTTATATTACCCCTTCCTTCCTCTGTGTGTCTCACTCCCATATTGGAGCACCCACACTTTTCCCATTTCACCCACCAGACCTCTACTACCCTGCAGCTCCCTTCTCTGTTGGTCCCTTACACCAGCAATGGCCCATTCTTACTTTCCCGGCTTCTTTAGTTACCCCAGGCTATGAACTCAGCAGGCCTGAAGATTTGGAGGTAGGAGCCTCAGATGAGAAGGAACATGCTACGTTTGTTTTTCTGGGTCTGGGTTACATCACCCCAGACCCAGACATAACCTTTCTGGTTCAATGCATTTATCCTCAAGCTTCATGATTTCCTTTTTCTTTACCTGTGAGTGGTGTTTCAGGCTGTGCATGTATCACATTTTCGTTACCCTGTCTTCAGGAGAAGGGCAGTTTGCTTCTGTCCCCCAGTTTCTGTGATTGTAGCCACGATGATCACGGCTCAGCAAGTATCTGGATAGTAGGATGTTGAGCCCTTCCGGCATGTGTCCAGGAGCGATACACTGGGTCATATGGTAGGTTTACTCTTAGTTTGGGGAAATTCTCCACACTGATTTCCAGGGTCTACACAAGCGCAATCCCACCGACAGTGAATAGGGGTCCTCCTATCCCCACGCCCTCCCTCCACCACGTGTTTTCCTTGTTTGGCTGATCTTTGTCATTCTGCGTATGAAACCTCAGGCTGTTTTGATTAGTGTTTCCATAACTTCTAGGGAGGATGGACACTTTTGGAGGTAGTTCTAAGCCATTTGTTTTCTTGTTTTGAGAACTGCCTGTTCGTGTCCCAAACCAGTGTTTTCAAATGAGTCATTTGTTTCTTTCTTTTTCTTTCCGTGTGCTGCTTTTCTCCCCAGTTGGCTGTTCCTTTAGCTGCGCACAGACTTTCTAGTTTTGTGAAGTCCCACTTGTCAGTTTTTGGCTTTAATGCTTGAGGAAATGTAGTCCTGACCAGGACCACACCTATATCACGCAGGGTACTGCCTAGCTTGCCTTCTGTCAATTTTGGTGTGTCCAGTTTCACATCTAGGTCTTTGATCCACTTAAAGTCAGTCTCTGCAAAAGGTCTCATGCCACTCTTTTGCATGTGGACATTCCGTTTCCCCGGCACCCTTAGTTGAAGATGCTTTCTTTTCCCCAGTGCACGCTGTCAACACCTTAGTGAAATAGTAAGTGGCTGACACCACATGTACTCATGTCTGGGTCTTCAATGCTTTCCTATTGGTTTACATGTCTACCTTGGTCCACAGTACCACACTGTTTTTATTAGGATGGCTCGGTACTCTGTAGTATATTTTAAGATCTGGAATGGTAACTGTCCCTCCTGTATCATTGTTTTGTTGTTGTTCAGGAGTGTTTTTAGCTATTATGTTTTTTTTATAGTTTCATTTGAATTTTAAGATAGTTTTTTTCCTATTTCTGCAATGAATGAGAGCGACCTGGATTGTATACATTGGATGATGAGATCAGGGTGACAGGGATGAATGATGAAATGTGGATGTGTGTGTGGATGTGTGGTCTTGTCTGACAAAGGTATTCTGCATGTGTGGTTAAGTTATGGGTGTTGAAATGTCCAGTTCATGCTGGGTTATCCAGTGGGCCCAGTGTCAGTACAAGAGAGGGAGACAGAGCAGGTCTGTGTCAAAAGACATGATGACGATCTCGAGAGGAGGATGCCATGAAGGAAAGTCACATGCCAAAGTCTGCAGGCAGCTGTGGAAGCTGGGAAAGCCAGGAAATGAGGGTAGGAAAGTGTTTCTCTGTTCAAGGCAGGAAATGGTCCTCTGTTCAAGACAGGGAGAAGGGTTCTCTGTTCAAGACAGGGAGAAGGGTTCTCTGTTCAAGGCAGGGAGAAGGGTTCTTTGCTCATGCCTCAACAAGGAGTGACAGGCATTTTGTCACTTTGAGCGTAGCTGAGTGAGACCTATTTTTAGACTTCTGTCTCCCAGAACTGTGCTATAAAACAGTTGTGTGGCTTTGAAGCAAGTAGGATGGTAATTTATTTGAAGAGCAGTGGGGAAGAGATACGGTTGAGAAATTCAGGGGGCTACAGGGGCAAACAGGAGACAGTAGTTTTGTCCGAGTTGCCCAAGCATGAAATATTAATCATCTAGCTATGCCTCGGCCTGGTGGAGCCCAGGTCTGCTGGAATCAGAATAGATCAGCAGCTGTCACCACAGTCTTAACTTCTAGGGACTGGCTCAGGTGACAGCCATTGCAGTGATGTGTCTGGGCGGTCATGGTGTAAGCAAATCAGGACAGACATAAAGCCTGACATTGTTGTGTCCTTTGGGACACTGCTCTTAGAGACACATACACTACCTCATTCAAACCTTTTGGTAATCTGCCGAGGATAGAGTAGGTGCCTTCTGCATGTTGTGAAGGTTAAATATTGTCAGGTGTGTTCCCCCCGGGGAGAGCTGTTCTAGGAGAGGGCTTGTGCAGAAAATGAAAATAGGAGATTTGCAGGGTCGCCTTGGATGGTGATGCAAAAAAAAGGGTATGGAGCCTGGGTGCTGGGTACCTAGCTGGGGCCAGGGACATGGGCATAGTCAGCAGAGGCCACATGTGTGTGTGTGGAAATCCACGAGGCTTCACGTGTACCTACCTGGTGGTCCTGAATGCTCCAGTGGAGTGGGGCAGCGTGCCAGCAGCAAAATGAAGTCTCCCTCTGCTGATCTGTGAGAGCGGAGAGAGAGGAATCAGAGGGCTGGCAGCCTGCTGCTTCCCTGCTTTCCCTACCACTGCCCCTCCTGCTTCGAAGTTGTGGGTGGGTGAATTTACAAGGGATCAGAGAACGCTTGGCCCAGGTGGATGGTGAAGAAAGTTCGTGGGATGACTGAGAAGGGCTTCTTGGACTTTTCTGAACCTCATTTTTGTCATTCGTAGAAAGGAGGGGGTTGAATCTGTGCTTCCTCCCAAGCAGACTGCACTGAGCCTGGTAGAAACCCCAAAACCCATGTCATCTCTCATCAATATATCCAAATGGATAATGCAGTACTGTTGTTCTGAGATAAACAGAGCACTGTGTTTGGATTCCAAGAGTTCTCACCTGAGGTAATAGCAGGAATTCAGGAACATGCAGGTTCCTATCTCCACATCCAGGGAGTAGACATGCAGACCCTGAAGGCATGTGAGCTTCTCCTTCTTGGCCGCCCGCCCCTCAATGAGTGACATATTCACAGGATCTCCTAGCTGAGAAGACCAGGTATCGGGTTAGGGAGCTGCCACCTGAAGTTGGAGCCCAAGCATAGAGCAACAGCCTTGGGTAGAGAAGAAGCTGTGGTGGAGATGATTGTAGAAGATGTGAAAGGCGGAATCTCTGGAATAACCAGGTGGCTCTTCTGGAAGGCTTTGCCAGAAAGGCCCAGAGAAAATATCTTTCCACAACTCTGGGCCAGAACACTACTGAACACTACTGGACTGAGAACATTGAATGAAGCAACGAGATAGGAAGCATTTTCTTTATCTTCCCGTGGGGATTTGGAGGGGATCTCTTCCTTGGAGGAGGAGTTAATGGGCATGTAGCAGAGGCACTGCCGGGTGACGGCCTGTGCTGTTTGTGGCCAGCTTTGTGTCAGCCTCATTTGACAGAACTAAGCTCTAGGAGGAGAAGGGAGGTTGGGAGGGAAGAGGAAGACAGGAGGATAGGGCATCTGTCTGCTCCAGCTCTAAAGTGACTGGAATGTGTGGCTGGAGCAGCAGATCTGGAAAACAGATGTCTCCCTGTATCCAGAGAGATACTACCCAAGGTCCTCAAAGCATGCAGACCCCAATATATACCATGATTGTTGACACAGGCACAGACACACACTCACACAGACACATATAGACACACATAGACACACATAGACACACACAGACACACACAGACACACATAGACACACACAGACACACAGACACACACACACAGACACACACACACATAGACACACATAGACACACAGACACACATAGACACACACACAGACACACACAGGCACACACACAGACACACAAACAGACACACACAGACACATATAGACACACATAGACACACACAGACACACATAGACACACACAGACACACATACACAGACACACACGGGCACACACAGACACACACACAGACACACACAGGCACACACACAGACACACATAGACACACACACAGACACATATAGACACACACAGACACACACAGGCACACATAGACACACACAGACACACAGACACACATAGACACACACACAGACACACACAGGCACACACACAGACACACAAACAGACACACACAGACACACATAGACACACATAGACACACACACAGACACACATACACACACAGACATACATACACACAGACACACATACACACACAGACACACATACACACAGACACACACAGGCACACATAGACACACACACAGACACACACAGGCACACACACAGACACACAAACAGACACACACAGACACACATAGACACACACAGACACACACAGGCACACATAGACACACACACAGACACACATACACACAGACACACATACGCACACAGACACACATACACACAGACACACACAGGCACACATAGACACACACACAGACACACACAGGCACACACACAGACACACAAACAGACACACACAGACACACATAGACACACACAGACACACACAGGCACACATAGACACACACACAGACACACATACACACATACACACATACACACACAGACACACATACACACAGACACACACAGGCACACATAGACACACACACAGACACACACAGGCACACACACAGGCACACACACACACACACACACACACACACACACACACACACAAAAGATAAGGCTTAACCTACAAAATAGCCCTAGTGAGAGATTAACAACCTCTAAGGTAGCTAAGCATTCCCTTCAGTTGGTGATGCTCCTGCCTCAGCCTTGAACATCTGTAATTACAGACCTGTGCCACCAGTCCTGACTAAATTAGTCATAAGTAATATTAACAAAATGACAAAATAGGACAACTGTTACACTAAAATGAATGAATGTTGCTTGAATGTGCTCTCTTTCACACCCTGGTAAGGTACCATCTTGGAGGCGGGTGACCATAGCACACCAAAATTCAGGTAAGGGGAATGTGTGGGTGACCAGGCAGGGATGGTAGCTTGTGGCCCAGGTGATAGGCCTCTGCACGGTGTGGAAGTGTGGCATACATGTACTAAATTATGACTCTCTATAGATGTCACAGTAGAATTCTGGAATCTTTCTTATAATAAATAGAATGAAAATATTATTAGCATATATTTTGTTGGGTGAGAGTTTCCTTTCTTAATTTTCTTTATTGAAAAAAATAATCTGCCGTTCAGGTATGATGAGTGCAGAAGGGAGCCCCAGACTCTGGCAACCACTCTCTTCCCTTGCTGGAAACTGTCATGTGCTGGCTTCGTCCACCCTGGGTGACCCCCAAGGGCACTGAGAAGACAGAGTAGTAACCTCTGCAGCTCTCAGGAGAAAGCCAAGCAGTGCTGATGTGCCTGATGGAGAACCAAAGCTCTCCCTCTGAGATGTGTTCCCACAGGAAGAGAGGATTGCCTCCACATCAGTGTGAACATGCTCCCATACCTGGTCTCTTAGAACTGTGTCAGCTACAAGCCATCAACACTCTGGCATGGGCTGAGAGGGTTTCGGGAGCCCCAAGCCTTCACTGAGGTTACTGAAGGTTACTGGCTTCTGGGGTTGGGAGAATTCGTTTTCTTGAAGGATGTGGCTTCAAGTAGGTTGATCAGGCTTCACTGGGAGTGTTTGGGCAGTAGAAATTGGATTCACTAGGTTATTAAAAAATAAAATGACATGTATTTGGGGGTAGGTAGGTGGTGTAGGTCTGGGAAGAGTTAGGGAGGGGAGTTGGTGACTATGATCAAACTACAGCATATGGAGTTCGCAAAGGGTAAGTTTGTTTTAAAAGTGGGTTAGAAGACACTGCCCATGTGTACCTTTTCACTAGCCCGTGACATTGCATCTCCTAGCTCACTCTTTAGCGTATGTATCTCACGCAGTTCCGAAAGTCTTCCTGGCTCTCTACGAGACGTCTGTACCTGCCAGTGGATTGTTCTCATTTATACTATACTGACCCTTGGAAATGTATCCTGAAAGGCGGTTAGATCATCCGAGCGCCCCCTCAAGGTTTCTAGGTGGAGGGTTGCTTATGACGTGGGCTGAAACATTGTTCAGACCACATCAGCATGCCTCTACAGTCTGCAGCAACAGCATCAACAGTGGCGAATGAACGACCCCACCCGGTATCTTCCTTATTCACTTCTGGGGTGTACCTTGCTTAGTCTTAAGCAGGGTTTCCTGGCAACTTACTCTGGTTTTTATCTTCTTCCTAAGAAATTACACTACCTGGTTAAATGTGTTTGTCTTTCTTACTAATACAAACCCCATAAATAAGCAGGTTTTGTATGCTATTGTGCTAGAATGTCTGTCACCTCAGTATTTGTCAGAGGAGGTGGCAAAGAGACTGATCAGTTGTCCATTTCTCTATCCCTCACCCCTTGTCCCCCTACTTCCTCTTCCTCCCCCTTGACTCTCTCTCTCATTCCCTTTTCTCTCTTTCCCTTTTTCCTCCCTCTCTCCCCTTCCCCTCCCTCCTTCCCCTCCCTCCTTCCCCCTCCCTCTTTTCTTCCTTTCCCTTTCGTTCCTCCTCTCTTTCTTTTCCTTTCCCCCTCCCCTCTCCCCTTCTCTCCCCACCTTTCAGTTTACTGGGATTTCTGCTTTTTTACACACGCCCCAGTTTAAAACTGGCATTTTGTTTTGTTCTCAGTTTTGTTAAGGAGGACTTCGGAAAGGCTCTCTGGGTGTTCTTGACTAATGTCTCTTGCAATTGTGTCTCTGTCAGCTGGGACTGTGATCATCTGAAGTCTCTGGGGTGAAATGCTTGATGCCTTCCTTGCTGAAGTGACTGGCAGCCCCTGTTGGCCAGCTGGCAGATGGACTGGGTCTCTCCAGTGCTGGGCTGAGCTGGCTTCCTTTCAAGGTGTTGGCCTCCAGCAGGGCAGGAGACCCAAGAGCACCAGGCAGAAGGGGAAAGCCTTTTCCAGCCCAGTCTCAGAAGTCCCATGATGTCATTTCCTCTGCTGGCTGAGCTGTCCACACCTGAGGGGCACACCTCACTCCTGGCCTGTAGACTAGAGAAGCATTTGGTGGGCTACACCGCCCCATGGCCATCAACAGAGCACATAGTTGACCACACGTGGTGATTATTACATTCTTTTTATATTACTAACTTAATATTTTTATTTTATGTTATATATATGGGTGTTTTTCCTGCATGCATGCCCTTGTACCACTTTGTGCCCAGTACAGACAGAGGCCAGAGAGAGGTGGTAGGTCTTAAACTGGAGTTATAGGTGCTTGTGAACTGCAATGGATTCTGGGAATTGAACCTGGGTCATCTGGAAGAACATCCAATGCTCTTAGATACTGAGCCCTCTCTCTAACTCCTAGACTGATAAGTTATATGGCACAAAACAGTTTCCCAGATCCTCCTGATATTTTAATCGGTTTGCAGTAAATTTATGAGTTAATCTAGAGAGAACTAATAGCTTCACAGTTCTGAACCTTTCTCTAGGAGAATATTATTATTTTTCATTTAATTTCACATTTGTCTCCTTCCCATTTCTGTAATGAAATATATAACGATGGGTAGTCCACAAGAAAAAGGTTTATTTAGCTCTCATAGTCTTGAAGGTAGAAGGTCCAAACATCGTGCTCTTCATTCTGGTCGGTTCCCCTGGCTGCCTCACATCATGGTGGATGACATCGTGGTGCTATGAGAGGAGATCATGTGATAGGACAGGAAGCCTGGGGATGGGGGATGGATATGGGGGTAGGGGGTGAGGAGGTAGGGGGTATGGCTGGTCAGGCTAGGGTCTTTTGATAATTCCCTCATAGGAACTAACCAAGATCCCTGAGACCTTCTAAAGGTCGAACTTCCAATGGTCTAATGATAACCCGAGAGTCTACCAGCTGAAGGTCTCTTGGTCTCCTACCATGGCCACCCTGGGACCCAACTGTATTAGTTACTTTTCTCCATGCTGTTACAAAACGAAGGAACAAAGCGCCAGAAGGAAAGGAGGAAAAAAGGGAAGGAAGGAAGAATGGAAGAAAGGAAGGTTGGTTTATTCTAACTCACAGTGTTAGAAGGGACAGGGCCCATCATGGTTAGGGAAGGCATAGCAGGAGTGCGAGGCAGGCTGGTCACGTGGGTCTGGAGTCAGGGAGTAGGCTGCAGACAGGAAGTGAAACGGGGCCATGAAATCTCAGGGCCAGTCGCCAGGAACCCACTTCCTCTAGCCAGGCTCCGCCTTCTGAAGGTTCTGTAGCTTTCCAAATGGCGTCACCAACTGGGAACCACGCTTTTAACCATGTGAGCCTGTGGTGATTTCACTTTCAAACCACAACTCCAAGCTTCTGAAACATGACCCTTGTAGGACATGTCTTATCTATCTAAGGATATTATTATTAGGATGTTATAATTATTATTATTGCCCAGTTCTTGTAGTTTTGCCCACAGAAGACAAGTTTGTTTTAGATGTTACTGGGAGTGGGATTTTTTTAATCTCTCCCAATGAGGTTTCTAACTTGTTTTGCTTGCTTATAGGAGAAAGATAACTTTCACGTTTTTTACCAGTGATAATAATGATAATAATAATGGTGACCTTTTATCTCTATTTCTTGCTATCACAGATATTTTGGGTTTGTTCTATTGTCCCATAAACCATCTACTTTATCTTTTTTTTTTAAAAAAAACATTGCCTTGTATCTCCATTGTGAGTATATGTAGTGTATGTCCACCAGTATTTTGATGGATTAGGTGTGTGTGTGTGTGTGTGTGTGTGTGTGTGTGTGTGTGTGTGATGCATACATGTGCGCACTTGAGTGAGATATGAATATCTGGATACATATATGAAGAACATAGAGAATTGAACCTGGGCTGTCAGGCTTTTGTGGTAAGCTCTGTTAACCTGCTGAGCTCTCACACTGGCCATGTAACTATCTTTCAATAAAATGTGTTTGTATTCTGGTGGATGTAAAGTCTTCAATTTTTTTATAGTTTTACTTAAAAAACAAACAAACAAACAAACAAACAAACCAATTAGCTTATGGCCAGACCAAGGAAGTAACTGTTATCATGGAGTTTCATCTCAATAAATATAGTTGTGGCATTTACAGGAGGGTATGATTTGCTTTGATAGCTCTCTGACTTCAGCACATCACATCCAGATAACAAACCTTCCACTAAGCTCCTCGGAGAGCTTCCCAAGTGACTTATTGATAGTGCAGCTTAGCTGTGGTGGAGTAAAGGTACGGCTGCTGAGGGAGTCCTCATACCTGGCTCCTTGACCTCGGCTGTCTCTGCGAGGGTCTGCTCATTAGCTGCTAAGCTGCCTGTCCATTTGCTTTCCTTTAATTTGTTTCAAGTGCTAGGGGACAGTGAGGAACAGTGGCTTTTAATTTGTTCTGATGGACTCAGTGCTGTGACAGTTTCCCCTCTCTGAAGGACCTTGTGCTCAGGAAGGAAGCAATGATGTGTGTCCTTCCTGTGACTGCTTTTCATTCTTGGCGTTGATTCTACCCCAGCTCCACATGAGGATCCTGGTGAACTTAAGCCAGTTACTATATCCCACTCAAAAGAACGAGCTCACCCCCAGGCTCAGTGGATTTCAAGACCCAGAGGAAGATTTTAGAACAGAGGCCACTGTCTTCCATAGTATGAAGGTTTAGGTTGGACCACCATAGCACTTGGTCACAATTAGGAGAGAGCCTGTGGGGGCTTGTGTGGACCACCAGACTGGAGGCAGAATAGAAGGTGTAGAAAAAAAATCACGACTCCATTGACTCTGAGCTCCTGGTCCAGCATTTCCCTGACAACGGTTCATACGTAAGCTTGTCAACCTGAGAGCCAATGGGTTCCCTTTGTTGTATCTGTCAAGCATGGTCCACTATTAACATGCATGCAAGTGAGTTCAGAGTTAAAGATATAGGTGCCCAACTATGGACTTCCTGTAATGAAAACTACAACTCATTTTTATCTGCTTTAGAACACAATGGTTTTCCTCCCAAACAAACAGAAGCATAACGGATAGAATTAGAGTCTCTCTTCATACCACAGAGCTTCATTAGCCTGTCCTCTTTAATAACTTCGTTTAGTTGACATAGCTAGTCCGGATTTTATTGGTTTGGAGTGTGTGATGCATTCTTTCAATACACAGTTTAATTTAGATGATCACAGCCCTTTAAAAATTGTGCTGGAACACACATAGCAGAGTCAGTCAATCACAGGAAGAGTGGAGTTCATCACTGTTCACACTGGCTGCGTGACCATTTCCCAGGGCCTTTCCTCTTGTGGAACTAAAACTTTGCTCCCATGCCTCCTCTCAGCCCTAACTTTGCCTTCCCATTCTTTCCTCCATTACTCCTGACTGTCCTCAGTCGCTGCCATTTGTAGGCACCAGATTCTGGTTGGTGACTTGGCATCTTTTGATCCTTTCTATCATTCCCTTTCTGCTGCCTTTCGCCTAGTGTGGCTTTGACCTTAGAGAAGTCGCTTCCTTTACTTTACCTTTTAAATGCTGTCAGGGTGGGACTTTTTGTTGTGTATTAGAAGAGTCAGTTTGGGCACCATTTCAAACCATTTATTTAGAGTTTCTAGTATCAAGTCATCTCACAGATTGTCATATCTGATGTCTACATTTGCCAAGACAGCGTGGTTCTGAGGGAAAGGCGACAGCAGCTTCGTCAGGTTGTGATTCCTGTGAAATGTTAATGTCTGGTAGTGAAGCAGGAGTATCACATGGATTTCCAGGGTCTTGATTGAGCATATGACTTCCCCTCAGGTAAGCCTGGTTGGCAATTCCAGTCTGAAGCACCAACAATGCTTGGGTCTATTTAGAATGGAGATTATATTTACAGTGTCCACTTTTGGGTATTTGCAGAAAAAATGCAACTGTATCTGCATTTGTGGTTTCTTTCTTTGTTTACCACAACCTAAAGCAAGCAAGCAAGCAAACAAACCAAAGAGGAGAGATACAGGACTAAACAGCTTGCATGTTTTATGTTGTATACCATTCTGACTGGTGTGATCTCATGCTGTCTGTCCAGGGCATGGATTGTTCTTTTGTGCATGGTATCCACATGGTATATGCTATCCACCCTTTAGTCACCTAAGTACTTGCCTTGCTTAGCATATTGACTTTGATGGTACTATAGACTATTGTCTTGTTCCAGCACCTTCTACAAAGTAACCCAGCACTGAATCACAGTACCTACCTCGTTCATTTCCTCTCATCACATACACATTGTATCTTCTAATGTCAGCTCAAGAAGGGTGCCTTGCAAAGAAAGATGAACGAGGGAGAGACCATCTACACACAATTTTTTATTATAGAGGATTGCAATTGTTCCATTTTATTATTAACGTTTGTTGTTGATCTATTAATGTGTCTGGTTTATAAATGAAATTTCATTGCGGACACATGTATTTATGAAAAGCACTATGAATGGCTAGGTCAGTAGGTAGTTTGGTGTGAAGGGTCCTTTGAGGTAAATGCTCAGGATTGGGGAATGTGTTCTCTGATGCTGAAGAGGAACTCCTGAACTATGATGTCATCAGAAGAGTTTCTAGTATGTTAATGATAAAAAGTAACAGACAAGGTGGTCATCAGTAACGGTTTTGTGGCAAAAGTCTCTTGGCTCATGGCTGTAGTGCTGTACTGTGCATCACTCTTATATGAAGGCCGCTCTAACTGGAAGTATTTTAGAAAAGAAAATACTATGGTAAATATTGCTTCCATGAAAACTCTAGCCAACAGAAGTGACATTCATCCCCATATTTCCAACTTTCTTGTTCAGTGGCACACTCCTTTTGAGAAAAAAATTAAAATAAAATATTTAAAGACAGAGTCTCACCGTGTAGTCTTACTAGCCTGGAATGCACTCTGTAGACCAGGCTGGCCTCCAACTCAGAGAGATCCACCTGCCTCTGCCTCTCTGCCCCTGCCCCTGCCCCTGCCCCTGCCCCTGCCCCTGCCCCTGCCCCTGCCCCTGCCCCTGCCCCTGCCCCTGCCCCTGCCCCTGCCCCTGCTCCCAAGTGATTAAAGGCATGACTACCAAACCCAGCAAACGCCATGTTGCTTGAGTGTTAAGCTTTCTTTCCATCCATAGAATTCCCTTTTGTTTCTGTTAGTGCTTTAGATACTGCTGGTAATCTGTGCTCATGATCTTGACCTCCCCGCCTTTTTCAAAGCCTGCTGAAAATCACCAGATGCCCTGCCTTTCCTCTCTGGCTAATCTGAGAATTTCACCTTATCCTTAATTGCATTCTGTGTCTGTGGCAATTAAACAGCTGTTGGGGAAAGCCAGCTGGAACTTAGTATTGGAAACTGCTCGGTGATGGTCCTTACTGTGGATGAGTTGGTCTCATCAAGCTACTCGGACTTAAATGTTTTATGATCTTCCCAAAAGACCTGGCAGCTGGTGCTTATTTAACTTCAGAACTTAGCCACGTGGACGGCAGCCTTCTGCCCACCCAGTAATGCCTAGTCTTAGTGTGTTATCGCAGCATAAGCTTGTTGAGGGTGTTTAATGGGCTAGTCCGATGTTTAAATTGAACTTCAGATTCCACTCCATGCACCTCTCACCGAAACCCTCTTGCCCGGCTAAGCAGGTGCAGGCACAGCTCTTTCTTGGTTTACTCCTCTGCTTGGCAGACAGCAGATTTCTTTTGACGTTGCTTGCATGAGGCACCCCCACACCAGAGTGTTAACATGGGAAGAGAGGCAGTGTAAGAAGGGGATGCAGAATGGATCCTGGTGTTGCCATCCTGCTTGGGGGAAGATTTCTGTCATTGATCTGCTGACGGCAAGGCCAAAGATGAACTGCTCCTTTACGAGCACCGAGAGCAGTCTCCCCACACTGTCTAGTGACAGTTTTATTTTCGCTTGCGTTAGTTGAATAACTATGAACTTCATCTTTGGAAGAATGTAACTGCGGTCCAGTGTGCATGTTACTCTTACCTCACTATTTTTAAGCGTGTCCTTCAGTAGTCTGTTCACATTGCTGTCGAGCCATCACAGCCAACTAACTACTCCTAGGACATTTTTCGTCTCGAAAATTTGAAACTCTTATCCTCCCATCCCTCCTTCTCCAGACAGCTTCTAGTAACTACCATCCTATGCCCTGCTCTGCAGTGTGATTGCTGAATTATTTTGTGTCAAGTGTTGATTAGCCCAGAACAAAGACGTGTCCTGCATTAGTATCTAGCTATCCAGGTGAGCATTATAACTTGTCATTTCTTTTCTTCTCAGTATTACACTGTTTTGTAAAATTATTACATTTTAAAGTCCTATTTAGCAATATTCATATGTAGATGTAGGAATAAAATTATTCACTGTGACTCTTTCCAACCCTAGGGATTGAACTCGGGGCCTTGCATGTATACATGGACTACCATGGTACCAAAGTGAAATATTACTTAGTGGTTTTTTGTTTGTTTGTTTGTTTGTTTTGAGGCAAGGTCTCTCAATGTTAAACTAGACCCCAAGTGATTGGTCCTCTTGCCTCAGTTTCCCTAGAAGCTGCCATAGAGGTGTGAGTCACCATTTCTAGCTTCAAAAAAACTTCAAAACATTTGGTCAATATAAATTTATATCAAATGAATAAAAAACAACATAAATATTATACACAGTTATATTTAATAGAATATGATTCGTAAATAGTTCTAATTAAGCTCAACCTCATTTGAAGAAACCTTAATTGAAGAAAAAAATCTGAAAAGTAGCAAGAAATACAGAATGGGCCAAGGAGATGTCTGGGCAAGTCAGGGGGTTTTTATGTAAGGACCGAGTTTGGATTCCCAGGCCCACATAGAAGCCCGATGGCTGTGAGGGCATAGCTGTAATCCCTGGCTATAAATAGGGGTGACAGGGAAGAGTCTCTGTCCACCTATAGGACTATAGGAGCTTCAGGTTTGGAGGGAGATCCTGCCCCAACATATATGGTGGAGAGCAAAAGAGAATGTCCACCCACGTATCCCCACATGTGAACATACCACCCACCCATACAGTGATTCACCAATGTATTCATATCACACACGCATGCACACAAGGAGCAGCTAAGACATACACTTTGCAAGTATTTTTTCCCCATCTTTATTAACTTGAGTATTTCTTATTTACATTTCGATTGTTATTCCCCTTCCCGGTTTCTGGGCCAACATCCCCCTAACCCCTCCCTCTCCCCTTGTATATGGGCTTCCCCTCCCCATCCTCCCATTGCCACCCTCCCCCCCACAGTCTAGTTCACTGGGGGTTCAGTCTTAGCAGGACCCAGGGCTTCCCCTTCTACTGGTGCTCTTACTAGGATATTCATTGCTACCTATGAGGTCAGAGTCCAAGGTCAGTCCATGTATAGTCTTTAGGTAGTGGCTTAGTCCCTGGAAGCTCTGGTTGGTTGGCATTATTGTTCATATGGGGTCTCAAGACCCTTCAAACTCCTTTAGTCCTTTTTAAGATTCCTTCAACGGGGGTCCTGTTCTCAGTTCAGTGGTTTAATGATGGCATTCGCCTATGTATTTGCCATATTCTGGCTGTGTCTCTCAGGAGAGATCTACATCCGGCTCCTGTCTGCCTGCACTTCTTTGCTTCATCCATCTTGTCTAATTGGGTGGCTGTATATGTATGGGCCACATGTGGGGCAGGCTCCGAATGGGTGTTCCTTCAGTCTCTGTTCTAAACTTTGCCTCACTCTTCCCTGCCAAGGGTATTCTTGTTCCCCTTTTAAAGAAGGAGTGAAGCGTTCGCATTTTGGTCATCCTTCTTGAGTTTCATGTGTTCTGTGCATCTAGGGTAATTCGAGCATTTGGGCTGATATCCACTTATCAGTGAGTGCTTTGCGAGTATTTTAGTGGCATAGCCCACTCCTCTTGTATCAGTCACCTTCCATATGATAAAGACATACAAGAGATATGGAGGGATTTTCTATTGTCTGTCTTTAGCCTGAGATGTGCATGTGGTTTCTGAAGCCATAGTTTCAGTTTCCAAAAGACTTAAGCAAAGCGTCCTTTCTCCTTATGAGGTTCCTGACACCAAATGGCTTGCGTGAGCATGGAGGTAATGATTTGTGTCTGTGTGCAGGGGTCTGCATCTCTGTCCACAGGCACAGTGGGAGGCCTGTGTCACCCACAAGTGTTAATGGGCACTGCCACTACTCACTAGCCTGCTCTGGACCGTTGTGAGTCACATAAAGCCAGTGAATAGGGGCTGTGACTGCCAGCAAGAAATGAACTCGCATGCTCACGCTTACAGTAGCACTGCTCATAATAGAATGGAAGCATTCTATTTGTCAGCACAAAGCCATAAATAAAATACTGGGAGTATTTGCACCCAGTAGTCCGTCACCCAGCCTTGAAAGAGAAAGATGCTCCAACATTCTTTGGAGTAGGGTTGTGGATCCGGTGTCCCCTCCACCACAGGGCATGGCTGCTTGGGGAAGCAGGATGCAGGGAGTTTGACTGTGCTTACCCAGCACCTCCAGCAGGGCAGGTGTGGGCTGTAGGGAAGCATGGGACTCTAGGAGTGGGGAAGGGCAGTCTGAGACACGGGAAAGCCAAGGCTAGTTTGGGGGTCCCTGGGCCTGTGATGAGTCTGGGGCCATGAGGGTCTCAGGCTCCTGGACATCCAGGTGCTACAACAGTTACAGAAGAGCTGAGAGGGGAGTGGGGGCCCGCAGGCTGGATCTAGCCCAGGGTGGGGATGGGGCTTCCAGCTAGTCCCACAGGGAGGGGAGAGTCTTGGCTTGATGGAGGCAGGCCTGGTGGCGGTTGTGGCTGGGAGTGCAGAGAGACCTTCTATGGGAGATTAGGCAGTGGCTCTGTAGGCAAAGGCCGTCATGGCTCCCCACGGTGGATCTCGATGAAAAGAGACAATCTGTAGTTCCAAACTCTTTATTGTCATGACCAAAAATGGATGCTTAAAAGCATACCCCACTTCTAAGGGTGGGCCTAAGATTAGATACCTTTTGCAAGGAGGAATCTTATTGGCAATGCCCTCTGGACCTCTAGGTACCTCATTAGCATGGAGATCTCTGTCTTGAGCCTACATGACCACATTCATGTCTCTTTTCCTATTGTCTTGGTCTGAGATGATGAGGATACCTCATCGACATGTGGAAGGGCTTGGGGCATTGCCCTTATGTGACTGATGGCCACAAATCTATGGAGGGCTGAGGCTATATGACAGGGGCCTGATGCTTGGGAACAGACGAAGCTCCTACCATCCCTTCAGGGTCTCTGAGGCCTCAAACCTTTAGTTCGACCAAAGACCAGGATCACAGTCCATGGTCCCACACTTTAAAGTCGATTATCCTTGAGGACTTTATATTAAATGAAATAAATAAATCCTAAACCCCAAAGGATCAAGCTTGTCTTATTACACTTACTAGTGGTTCCTAGAAACAAGGTAGAGGCTGGTTGCCAGGGCCTGGGTTCGTGGCGTGAACATGTTTTTCCTTCACAAGGACGAGCATTCAGGTGGGGAAGACACAGAGCTCTGGAGTGGATGGTGGTGGCTGCACGGTGGATGCACTGAGTGACTCTGAACTCTTCACTTAAAAACATGGCTGCCTAACAGGAGGGAAGTCACACCTGTGTTGAAAACCCAACCAACTACCCATGGCTAGTGAAATCATGGCTCCTGGAGCAGAACCCAACCACCACTTTACTAAACAGTTCCTAGCTTCATTCTAAATATTCCTCCTTACACCCACAGATAATGCATTCTCCACCCCTCATCAAGGGAACAGCTCTTTGCAACAGATGGAGACCAGTACAGAAAAACCACAAGCGGTCAAATGCCAGAGATGTGGAGCTCAATCCCAGGGAATACGTCTACTGTGCAACTCCTGCACCTCTAGGCTCAGGGAACATTCTAGAAGAAGGGGCCAGAAGATCGTAAGATGCAGAGAAAGGGGGAGTTTGCTGTGAGACCGTGTCTCCTAGAAGTGTCAGAGAAACTGTATCTATGGATTCTCACCAACACAACTGTGAAACAAGACCCCAGTGTGGATAATATCAACAAACATGTTATCCACATGGGGAGGGGAAAGCTCACAAGGCCTCAACTCTAGACACAGCACTACAGGCAAGCAAGGAGTGCTGAGAACGGAGGAAATGTCTTCCCTGGGGCATAGCACACCAGTTGCTCGTCCAATACCAAGTGGTCAGTCCTTGGCAGTTAGGGACATGGTACTGTGGTTAAGAACATGGGTTGCTCTTCCAGAGGACCTGAGTTCAGTTCCTAGCACCTATGTCACATAGCTCCCAACTGCCTGTGATACCAGTTCCAGGGGTGCCCAATGCCTATGGCCTCCACGGGCACCTGTACTCATATGCATACACCCATGTGTAGACACATACGTCTACATGCGACTTAATGTTTTTTCAAACCTCAAAATAGTATGCTCCCAGTAAATGTTTGTTGCCTATGTTTTCCTATAGTTTTTAAAGACTGAAAAAAAAAAACCTCAAACTTCACTGTGAATGTTTTTAAGTAGGAAGGTTAGAACAGTATTTGGATGGATTAAAACTATGGCAACTGATTCAAGTGAAACCGTAGGAACCGTCTCAGTCAGAGACACAGAAAAGATAGACGTGGCACGTGGCGAAATGCCACGGAGGAGAACCACATATGCAGTGCATACATTTTCCCTATCCCATTTGCTCTTGTGGTGCCAGGCACTGAACCTGCAGCCTTACGCGTGTGGGGCCAGCGCTCTGCTGCTGAGCATGTAGCCTGGCTCGGTTTGAGCACTCGGATGCTTTGACATGTCAGTTTAAAAATGGATGCAATTTTGTTCTCTTTTTGTGAAGGAAGAGCTGCCCTACTTCCAGTCAGTGCTATTGTTCTGTTACATCACCCAGCAGCTTGAACCCTGTCTCCTTCCTGCTGTTCTGGATCAAGTGCCACTCCCTACCTTCCCAACCCATGGCTGGTTCTCAGGCTCCTGCTCAGGCCCTAGGCTTCCCTGTGGCCCTCTGGCAGGCCTGCAGATCGCTCTTATTTTTGTGCCTAACCAGTTGCCTTTCCAGTCACCTCCCATTAGATACCTTTCCCTGTCCTTCTGCCTAGGACATTTTTATTCTTTTCTAACGCTGAACGCCAGATCCCTGTAAACCTGTGTGTGTGTGTGTGTGTGTGTGTGTGTGTGTGTGTGATGAGTATGTGTTTTGACACGAATTTTCACCAGCTAACTATGTCATGAAGGATGGCTTTGAACTCCTACTCCTCCAGTCTTTACCATCCAGGTTCTGGGATTAGGGGTGTGTGCCACTATATCAGGTAATCCATAATGCCTTTTTATGCCTTAGGTCTGCTCACCATTCACCTTCTAAGGAGTTGTTCCTGCTCTTCTTAGCAGAGGACCCAGTCCTACCCTCACTCTGGCCTTTCTACTCTTTCCTCTCCTCATGTTGTCTTCTGCTCAACACTTCCCACTATGTGAAAGCACATTTCTCTTGATATCTGTTTTTCTCCTGGGACACAGGCTTCTCATCAAGGGGATGGGTGGCTGTGTTCACCTCATCTCCAGGCTTACAATTGGCATACAACAGATGCTTAGTGAAGCTTATGGAATACAAGCCAGAGAAGACTCAGTGCTCTGGGCCAGCTTTCTGTCTCTGAGGTGGGCCTGGTTGGTTCCTCCCCACCTGCCATTCCTCTTGTTGAGCATTAACATTTCATCTAGTGGTAGGAAGGCTGTTCTCTGGTTAATGCAGACCCTGTATATGCCTGGTGGGTTATGCTCATGAAGCCCAGAATGGTGCAGGTGACAAAGGACAGCAACAGTTCTGTCATCTTCAGATGCCAACTAGGTTTTTAAAAATGGGACTTTTTTTTTTAATTTAGAAAGATACTCTCCTCTTAGCCCTGGATAGATTCTGTTCCAGCCCCAGTCTCTAGAATGTTGCTCAGAATAACTCTTTCAGGCCACTGGATTGCCTCATCTGGTTTCCATTTATTTTGAGGGGAGCTTTTCAACTTCTCATTTTTTTTCGTGTTTTTTTCAGCAAGGCCTGAAAACTAGCAGAGTGCTAGCAATCTTCTCATGAGAAGCTGGGGTTATTGGCATGCTTGGGACATCCAGGTTGTTTTTTTTTTTTTTTTATTAACTTGAGTATTTCTTATATACATTTCGAGTGTTAGAATTGGATTGGTATTTTGATGGGGATTGCATTGAATCTGTAGATCGCTTTTGGTAAAATGGCCATTTTTACTATATTAATCCGGCCAATCCATGAGCATGGGAGATCTTTCCATCTTCAGAGGTCTTCTTCAATTTCTCTCTTCAGAGTCTTGAAGTTCTTATTGTACAGATCTTTTACTTGCTTGGTTAAAGTCACACCGAGGTACTTTATATTATTTGGGTCTATTATGAAGGGTGTCGTTTCCCTAATTTCTTTCTCGGCTTCTTTCTCTTTTGTGTAGAGGAAGGCTACTGATTCATTTGAGTTAATTTTATACCCAGCCACTTTGCTGAAGTTGTTTATCAGCTTTAGTAGTTCTCTGGTGGAACTTTTGGGATCACTTAAATATACTATCATATCATCTGCAAATAGTGATATTTTGACTTTTTCTTTTCCGATCTATATCCCCTTGACCTCCTTTTGTTGTCTGATTGCTCTGGCTAGAACTTCAAGAACTATATTGAATAAGTAGGAGAGAGTGGGCAGCCTTGTCTAGTCCCTGATTTTAGGGGGATTGCTTCAAGTTTCTCTCCATTTAGTTTAATGTTAGCAACTGGTTTGCTGTATATGGCTTTTACTATGTTTAGGTATGGGCCTTGAATTCCTATTCTTTCCAGGACTTTTATCATGAAGGGGTGTTGAATTTTGTCAAATGCTTTCTCAGCATCTAATGAAATGATCATGTGGTTTTGTTCTTTCAGTTTGTTTATATAATGGATCACGTTGATGGTTTTCCGTATATTAAACCATCTGCATGCCTGGGATGAAGCCTACTTGATCATGGTGGATGACTGTTTTGATGTGCTCTTGGATTCGGTTTGCCAGAATTTTATTGAGTATTTTTGCGTCGATATTCATAAGGGAAATTGGTCTGAAGTTCTCTTTCTTTGTTGTGTCTTTGTGTGGTTTAGGTATAAGAGTAATTGTGGCTTCATAGAAGGAATTCGGGAGTGATCCATCTGTTTCAATTTTGTGGAATAGTTTGGATAGTATTGGTATGAGGTCTTCTATGAAGGTTTGATAGAATTCTGCACTAAACCCGTCTGGACCTGGGCTCTTTTTGGTTGGGAGACCTTTAATGACTGCTTCTATTTCCTTAGGAGTTATGGGGTTGTTTAACTGGTTTATCTGTTCCTGATTTAACTTCGGTACCTGGTATCTGTCTAGGAAATTGTCCATTTCCTGCAGATTTTCAAGTTTTGTTGAATATAGGCTTTTATAGTAAGATCTGATGATTTTTTGAATTTCCTCTGAATCTGTAGTTATGTCTCCCTTTTCATTTCTGATTTTGTTAATTTGGACACACTCTCTGGGTCCTCTCGTTAGTCTGGCTAAGGGTTTATCTATCTTGTTGATTTTCTCAAAGAACCAACTTTTGGTTCTGTTGATTCTTTCTATGGTCCTTTTTGTTTCTACTTGGTTGATTTCAGCTCTGAGTTTGATTATTTCCTGCCTTCTACTCCTCCTGGGTGTATTTGCTTCTTTTTGTTCTAGAGCTTTTAGGTGTGCTGTCAAGCTGCTGACATATGCTCTTTCCTGTTTCTTTCTGCAGGCACTCAGCGCTATGAGTTTTCCTCTTAGCACAGCTTTCATTGTGTCCCATAAGTTTGGGTATGTTGTACCTTCATTTTCATTAAATTCTAAAAAGTCTTTAATTTCTTTCTTTATTTCTTCCTTGACCAGGTTATCATTGAGTAGAGCATTGTTCAATTTCCAAGTATATGTGGGCATTCTTCCCTTATTGTTATTGAAGACCAGTTTTAGGCCGTGGTGGTCCGATAGCACGCATGGGATTATTTCTATCTTTCTGTACCTGTTGAGGCCTGTTTTTTGACCAATTATATGGTCAATTTTGGAGAACGTACCATGAGGAGCTGAGAAGAAGGTATATCCTTTTGCTTTAGGATAGAATGTTCTATAAATATCTGTTAAGTCCATTTGGCTCATGACTTCTCTTAGTCTGTCTACGTCTCTGTTTAATTTCTGTTTCCATGATCTGTCCATTGATGAGAGTGGGGTGTTGAAATCTCCTACTATTATTGTGTGAGGTGCAATGTGTGTTTTGAGCTTTAGTAAGGTTTCTTTTACGTATGTAGGTGCCCTTGTATTTGGGGCATAGATATTTAGGATTGAGAGTTCATCTTGGTGGATTTTTCCTTTGATGAATATGAAGTGTCCTTCCTTATCTTTTTTGACGACTTTTAGTTGAAAATTGATTTTATTTGATATTAGAATGGCTACTCCAGCTTGCTTCTTCCGACCATTTGCTTGGAAAGTTGTTTTCCAGCCTTTCACTCTGAGGTAGTCTCTGTCTTTGTCTCTGAGGTGTGTTTCCTGTAGGCAGCAGAATGCAGGATCCTCGTTGCGTATCCAGTTTGTTAATCTATGTCTTTTTATTGGGGGAGTTGAGGCCATTGATGTTGAGAGATATAAAGGAATAGTGATTATTGCTTCCTGTTATGTTCATATTTGGATGTGAGGTTATGTTTGTGTGCTTTTCTTCTCTTTGTTTTGTTGCCAAGACGATTAGTTTCTTGCTTCTTCTAGGGTATAGCTTGCCTCCTTATGTTGGGCTTTACCATTTATTATCCTTTGTAGTGCTGGATTTGTAGAAAGATATTGTGTAAATGTGGTTTTGTCATGGAATATCTTGGTTTCTCCATCTATGTTGATTGAGAGTTTTGCAGGATACAGTAACCTGGGCTGGCATTTGTGTTCTCTTAGGGTCTGTATGACATCTGTCCAGGATCTTCTGGCTTTCATAGTTTCTGGTGAAAAGTCTGGTGTGATTCTGATAGGTCTGCCTTTAAATGTTACTTGACCTTTTTCCCTTACTGCTTTTAATATTCTTTCTTTATTTTGTGTGTTTGGTGTTTTGACTATTATGTGACGGGAGGTGTTTCTTTTCTGGTCCAATCTATTTGTAGTTCTGTAGGCTTCTTGTATGCCTATGAGTATCTCTTTTTTTAGGTTAGGGAAGTTTTCTTCTATGATTTTGTTGAAGATATTTACTGGTCCTTTGAGCTGGGAGTCTTCACTCTCTTCTATACCTATTATCCTTAGGTTTGATCTTCTCATTGAGTCCTGGATTTCCTGTATGTTTTGGACCGGTAGCTTTTTCTGCTTTACATTATCTTTGACAGTTGAGTCAATGATTTCTATGGAATCTTCTGCTCCTTCCATCTCTTGTATTCTGTTGGTGAAGCTCGTATCTACAGCTCCTTGTCTCTTCTTTTGGTTTTCTATATCCAGGGTTGTTTCCATGTGTTCTTTCTTGATTGCTTCTATTTCCATTTTTAATTCCTTCAACTGTTTGATTGTGTTTTCCTGGAATTCTTTCAGGGATTTTTGTGACTCCTCGCTATGGGCTTCTACTTGTTTATTTATGTTTTCCTGGAATTCTTTCAGGGATTTTTGTGATTCCTCTCTGTAGGCTTCTACTTGTTTATTAATGTTTTCCTGTGTTTCTCTAAGGGAGTTCTTCACGTCTTTCTTGAAGTCCTTCAGCATCATGATCAAATATGATTTTGAAACTAGATCTTGCTTTTCTGGTGTGTTTGGATATTCCGTGTTTGTTTTGGTGGGAGAATTGGACTCTGATGATGCCATGTAGTCCTGGTTTCTGTTGCTTGGGTTCCTGCGCTTGCCTCTCGCCATCAGATTATCTCTAGTGTTACTTTGTTCTGCTATTTCTGACAGTGGCTAGACTGTCCTATAAGCCTGTGTGTCAGGAGTGCTGTAGACCTGTTTTCCTGTTTTCTTTCAGCCAGTTATGGGGACAGAGTGTTCTGCTTTCGGGCGTGTAGTTTTTCCTCTCTACAGGTCTTCAGCTGTTCCTGTGGGCCTATGTCTGGAGTTCACCAGGCAGGTCACTTGCAGCAGAAAAGTTGGTCTTACCTGTGGTCCCGAGGCTCAAGTTTGCTCGTGGGGTGTTGCTCACGAGCTCTCTGCAGCGGCAGCAACCAGGAAGATCTGCCCTGCCCTTTCCGGGAGCTTCCGTGCACCAGGGTTCCAGATGGCGTTTGGTGTTTTCCTCTGGCGTCAGAGATGTGTGCAGAGTGCAGTCTCTTCTGGTTTCCCAGGCGTGTCTGCCTCTCTGAAGGTTTAGCTCTCCCTCCCACGGGATTTGGGTGCAGAGAACTGTTTATCCAGTAGATCCCTTCAGGTTCTGGCGGTGTCTCAGACGCAGTGGTCCTGCTGCTCTTGGGCCCTCCTCTACGGGAACCCAGAGGCCTTATACAGTTTCCTCTTGGGCCAGGGATGTGGGTAGGGGTGGGCAGTGTTGGTGGTCTCTTCCGCTCTGCAGCCTCAGGAGTGCCCACCTGATCAGACGGTGAGGTCTCTCTCCCAAGGGGTCCGGGAGCAGAGAGCTGCTGCGGGCCGGGATCCGTGGGTCAGCATACATTTTTTGCAACCTACTTTTAATAGGGATTAAACATCTCCTCTAGTCTATCACCCAGCAGAGGTAGTGGACGAGAAAATTTCTTAGGATAATGGGGGAAGTGGACCTGGTCAGCAATAGTTCTTTGGGGCGAGCTTGATCTTTGGCAGCAGTTTAGTCCCAAAGCAAACACCAAATATGATTCAGCAGCTGCATACAGGTCCTCTAGGCAGGCAGACACCAGGCATGAGTGGGCAGCGGTAGTTCAATCCTTAAGGAACCACCAGGCTCGCTAACCAGCCTGAGGTGAGGCTGTAGTAGCTGCAAGCTGCTGTAGTAACCTCATGAGCAGTTCTTGGGCGAGCTTCTCTCTGGCATCACCACTGGTGGAGATCAACAACGTTATGTAAGGCAAACCAATATATGCCTGTCATTGGTGAAGGATAGCAAGGCAGAGCAAACCAAACCAATGCTCAGGGCTCATCTCCCTCTGTCTGTGGGGTCATAGTTATACTCCTTCCTCAAGTGTCCTTTCATGTGTTTGTTACATCAAAGCATCCTTTCGCCTGTGTCTGCTTCAGGAAAACATTTTTTTCCCCCATGCTTGCTACAGCAAGACATCCTTTCACCTGTGTGACTTTCCAAAGAAACCAGAAGTTTCTGCTTACTTTCTAGTTCCCTTCTTAGGGCTTTTGAAAGTGTTTGCACATTGTTCAGAATAATTCCTTTTTCCCATCTTGCCCAGGTAATATAGAGTCTGATGCTTTCAAGAAAAAAATCCAGAATCAGACAGGATGACGCTAAGGAGTGGAGGCAGGTGAAAGGCCTACCAGGAAATGCAAAGCTACTGCAACTCTCCGGGTTAGGGACGATGGAGGTGATGGTCAGGTGAGTGAGGTAGCTGTACCAGAATTTAGCTCTACAAAGGGAGACCCAAGGCTGTCTCCGTGACACCTCACCCAGGGTTCACTACAGTCCTCTTTTCTTTTTCAAGACAGAATCTTGCTGTAGAGGTGGCCAAACTTGCGGGCCTCCGTACCTCAGCCTTGTGCCTCAGCTCCTCCCCACGTGTTGACGACACGTATGTACCACTAAAACCAGCTTCTCATACTGATTTTGACAGAGCTCGTGAGGTGGAAAGTGCCAGAGATTGAATACCCATCTTGCTCATATTCTCAAAAGAATATTGGAATTTACTTTGTGTCTTCTCATTTCTTATGGATCTTACAAGTCTGTATTTCCAGTTTGGTCAAGTCAACAGAGATTGAGGAAATGTGTTTTTGCCTTCCCTTTGTCTCTTTGCTAAAGCCACCCCTTTCATCAATGGTGACAAAAATCTCTTTTCTTTTCCAAACCAGGGAGGGCATAATTAATATTTAAGGACAAAATAATTATACTGTATGAGTTCAGCTGTTCCCTTGGGTCATTGGGTACTCACATGGCACATGTCTGAAGTCTTAACCCGGTTTCCCTAAGAACCTCTGTTTGTGTATCCTCTCAAACAGAGCGGGGAAGATGTATTTCCACTGGTAAGAGTGCTAAGGGGAAAATAGGAGGTGGTTCGCTCCAGCTACCCCATAGGTCCTCTACGGGGAAGAAGAACAAGATCTGTGTGCCGAGGAGAATAGGCATATGTAACCCACTAGTGTGTCATTTGGGTTGACATATGATGTTAGTACTTTTGTAGGCCACATATAGACTAGTGTGGGTATCAATATAGGCATCAGCCCGGTGAATCTCCTATAGTTTCTGAGTTGTGAGGCATCCTGGACCCTGCCTGAGTGTACCATGACCAAAGAGAGGAACCAGCCCAGTGTTGAGAAATTCATACATATATATTATGTGCTTTGATAAAGCCCACCTCCATTCCTTCTCTTCCATGCCCCCAATACAGCCCCAACAATCTTGCTGCCCAATTATACTTCTTAATGCAGCTATTATACTCACAGATGTAGGATCATTGACTGCATGAGTATCCTCTCCAGGTTCGCACCCTAGATGGATGAACTCAGCTCAGGGCAGAGCCAGTCAAGTCCTGCCCTATGGCCATATATCTGGCAGCTAGTTCTCATATCTAGAAGGTTCTATGGTATTCCAATGTGCCACTAGCTGGGGATTTTAAACATCTGGGCGTGTTGTGTATATTTTTACATTCAACGCTAAGTATTCCGATCCTTGTCATTAAGAAGCATGACTATTTTATTTAGGAGACGATAAGAAATTATTTCTTGTCCCTAGTTATTCCATCATTTTTCTCCTGGTTCAAAGTGTAAGAGCTGCATTGCAGAAAGCCTCTTTCTGACCACGGCCCTGTCACCACCAAAACACACTGTGGTGGTTGGAATAGGTTTGGCTCCTGTAGACTCCTGTGTTTGAATGCTTGGCCCTCAGGAGTAACACTAATAGTGGCTGTGGCCTTGTTGGAGTGTCTGTGGTCTTGTAGGTGTGTCATTGTGGGGTAGGCTTTGAGGTCTCCTATGTCAGTTACACCCAGTGTGGCACAGTCTCCTTCTGCTGCCTGTGGATCAAACTGTAGAGCTCTCAGCTCCTCTGGCAGCTTGTCTGCTTGCAGACTGCCATGTTTCCCGCCATGATGATAATGGGCTAAATCTCGGAGACTGTAAGCCAGCCCTAGTGAAATGTTTTCCTTTATACAAGTTGCCATAGTCATGGTATCTCTTCCTGCAATAAAACCATAGACTAAGATACACACGGTTTCTATGGGGCCAGTGGCCAAGCAGTTTCTGGAGAACTAACGTTACATGTGGCATGGTTCTGAGAGTGGATGGACATGGCACCACAGAAGCCCCAACCTTTTTGAGAGCTCTTCCTCGGGGGGGAGGAGGGTGAGACAGAAACTTGGGTTCTGAGCCTGGAAAGTGGTGGTAAGAAGCCAACCCTGGGGGAAATCAAGATCAGGGAGCAGGAAATGAGATGTCCCACGCGTACCTGGCTTGGAGTGTGCTCTTGGTGTCCTGGTCTTCTTTTCTGTCTGTGAAGGTTCGTAGCACAGTACGGTCTGCTGCCTGTGCATTGTAAATATTTACCAGTTTTCATCTGGGGAGTTGGGAATCTTGGCTGTAAGGGTTATCTTGCTATTTATTGCCGTTTGCTCAATTCCTGTGAAATGTGTATACTTTCCAAGTCTTTTAGTCTGAGGGTTGCTTTTAATTCTTGGGGATGTCTCAGATTCATAGGTGTTTAAGTATGGGATTAAAGCCAGCTGAACCCACATTTGCTGGTAGAGCACACACAGAGAGGGGCTGAAAGGTGAAAGGTCAGACCTGACCACCCGTTTACCTGATTTCACACGTCCAGCCCATTCGCCCAAAGAAGATTTAGGTTCTCAGTTAGAATTGGATGCTGTTCGGCACACCGGTGACCAATCTTCAGCCTACACTCGCATCTTCTCTCCACAGTTGCCTGAACAGCCGGTGTTGAAATCACTAAAGCAAGTGTGTGGGAGGCAACACTGTGTGTGAGCCAGTAGGAAGGTACGACCATGTTTTCTGCCCACAATGCTGAATAGAAGCCTAAGTCCCCCCAGAGAAGTGTTGTTTTGTAGTATGCCTCAGCCATGACTACTCTAAACGAGAATGCTTAGCTTCCTTCTTTATAGCATTGCATTTTTATCTATGCAGGGTCTGTGTCTTAGTCAGGCTTTTACTGCTGTGAACAGACACCATGACCAAAGCAAGTCTTATAAAGGACAACGTTTAATTGGGGCTGGCTTACAGGTTCAGAGGTTCAGTTCATTATCATCAAGGCAGGAGCATGGCAGCATCCAGGCAGGCATGGTGCAGCAGGAGCTGAGAGTTCTATGTCTTCATCTCAAGGCTGCTAGCAGAATACTCCCTTCCAGGCAGCTAGTTCTAAGGTATTAAAGCCCACACCCACAGTGACACACCTACTCCAACAAGGTCACACCTCTAGTAGCCCTCTCTGGGTCAAGCATATACAAATCATCACAGTATATTTAAAACATATTGGGAAGTTTCGATAAACGCAGGTGACTGCTCTAACTGTGTTTGCTGGTGATGTTTCCCAAGGAGATGATTTCCTTCAGATTGCAGTTAAGGGAGAGAGACCAGAATGTTTCCTCTACTGTCGGTTGAAGGCTGAAAGTAGGAGAGTGCAAACTTTCAGCTCAGTAGGAATAGGTTCAGGAGGTCAGTGTGTGGGATGACAGCTCCAGTTCCCAACTGGGCAGTGTGTTCTGCCGACGTGCTGTACATTTGAAGGGTTGCCAGCATGGAAAAACAGGTGTGTGAGATAATGGACCTGTTAGTTAGCTCAATTCTGCCTTCCCTCCAGTGTGTACACATCTCAAGCCATGTTATACAGTATAACTATATACAGTTAAAATACTTTTATTCATTCTTCGAGGGTTCGATTCCATGTATTTAGGCCATATTCACTACCACTCCTCCCAATAACTCCTGAGTCACCCACCACCTTTCCACCCTCCGCCATCTTCCCGTCCCCAGTTTTGCTGCACATATGCTCCTAGTCTAGAACCATCCACTGGAGTGTGGTTGACTCTCAGTCTACGAGAAGCCATCCACAGCTTCCTCACACACACAAATGTCCACAGTTCCTCAGTTAGGAATGGAGGTTTGTGAGTCCTTTCCGTGCCATGGTAAAATGTTGATGGCTTAATCTTGTGCTGATACTAGAGGTGCAGTGAGGTCAGTGGTCCTTCTATGTCCATACGACACCGTTTCCATCCCGTCACCTCTGACCTCCGGCTCTTATAATCCTCCTCAGCCCTCTCATGAAGTGCTCCCTGAGCTTCGGCATGAGCTGTGATGTAGATGTTCGATTTATTGTTGAACACCACAGGCCCATCATCTACATTTTGTGAGTTTCTGTATTAGCCATCATCCACTACACCAAGAAACTTTAGTAAGGAAGCCTGAGAGTTAAACTAATCTTTAAGTATAGGATGTAAATTTAGAGGGCAGTTTGATACTTTTTCTACGTATCAGTATATTAGTAGGTTCACCCTTGGGGTCTGTGAGGTCCCCAACTATATTTTTAGCCAGATTTACAGTACCACGTGTTTCTCCTATGAAGTGGACCTAAACCCAAGCGGTAAGCGGTTGGTAACCCCCATAATGTCTGTGCCACTGTTACACCCATAGACATGTCGTGCCAGGATGGTCGTTCTTGTGGTTCACAACACTCAGACCTGGGTGAGACTGTGGCTGGCCTTCCCCTCCCAGCAGTCTGCATAGCACTTTCTGGTACTGTGAATGGAGACCAGCAGGGAGGACACTTTCTAGCCATGTGAAGATAGGAGTGAGCCGTCATGTAGACTGTAGGTAGCAGCTTGGGTTGTGTGTTGGAAACTGCTGATGTCAGGTGAAAGAACAGGCTTTATTAGTTAGCAGACGTGTTCTGAGGTCTGTATTTCCACACTGGACATAAGCTGTCTCTTCTAACTAGTCTCTTTTGCATGGTTGATGAAGATTTCTGCATGTGAGATATGAATTCATAGCCATCTTGTCTTTGGGGACATTTTAGGGTGCCATCAGGCAGGTATTATCTATACGGCATGGATGGGGAGAAGCGGGAAGGAATGACGTAGATGTGTCCCATTCATTGTTAACAAAGGTGAGGTTTAATGGTTAAAGGATCATGAATTAAGATTTGAGAATCTGTCCATTTGTTGTCCCCATGAGAGAGCATTTCCTATCTCACTCTCCTACGCGCTAAGAAGGTGGAAGGCAGCCATCATAACACACCAGCAAACTCCCCCACCATCAGTCTTTACCTTAGAATTTGAAACGTTTGGGAAGAGTCTTCATGAAACAGAGAGGAGGCATTCAAAGTACATTTGAGTTGTTGGTAGACAAAAATTGCACATTCTTTCTCCTTCCTGTGTCATAGAAAGAATTTGCAAAGGAAGGAGCATTGGATGTAAGAAGAAAACCATCAGAAGCAGGCCACGGCTGGTTCTAGGTACAGAGTACGTAGGGGCGTCCACAGCTCTGCCTATGACAGGAGATCCCGAGAGGTCCTATGACTCTAAACCAGTCAGAACACAAAGCCCTCGGTTCCAGACTCAGTTTTTGCTGTACGGTTACCACTGTCTGTGAGGCGATTGGTTATGGTTATTGGTTATTGGTTTGGGTTGAGGATACCCAAGTCCATGGATGCTTAAGCTTCTGTATGAAATAGTGTCTTTTCACCTCACCCCCGTTCATCTTCTTTATAATTGTGAGGGGCCCTTAGGGCTTCTCATGATGTCACAAAGGACTCAGGTGTATAGACCATGTGACAGATCTCATGCAAAAGATTGACGGAGAAGACTAATATGGTCTTGGCTTCATCTTTCTTTAGTCAGACGAGTTAGGAGCAGTGGCTATCATTAGAGAGCGTGAAGTTCTCTCTGAGCTTCGTTGTTTCTCAAATGCAGAGTGCATGTAAAAATGCTGTGTTTAAGAGGTCCTCTAAACCCAAGAGAGTATGTGTAAATACTCTGTAAACTGACTGGAGGAAGCTTTATTGTTTCATGAGAACTTTGTTTAATCATTTTCTGTGGGGGAGGGTTTGGGCAGGTGATGTGACTTTTCTCAGACCTGCCAGCAGCGTAAAGAATGACACAGAGGCTGATAATGAAGTTTACAGCTTAGGCTTGGGCTGTCTCTCATCCAACCTATGTACCTTAATCCCACTATCTAGCCTACGACCCACCACGTGGCTAGCTCTGTACCTCACTACTCTTCTGTGGTCTGTGTCTGTTCCTTCTGTGTACGCTCTTGATTCTTCCCCTTCTGCTTTTTCTCTCCCTGTGTCACTCCTCTGCTTGGAAGTTCTGCCCACCATTTCCTGCCCATGCTATTGGCCACCAGCCATTATTATAACCAATCAGCACTAAGTCAAAACCAGATCATCTCTTCGGTTACCTTTTGGCATGTGCGGAAGGACCAATATTTACAAAATAGAAAACCCAGTGATGGGCCACTTCATCCTCACACAGTGTGGGAAAAAATGCTACCCCAACAGTATACCAATCACGTGTGATGGTTTGTATATGCTTGGCCCAGGGAGTGGCACTATGTGGAGGTGTGGCCTTGTTGGAGGAGGTGTGGCCTTGTTGGAGTAGGTGTGTCACTGTGATCATGGATTTAAGACCCTCACTCTAGCAACCTAGAAGTCAGTCTTCCACTAGCAGCCTTCAGATGAAGATGTAGAACTCTCAGCTCCTCCTGCACCATGCCTGGCTGGATGCTGCCATGCTCCCACCTTGATGATCCTGGACTGAATCTCTGAACCTGTAAGCCAGCCCCAATTAAATGTTGTTCTTATAAGAGTTGCCTTGGTCATGGTGTCTGTTCATAGCAGTAAAATCCTAACTAAGACATCATGTCTTCTTATTTTCTATGTCTTGGTTTTCTTACGTTTTTGTTACTTCCTTGGAGGGCCTGTCCCTTCCAGGGCTACCGGGTTCCCAGAGATGGCAATAGATGGCCTGTGAGTATGTTGTTCAGATGCATCCAAGCCAGGCCTGATCCGATTTCCTCATCTATTCTCTTTATCAGGATCTCACATTTTGCACCACTGTCTACCTGCCCTAGTGACCCCAGGCCCAGATACCAGAAAATGAAGACAGCCTCCAGGCTCTGGAACCTAAAAACTAACTTTCTAAATCATTTACCCTCCTGTGAAAACCACAGTGAAGGTTCTCCTGCTTCTGGAGAACTGCTGAATTAAGTCTCCTAATGACATTCACTTCTGTGTGTCACACTGATTACAGCAAACCATGAGTACCGTCAAAATGTGGCCCATACAGGGGGACTGCCCTTGCTAGTTTGTCAGTTTTCAGGAGGGACCCCTGAAAGCACCATCCATGTCATGGAAGCCTCAAGGCTGGCATGAGGGTGAACATATGTTCCTTCTGTGGTGAGTCAGGTACAGACCTAGGGAAGTTGAGAATCGATCCTAAGTTCAGTTTGGGATCATGGTGATAGGACAGTGAATATCACAGTGTTGCAAACAAAAGAGAGCAATTCCATGTTGCCGACAAGACAGGCATGGCGATGTTGATGAAACCTAGAGTCAACAGACTTGGGCCAAAGGGATCTAACACTAACCATGACTGAGGTGGCCTGACTGCTCATTTGAACAAAAGGGGAATGTTGGACTTCTGTTGGGTTTTGAAAGACGCAGAGCCAAACAGAGTTTAGTGATTGTTCTGGTCAGGGGCATGTTTTTCAAGTTGTTTACCTTCTTATATACAAAATGTGGATGCACAGTGACTTTACTTTGGAGTGGCCGATCCCTCATGTTATTGGTATCTTTATCTCTCATAAATATCCTCTCTGATGATTGTGGGCCTTGCAGTAAGTCTGAGGGACTGGAAGTTATTGAACTGATGAGAAGGCATGAGGGCAGGTAGCAGAAACGTGTCTGCCCCAGTGAGAGGAGGCGGAGTTATCTCAGAGTTATCTCATTCTTGCACAGGGTGGCTTTCCAGCATGTCTGCATGCATAACCAAGTGGAGCCTGAATGAAAGGCCTTGAGAGGACAGACGTGATATGGAGAAAGATGTTGAGTCTCCTCTCAAGGTTCAGCACCATTGCTTATGAACTTCAGCGAGGAAATGGTGTGCTTGGCCAAAGTGGCCTTCAGGTTTCTGCAAAGAAACTTAGACAATTGTTGTAATCTACGCCAGAGGGGTTGCCTCATGGAAAAGCCAGGGGGAAGCTGACAGTGTATTGTTCAGCTGTGTGACCTCCACCATTAGTGATTTTAAGTGAAGGAGAGGTAAAGCTAGTGGGCTTATTTGAGTCTTTCCTTGGTACTGGTCCTCCTTGGTTTTGTTTATGATTTGTGTAACATTTCAAACCTCACTAATATTATACAGATTGCATTATGATTCACAACTGTAGCAAAATTACAATCCAAAAATAATTTTGTGGCTGGGGATCACCACAACATGAGGAAGTGTATTAAAGGGTTGCAGCATTAGGAAGGTGGAGAACCACTGTTCTGAAACTTTCCCACAGAGTCCTGGGTAAAGGTTGGATTTTATGAGGGTGTTGCTGGGCAGAGTGTGTTAGGGAGTGTGGAAATGGGAGATGAATGAGTGGGGTGGAGCAGACATCAAGGTTTGGTGGTGGTGGTGGTGGTGGTGGTGGTGGTGGTGGTGGTGGGGTGTGTGTGTGTGTGTGTGTGTGTGTGTGTGTGTGTTTAGCAAAGAGAACACACACCACTCTAATGGAGACCCAGGATCCAGAATTCACAGGGAAACCCCTTTGGAAAGAATTCCATCCTCTTCCTCCGTGACTGGTAATGCCATAGTTGAGGCAGGGAAAGCAGAGTAGAGATAGGCCTTTTAAGGAACATCAAGGGCTATCACACTACTCATAGCTCCCCAGAGTGGAAGGAACCTCATCAGTGATTGCTTTGAGGAATAAAGAGTTAATATTCTTAGAGGATATCATGCCTGACACAGAAGAAGGATGCAGAAACATAGTTTCTAAAAGTCAGTATTGATTCAAATGTGCCTCTGGCCTTGGCTTGAGGTCTGACTTTTGTTGTTTATAACTTGTTTTGTATTAATATATTTCCAGTTTAAAGCAGCTGATCCAGAAGAGACGTTATAGGGTATAACTTGGTGTGTTGGTAGTGATTATAGAATTTCCCCTTCAATTTGGAACTGATTAAAAAAATATCATTGATAACCTTGTTTTCATTTGAATCTGATGGGTGGGATTGCCTTGTACTCTGTCTCTCATCCTCGTGAATGTGGAGGATCCTGGGTCTTAGTGTGATAGGGAGACAGCCGTGCTTGTACACAAATGCACACCCTTGCCAGACTTTCTCAGTTCAGTGTGTGTGTGCGTTAGTAAGACAGTAGTGTGCACACACAAATGCACACTGGGTCACATCTTCACAGATGTCTATGCGGACTTCTGCCCCTGGCAGCTCTGGTGGGGCCAGCGTGTTCGCAGCAAGGAGAGTGTGAAACAGGCTTTTGTATTCCCAGCCAGGTGACCCTGGAGAAGACACAGACTGGCCTGTTTTGTGTTATATTGTTTTATTCCAGGACCAGCCACAGTGGCTAGTGGGTTTTTAAAAAAAAACACGTAAATCCCTAAGGAGAATCACATGAAGTGGAGGAGAATTTATAAGAATGGAGTTTTCGGCAGATAAATTGACATGTAATCTGATTCATGTGGTGTTACCCAGTTATTTTTAACGGCTGCATATTATTCTGTTTTATGAGCAATCTTTGTAGTCATTCTTCTACCTAAGGGGCTTAGCTAGTTTCTCCTTTTGGCGTCTGGGATATAAAAATGTGCAGAGATCTATAAGGCACTGTACTACAAGGGGTTTTTAGCATATAGTATGCCATCATGGCCTACAACTTCTTCCTGTCCAGAGTTGCCGTCCTGAGGCCCCGATTCTCCCTCATAAAGCTTTCCTGAGGAAGTATTGTTTGGCTCAGTTGATGGTCTCTGTTTTGGCATCTTTATTTTGGGTTCCTTTCCCATTTCAAACTGGCTCGTTATCTCTCGTGGGCCTGAGGCCATCATACCAGATGGTCTTGACTACAGCATGCCAAGTGACTCTCACTTGGGTGTCAGATGCTGGCTTTCTACGGGGAGTTGTTGGCCAGGAGGGTGGGCATCACCTCATTACTTCACAAGGACACATGGTGGCTCCTGCAAATTCATCATTTCAGTTCATTTTATTCAGTGATCTGCCCCTACCATGGAGACGGTTGCTTGTTAATAGGAAGTGTTAGAGGTCTTACAGACCTTGCTGGGAGGTTTTTGGAGTCAGATGCTGTAATGGAGGGCACCTTTCTGGACATCCCTGCCTTCTGCTACTGTCCTTAATTCACAGCCTTTCATTAGGAGCTCTTTTCTGAGACTGGGGAATCACAGGATCTGCAGTCTTCACTAGAGCTCCCCTCCTCCACTCTCTAGGCATTTGCTGAATGAATTACCCGAAAGCCCAGCCTTGGCAGAACTGATGGGTTCCAAGCCTTTGGTCAACAGGACCAGTTGGTCAGGGTCTCGCTAGCAGACCTGAGAAGTTGGAAAGAATGGATGCCTGTGTGAGTCAAAGGGACCTTAGCAGAGACCACTGGGCAGGGTGCCCATGTTGGGTCTCTGGAGACTGAACCAGCTTCCTGGGGAAGATTGTCGCAAGTAGGCACAGAGCCTTGTGTGTTGGGTCTAGATCAGTTTTTAGAGAGAGGAGAGTCCAACTCGGGCTCGTCTTAAAGCTGGAGTATGTTAGGGAACTTAAGGGGAGGAGGGAATAGTTTGCAGAGACCATCGTGCCGGAAGAGAACCATCTCGAAGCCTGGGGGAGGGTTTGTTCTTGAGCAAGGGACACTTTCCCTGCAACAGGCTCTCATTCTCTTGTACCAGGTGACTGAAATGTTCACAGTTGCCCTTGCACTCCGCAGAAACGTTTCCCTTCAAGTGTGGCATTATATCATGCACATGGAATTTTAATTTTCCCTTTTCTTGCATCCAAGCTTAAACAATTAATTCTTGTGCTTCAGTATATAGAACACACCTTCCCCCTCGCCACAGCGTATTAAATCTACCCATTTGGAAACATTTGGATTTAATGAATGCAGAATCGATTAGCTCATTGTTGAAGTAAATCGGTGAAACTTGCTCATACCGAGGTGCAGAAGTTTCTTTCATAATTATTGAGGAATGTGCATGTGAGGGAAGGGAGGTCCCATTCTTCTGTTTTCTTTCCGGGGATAGAGTACTGATTTTGTTTTTCAGTGAATACTCCTGTGACTTTTAACACATGAAAAGGTTCCTGTAAACACCACCAAAGTCAGGATGGAGACCATTAACTCTAAAGCTGCCCGGTGTCCCATCGGCCTGTTCTCTGCACTGTACTTTTGCTTTGGAAACTTTCATGCCAATGGAGCCGTCTCTACAGCAAGACTGACTGATGGACTCTTTATAGGCGCGATTCTGATTCGCCGGACCCAGGGAAAGGTGTTTTGAAGTCATCTTTTGTGGTTGACTTCTTATCCTTGGCAAAAATATTTACAAAGTTAACTCAAGCTGAAGCATCTAATGGGATTTTATTTCATACTGTGGCCGAGTTGGTCCATAGTGATACACTGTGTCTGTTCATGGTTTTACCTCTCTGGCTATTGTAGCCAAAGCCAATGCTAACCTTTCTGTGTGGCTCTCTGAGGGAGAAGATGCTCTCAGGCCTTAGGAATGAAGCTGGAAGTTGAATTGATGGGTCATCCTTACCTTGACATTGAATATCCCAGGTCCGTCAAATCACTTCCCAAAGTGGTCTCACCGTTGCACATCCCACTAGCCACAAGGGAAGCTTCTTCCTTTGTCGACGCTTGCTTTTCATTTTTCTCTTTTCGTGATGAGTATTGAGCCTTATGGTCTCACCAATAGTAGGCAAGCACTGTACTGTTCAGCTGTATCCCAGAGTGCTCTCTCCCTCCCTCTCCCTCTCCACCCTCTTCTCCTCCCCCTCTCCCTCTCCACCCTCTTCTCTCTTCCTCCCCCCTCTCTGTCTCCCTTCCTTCCCTCCCCTTCCCCTCCCCTCTCTCTCTTGCTTAGTACAGAGTCTTGCTAAATTGCATAGGCTAACCCTTAAGGCACTGTGATTCAGGAGGGCCTTGAACTTGTGATCCTCCTGACCCAGCTTCACTAGGAGCTGGGATTACAGGCTTGCGCCACACTCTGCTTCTGATTTGCTTTTCCCTCGTGAATTAAGACGCCAAGCTTGTTGTCCTTTGAGTATCATGTTTGGGGTCGTGCTTACTCAAGTCCTTTGCTTGGTTTGCTCTAGTGTTGTTTGGTCATAACTGGTCTGTAAAAGGTCTTTATATGTTTTGAGTGGTGGATGGATCCATATCAAGCATGATTTAAAATATGTTCTCCTGTTCTGTGGATTGACTTCTCATTTTCCCAGTGGTGTCCCACCAAGGGGACAGTGTCTAATTTTTATACATCTAGCTTCCCTATGGTGGTGTTGTTGCTGTTGTTGTTCCACTGTTTTTCATGTGTCACAGCCAGGAAACCCTCAGTGCTTCACCCAAAAATAGGAGATTGCATTCACTGGTTCTTTGTCTTTGTTTTTTCCTAAGAGTCTCACAGTTTTAGCTTTTATATGTGAAGCCATTCACGGTGGCTTACATTATGTGTGATGGGAGACAGGAGCTGAGTTTCTTTTTTTTAAATTATTTTTCATTTAGCCTTCCAGTTGTCTTATATGACTCCTTGAATGGTCTGTTCCTTCTGTATCGTGGTACCCTACTGTTCCTCGAAAACCAGCTGACCGAAGTGTGGGCTTAGTCCTGCATTTCTGTGCTGAGTTTTGGAACCAAAAGGTTGGAGTGGTCCAGCTCTGTTCTACTCTCTCTGTCCTCTGGATCAGCATTTCCGTATGAACTGCAGAACGGTCTATTTTATTATGGATCTGGCGAGGTTTCTACAGGAATTCCATTTGGGAGATTACTCTGAAGATGTTGGCATCTAACAATGTTAAGTTTTCCGGTCCAGAAATGTGATCTCTTATCCTTCACCCAGGTCTCCCTTGCTTTGCTTGAGTGATCTCTTTCAGTGTTCAGTACGCAAGGCTTGTGAATTTTTCTCGACAGATTTTTCCCGAGTGTTTCTATGATGTTGTCAGTGGAATTATTCTTATTTTTGATTGTTCCTTGCATATGCACAGAAAGACGAGTGGTTTTGTGGATGGCTGTTGTATTGGAAACAGAGCTGGATTCACGCTGGTCCTTCTGTAGATTGCTTAGGATTTCCTATGGAGGCAACTGAGTCATCTACGGATAGAATTTTACTCCTCAGCCAGGGACTGGGAACTCCGCCATGGCCTCTGTTTGCTGTTAGGATAGAGCCTTCACCTCAGTCAGAGGAGGGAGTCCAGGGCTTCCTCAGGCCCTTCCTGGGCTTGGGACACAATCGTTGTCAGGGACACAACCCTGAGTGTATGGCCTGTTCATGACTATATTGAACTTCCCCAAGGACCTGTACAGGAGGTATGGTTATCACGCGTCCTGTACATTTTTTTTTGTTGCCCTGCCCCTTTAAAGCCTTGGTGACCAACAGGCACCTTCAGTTGTTTTGGGGACTCCCTCCCCCCCCACCTCCGCAGGAAGAGCCTTGTCACATGGAGTGGAGTGCATCGTGCTTTTCTAGTGTTTCTACGAGATGACCAGCAGACAGGTGGAGTCAGGATAGTTCTCTGGGATTGGGCCGTTGAAGGAGCCCCTGCTGTGTCCGTCCAGGCACTGGCTTGCTTTGTGTGCTGGTTTTCAGGGTGATGCAGAGATTTCGAGGTGAGATGCACACAGGCCAAAGCTGTGCCTTGGGCTCCAGTGTTCCTCTCTCCACTCTAAGAACCATGCACAGGTCGCTGCCAGTTGCTGTAAAATATATCTTGAGTTTGAAAAAACGTTGAGTTGACAACCTTCTGCCAATTTTCTCATCATGCCTACGGAACACAGAGTTTTTCTTTTTGCTTACATTGTTCTTTTGATTTACTCGAAAGCGTCTTTTTAAATTTGGCTACCAATTCTGTATTAGTTTTGTACTTTGCAAATATTTCCTCCTGGGAAGTGGCTTGTCCTTTCTTTCTTACAACAGTGTGTTTTCAAGACAGGACATTTTATATTTTTATAGACTGAAACTTTTCCTTAAGGCAGAGCTGTATCTTTGTAAATCAGCTCTTTTCTATTTTTTATTTCTAATCATGTGTCTGTGTGGGGGTGTGTGCTTTGTGTCTGCCGTCAGGAAACCCTAGTGTGGAGTTGCTTTCCTTTTAATTCAGTACAGAATCTCAGTCCGTGGAATGGCGCCTGCCATGATTTCTTCCCATCTTAATTAATCTAATTAAGGTAAACCCTCATAGGTATGCCAAGAGGTTAACTTAATTTAGATAATCCTTCCTAGGTAATTGTAGATTCTGGCAAGGTGATAATGTTAACCATCTCATGAGAGGCAGTGAGGGGAGGGGAGACAAGGTGAATGGAAGAGAGAAACCCTGGTGAAACCTATCTCTCTAGCCATGTCCAGTCCCCTTACACAGCAACGGCTTTAGGGGGACAGCATCTAACCCTTGCTAAGGCTCTCTTTCTGTCTTCCATGGTGTTCAGATTACACTTTATGCTTTCAGTGACGCCTCCTTAGACAGCCGTGAGATTCACAGAGCACGGTCCCTCACTCCTCTGGGACTTCTGTGTCAAGTCTTGGAGTGCTTTGAACAGCCCCCCAAAGGCTGAGTTAGCGCTAGTGGTTTTGAGTTTGGTCTTCTATGTCCTTTGACTCTGCATGTGAATCTTAGCATTAGTTGGCGGTTCTCTCCCCACCTCTGGCCCCCAATGGAGACCGCTGTGATTTGATTGAAACTGCATTGGCTCTATAGATGTGGAGATTTCCACAGGGCTATGGTTGATGAGCGGGCTGGACTATCTCTGTCGAGGCTGTCCTCTGAATGAAGGGTATTTTGTGACATTCTTGGCCTCAACCCACAGATCAAAGTAGTGCCCTGTCCCACCCCCTGGGATTGATAAGCAGAGATGTTTCCAGACATGACAGACACTGCCTGGGGTGGGGAGAATCACCCGTGGTTGAAAGTCATTTCTGTTGATCAATTCGGGGACAATTGATGACATGAAAAATCCCAAGTCTAAAGCTCTAAAGACATTATATGTCCTCTATTTCAGCCTTTGCACCACCATGTTTAAGGGCTTTCAGCCAAATTTCATTTGTTGTTAGTTCTTGGGATTTAGAAACGGAATTGACTCTTTGTATTGACCCTTTATTTGCAACATGGCTACACCCAGCCATTGTTCCAAAATTTCACAACTGCCTTAAGTTTTTTTTTTTTTTTTTAACAGAATTCTGCTTTAGGTTCAGATTGTCTATAGATTTCTCTTCCAATTCTCTAATTGTTTCATTGGTCATTGAGGAGTATGGTTTTTGTATGTATATTTGTGTGTGTGTGTGTGTGTGTGTGTGTGCATGTGTGTGTGCATGTGTGTGTGCTTGTGAGTGCACTCATAAATGCACATAGGAGGCTGTAGGGCCATCCTGGTTCTTCTTCAGGTATCATCCACCTTGCTTTTGGGCCTCGAGATCACCAGGTAGAGTGAGCTGATTGGTAAGTAAGCTCTAGGGATGCTCAGGCTCCCACGGCTGGGGCTAGAAGTGTGAACCAGCCCTTTTTTTAATGTGGCTTCTGGAGTTTGAATTTAGGTCCTCATATGTCTCTGTTCCATTTCTGTTGCTGCGATAAAATACCCTGATTTAGAAAAAGTAACTTTAAGGGAAGGAATTAACTTGGTTGCAATTCCAGTCACAGTGTATCATTGCCGTGAAGGGCAGAACTCGAACTCTCTATTCACAACCAGAGTCAAGAGCAGAGAGAGACCAAGTGCACAGAGACTCTCCCTTGCTCTATTCTCTGCCATCCAGAACCAAAAGCAGGGAACAGTGCTGCCTCCTGTCAGGCTTTACTGTCTAATGTTACAACATCTATTAAGACACGCACACACACACACATGCATGCACTCACACACGCACGCATACATGCACAGGCTGCTGTAATCTGGACAGTTTCTCACTGAGAATTTTCCTGTGTGACTTCAGGCTGTGCTAAGTTGAAAAGCTAACAACCAAAGGATGTTTGGGAGACAAGGGCCTTCCAGACAACAGTCTTCCCAGCCCTGATGAATGCCGTTTTATACAGGGCTACCTTTTGGGCTTGAAATGCCCTTGCCTTTGATGACAGTTGTTATATAAATAATTCTGGAAGAATCCAGGTGGACGGTGGACTCATAGCTCATGCATCACAGACTGACTGGATCTTTGATGCCTAATTTGCTGTGTAATTGCCCCCAGCGAATGTCAGCCGAAACTTCTTAAAGTCTACGTGCTTCTGCTGCTTTTTGTGTTCGTTGGGAGTGATTTTCATTCTTAATGTCACAGATAAAGCCAGAGTTGTTATTGTGGATAGATTATGGGTTAGACATCTAAAAAGCTACTCATTTTAAGGTTGGGCTTGAGTTCTCCTGAGTTGGCTTGAAGGGGGTGAGGGGTTCCTGGCTACTGTGAGTGTGGAGGGTCTGAGAGAGATTGGGGAGATTGGGGTCGTATGCCTTGTTTGAGAATATCAAGAGGGGGGTGGAGCCTTTGAATATGTGGGCGTGTTCCATGATTGTTGACGTGACTTGGTCCTGTTACAGCACAGAGCATGTTTTGGCTGTCCAGTGGAAAACGGGCTCCTCTTGTCTTGAAGTAGTGTGCATGTGGGTTTGCAAAGCCCAGCTTAGCCTTAAGTTTCTCTCATCCACGCAATGTCCCCCACCTTCCCCGTGTACCTGCTGATCTTGCCGTCCTATGTACACACTGTTCCTGTGGTCCCTGCTGCCCCACCATCCCATCTGGCCTCCATGTGTACCTGCAGTCCCTGCCGTCCCCTCTGTCCCCACCACCACAGCCCCCCGCCCTCCCCCTGTGTACTTGTGGTCACTGCAGTCCCCTCTGTCCCATCCCTCCTTTCCCTGTGTGTGCAGTCCCTTTCTTCCCGGTGTACCCACTCTTCCTCGTTGTCCCTGCATGAGATTCTCTGGGCACCTTCTCTTCTCATCAGTCCGTTCTGTGAAGATTCCAGAAGCTTTCCTCTGTATCACGAGTTTGCACTTCCTTCTGTGTGGATTTTTCCTCTGTGACGGTGGTATTTTTAGTCTCCGTGGCACGCCTCCTTATCTTGCCTAGCTCTGTGCTTGAGGCCCCCATTCTGTACCTTCTGAGCATAAGCTTCTGTGTGTTCAGGCGCTTGATTCCGGGCATCTGTGCCTGCCTACAGCCCACCGGGATGGCAGTCCAGAAAGATCTTCAGATTAGTTTAGGAGGCCTGTCCACATGGCTTACTTACCTTTCATGACTGCGGGTATCACGATTTAGTACCCAGAAACCATGCTTCAGTAATACCGCTTATCCCCTGCCCTGGTCTTTCCACAGATCCTTTCTGAGAACTCAGCCATGTTCTCAAATGGGAAATTCTAGAAATAACTATTTCTTCAGCTTAAACTTGCTTTTAAGGACTGTGTTGTTATAATGGTTAGTTTTATCATCACTGCCGATTCTCTCTTTTTGTAACTGGTCTATCAGTGAAGCCCACCCTAAGTACAGAGAAGCATCATCTGTATGCAGCGAAGCCATCCATGGTTTCAGGTATCCGCAGAGCAGACAGACATTCCTGGAGCTCAGTCCTGCAGCTGACTGGACTTTCACCATGGGATTTGACTTGGAATAACTTGGTTGTGAAGGGTTATCAGTTTCTGTCCTGAGGCATTCAAGGAATTCAGGAAGACTCAAAGAGTGCCGGGAAGCACCAGGTGCTGCTGGTGTGGGAGTATATTCTGATATGGATGCAGAGAATATGTGCCTAAGAGGTAGGTAGGGGTGTGTGTGTGTGTGTGTGTGTGTGTGTGTGTGTGTGTGTGTGTGTGTGTGTGGTTGTGTGTGTGTGTGTGTGTATTTAATTAGAAATTTATTGTCACGAATAGGGTGTAAGTATATTTAACACTTCCCTAGAAAAGTACTTTTTAATTCAAATTTAAAAAGGACTTTGAAATCCATGTTTAAGCATCTTATTCTCTGAAGCTCTCTGATATTCAGGGGCTCTTCCCTCCAATAAAAATTCCTTCCCCTAACACGTCAGCATGACTTGGGGATCTTTTCTCACAAGAGGCTTTCTCGATGAGGTCTGAATTGATGACTCTCTTTACTCTTGATCCCGCCCCAAGTTGATTGTTCTCATACCGTGTCTTCTGTCAAACTGAAACATCTTGTTTGTCGTGGGTGTTCCTCCTGTCTGCCCTCTTCTGCATCCCACTGTATGAAGGTCAGGCTTTCTGTCACCTTTGCTCCCTGCTCTCCCTTGGATCTAGAGCTTGTGAATGGTTGGTGAAGATCACAGTGCCCTGGACAGCATCTAAAAAGCCTAAGAAACCAAATCCCATGCATCTAGTGAGGAACATACATATATGATGCTACAGGTTCGTACATTAGAAGTGAACATATTCCTTTAGTCTGTCTGGCTATGAAATGGATCTGGAAGTTTATCAATGTTACCATTTTCCCTCCTCAGGAGAAGTCAGGAATGGGGAGGAGAAGGCTTAGGCTGTCGTTTGAATGACCTCCGCCTCAAGCATGCACTTCAAGATAAACTTTGCATCGGAGTGGCGAGTCATCTAATCATTCTTTGAAATTCAAACTCTTAGGCAAGAGGTCTCGCAGAGTATGACATTTTGACAGGCAGATCTACTTTCCTGGTCAGTCACACATGGGCCCCTCCCCACACCAGAGAGCTACTTCAGTCTCCGGGCAGGATCCTACAGATGCTCTCGGGGGATGAAATGAGGGCCCTTAGGAAGTGCCAGCAAGGCCTCCAGAGCCAAGTAAGGGAGCATTTGTGTAGCTGTTAGCATACGGTGTTTTGTTTGCCTCCGGAGAAGCTTGTGCTGCTCCTCTGCTCCCCCAGTCTTCCCTGCTATGATTAATTCTATCCTTTGTGTGTGTTGGCAAAGGCAGGATGCACTTGCTCTAGTTGGAGTGACAGGCCACGTGGTCTCACAGCGGCTCCCTGAGCCTTGGTGCCTGGGCATGCATGCCAGTGTTTCAGATGCAGTCCTTTGTGAACCCAGCTGTCCCTTTTCCAAGCTGCTGCCCTGGGGACCGTCCACACACACATGCCATCCCATCACCCTTGCAGAGTGACTCAGGCTCGTCTCAGCGGCTTCCAGTGGACTCTGATACACAGTGTGTTCTTTGGAACTCACCATCTCAGTGATGGGATTCTTTCCTCTTGAACTTCAACCATAGATGGCTAGGATGTGGGGAAAGGGGAACCCTTATTCACTGCTGGTGGGGATGCCAACTTGCACACCCCAGTGGTGAGGTGGAACTCAGACCCACGTCAACTAGTGAAGTCACCATGGAAATTGGTGTGGAGGGACCTCACAAAGCTAGAAATAGATCTCCCATCTGGGCTGGTTGGTTTGTCAACTTGACACAAACCTGCATAGATATCTGGGAAGGGAGAATTTTTTTAATTAATTTTTTTCATACAATATGTTTTGATGTTTCCCCCCCTCCTCCAGCACCTCCCACCTCCTCCCCACCTCGCTACCCAGCCAACCTCATGTTCTTATTTTCTCTCTTTCAAAAATAAACAAACAAGGGGCAAAGCCAAAATAAAAACCAAGAAACACACATACACACAAAACAAACCAAAAAGCCCACGAACGTACTCCTAGGCCCTAGGGAGGAAACATACTACTGCGTTTTCACTGAAAGGGCACAGCATCGAATTGCTCTCTCTGAGTATTAGCTTTCTGCTTATGCTTGGTGCATCTCACCCCCCGCCCCCTATGAGGGAAGTTTCTTTAGTAGTAAACAGTGGTTCATTCGGAAACCTATGGCTGGTCACATGCTGGAAATAGCCGACCGTGGGATATGCAGGCCTAAATGGATATGGCTCCCTTCTCTCAAGGTTCAGAGAACGTTGTGGAAGAGCAGGCAGAAAGATTGCAAGAGCTATTGACAGTTGATGGCTGCTGAGGGGAAGAAAGTTGTTTTTCTTAAGCAATGTGCAGCCTGGTTTGGTTGCCCATGCTCCGGTGGATGGCCCTACACTCACACACATGTATATATGGACAGCACTAATTAGACTCAGTGAGTTAAAAAAGACATGAATTTGGGAGGAGCATGTGTTGGGGCACTGGAAGAAGTTGGAGAGGTGATGTGATAGAATACATTGTATACTGGGATGAAGTTCTCTTTCCCAGATGAGGCTTATTGTTAGCGTCGGAGTCTCTCACTTCCACTGGAGAGCCATGCTCCTAGTTCAGGATGCCTACTGACCCACCCTGTCTCCTCGCCTTGTCTGGCTCGAGGTCTGTCCCTCAGTTAGAGTTGCTGAATGTTTGAGTAGCTTGTGCTACTCTTTGGGGAATTATTTCTCCCTCCCACTCTGTGTCTCCTTCCTCTCTCTCTTCCTTTCTTTCTTCCTTCCTTTCTTCCTTCCTTTTGTCCTCCCTTCCTTCCTTTTTGTGTTTCTTTCATGACAGAGTTTCTTTCTGTAGCCCCAGCTGTCCTGGAACTTACTCTGTAGACCAGACTGGCCCTGAACTCACAGAGATCCACCTGCCTCTGTCTCCCAAGAGCTGGGATTTAATGGCATGTGCCACCACCACCCATCTGGGATTTTCTTTCTTAGTTGTGAGTTTTTAAACTTCCTGACACGGGTGTTAAAACTTGTTCATCCAAAATATTTAAATGCAGGCTGCATGTCAATTCCGAGATTCTGCCAAGGAACTCCTTCCTGGGGGATGGGCTAGTAGAGCCTTGTTAGGCTTCTGGGTTATGTGGTGTGTCCTTTTCAACTCGTTGCAAGACAGGATGAAGGGCCACAGTTGGTGGAGGCACTAGGATATTTGAGTCACTTACTCCTATCAAAAATTCGCATTTAATTCTCCATCCCTGCTCATTCCATGCGCTGTGGACTGAACTGCACCAGACGTTAGAGAAGACCATCTTTAACAAGTGGGTGATTTTGAGTCCTCTGCAGTCTGTGGTAATAACTACGAGAAGCTAAATGTTGCACTCCCAGAGACAAAGTATAAGGAAGATGAAAACTGGAAATGTTTCAGGGAAGGGTGTCTTAAGGCTGAAGAGGACTGTCAGAGTGGGCAGAGAAGCCCATGGGAGGTAATAAAAGAGCTTGGAAGGTGGATGGGATGGGAGGTGTGCCCATAGGCTGGTCTCTAATGACATCTGACTTGACATGTCCGGGCCACCAGCTTGAATGCTGCTGTTATATCCGGCAGCATCCTGCAGTGGGGCTGGCTCCCATTAGAAAGGCAAAGGTGCCTGCCTTCTCCCACTGCCATCTCTGTGGGACACTATGCCATCTCATGGGTCTCCTCTCATGTGGGCCTGTGACTTCAGGGTTCCTATGTATCTTTGTGTGATCTCTCTCACTCTGTCATCAGTCCTTGCTTTCCTCCCTCTTCCCCTTCCTCTACACCTCTCTCCTGACTCAGCCTCCTGTTCTGGTCTCTTTCCCTACACTAGTTTGAGACCTTTCCAAGCCTTTGCTTGTTCCTTCTAATTCTAGGCATTGTCTCATGGCTTGCTGTTCTCATCACCTTCTTGTCTTCCTTCGGATGCCAGCTTCTTACTGAAAACCAACTTGTAAAGTTATTCCTTTCTTTAGAGCAGCGGTTCTCAACCTTCCTAATACTGTCATCCTTTAATATAGTTCCTCTCATTGTGGTGACGACCAATCATAAAATGATCGTGTTGGTATTTCATAACTATAATTTTGCTGCAGTTATGAATTATAATGTAAATATCTGAGGTGCAGGATATCTCATCTGTGACCCTTGTGGGTTGAGAACCTTTGCTTCAGAGCAAATTTGGATGCACACATGTTTCGAGAGCCGTGCTTTTAATAGCCTTCAGGCAGAGGCAACCCAAGTATCCATGGACATGTGGGCAATAAACAAAACTCGACACACATGTATTGTGGAATGCTGTCCATGTGACGAAAAGGGAAAGAGGTTCTGACCCAGCTTGCAGCATGAGTGAACCTGGAGGGCTTTTTGAAGACTCCAGTTAGTCACAGAGGGGCTCATCATGTGTGATTCTACATGAGGCACCAAGAGTAGTCAGACTCACCGAGACAGGGAGGAACAGTGTGGGTGGGGTTCTGGAGAAGGATCGAGAGGGGTGTTATTTAATAAATATAGAGATGAGAAAGTTTGGGAGATCTGTTGTGTAACAAACTGCATGTACTTAGCATTTCACTTCTGCACACTTAAATATAGTTAGGCTGGAAGGCTTCATGCTGTGCATTCTTACTATTTAAAAACTAGCCAAGACCAAACAGAAAGGTACTCTGTCTTCACCCGTCACTCGTGTGCCCCCATTTGAGCCATTTGCTCCTTTGAACATGCATCTGTTTAGTGAGCCTCCTTTTTCTACCTTGACAGTCTCTCCTTTGGAGTCGTTTGGTTCCCTGGAGATCTAGAAAAGTCCTTAGCACCACGGAGGCAGTTTAAGTATGTGCCTTAAATCGGTCCTAGCCAGACCTCCCCCCCAAAACTCAGACATGGACTTTGAGGGGCTTCTGGCAAGAGGAGGGGGAGCTCTATTCACTAAATCGAGACACTGCTTTTAGGTAGCTGTGCTGTGTGAAGTGGGGACAGGCAGGCAGGCTGTGGGCAGTGCCGCCGTCTCTCTTTGACCCGGAGCAGCATTTATGATCTCGAGCTGTTCCTTCACCACTGACTGAATGACGATGGGACGCGAATTCCTGTCCCCCTGTAGCATGGCAGGTGTGTCTGGCACCTGTGCACCCCACTCTCAGAAAACAGGGAAGACTCAGCTTTTACATATGAACACTGTTCCCTTCTCAAAACTCTTGCTAGTATAGACCAACAGTTTTCAAACAAGCCCCCTGTGGAAGCCTAGTGTTTTCGGTGCTTTTTCAGATGATAGGACTTGAGCTCTTAGCAACGTTACATTTGGAGGCTCCGTCTCAAAAGCGACTCATTTGGCAAAGGCGCTTGGATCTAAGTGTTCAGCCAGGCTTGTCTGTTGGCCCCTTTGTTTCTGGGTCATGCAAAGCTGGGGGCCCTCCTTGTTGCCGAGATTCTTTATTTGCCCTGGCGAAGGTCAGAGAGAACTCAATGAAAGCAAGGCAGTGAGAGAGCTGCTTTTCCTAAAGGTTCAGCACTTAGGGCCCAGGCCTCACACAAAGGGGACTTGTTCGAAGAGGTCTTTTCAAAAGGAAGTCTCACTGCAGGTGAGACGGGGACTTGTGAAGACCCTAATGGATTCCAGAGAAGGAGTCCCTGCATGAACACTCACTCCCTGTAACATTTACAAAGCCTTGACCGGTCGACCATTTACATATAAAACCCCGCGGTCCAGAACTTGGCAGGGGTTTGAAGAACTTAGGGTTCACAGGGGTCTGTGCATGCCTTGCTACAGCTATTAGAGATGGAGGACAGATCTATTAGTCACTCTGGGATGCTGCGTAACAATGCCACAGATGGGGCAGCTGAAACAGCTGATGCACAATCCCCCTGCTCTAGAGACTGTAACATCTCTAGTGGATCTGGTACCTCATGAGGACCTGCTTCCTGGTCTGCAGATGGTTGCCTCTGTGTTGTGCCCTCCTATGAGTGGGAAGAGCTTCATTGTCTTCTAACACACAGGGTTCCATGGTCATGACTTACCTAACCCTTATCCCCTTCCAAAGGCCTCCTCACCTAGCTCTATCCCATTAGGAAGCAGAACTCCAGTGATAAAGTTTGAAGGAAACGTTTAGTCTAGAGAAAGGATGATGGGTTTGTTGCCTGAGTGTGCTTCTCTGGGTTTGCATTAGCCCTTAATGAGGTTGAACTGTTTCCACTTCTCCCTCTTACAGGATTTGTTAGTATTATGCATTTGGTCCATCATAGTTGTGTGGAGCTTGAAGCAGTGGATTCTGGGAACCTTTCCGTGACGAGTAATACTAAAATGTAATTATGCACCAGGCAAAGACAACAGGCGTCCGCAGGTAGAGCCCATGCCTGTGAGGGTCTTCAGTGCTTGATCTTCATTAGCTGCTTACAAATCTTGTGGGTTCATTCCCTTTCTTTTTTTAACTTTAAAAATAATGTTTATTTACATTTTTCTAATTTTAGCAATAACATAGATCACTGTAGGAAATTTAGGAACTACAGGTGAGGCAAAACATCTGGCTTAATTTCATAACTGTGCAAGAAAACTTGGTTGGGAATAAATATTGTGTATAGGTGTCTTGATTGGAGGATGGGATAGTTGAGTATTATAGCATCCCTTTGTTGAATGGATTTTTTAAATAAAGGGAATGTGGCATTATGTCAGCATATGCTTTCCTACCATTGACTGCCTTTCAGTCAGTGTCCTAGATAGACTGAGGCAAGAGAGTATCCTACATGTGCAAAATTGTGAGGCTGAAGATGATGGAAGACCAGACATCAGTGATTCCCAGGTAACTGAGTAGCATTGTCACCTTGCTGGTGTCTGTCATGTCACTGCTACTGCCCTCCTGCCATCCTCTTGTAAAGATTAGAATGTACTTCCTCATGAGATTGTTAGGTGATTGGATGAGATGAGTTTCATTTTTCAGGCATTATAAAAACATGGTTTGGAGGCCAAGGAGATGTGTTGTTCAGCAATATCTTCTGAGATCAAACATTTCAACTTGGAGGGGAGCTCCTTAAGAGACTCAGGGTATTCTAAAGAAAGGCTCCTTGAAACTCAGGAAATAAACAACTCAAAAGCTTTAGGAAGTCCCTGAAACTGACCAAATGCTCTAGGCTCCTTTCCCCCTAAGCTTATATAAGGACTGCTGAGAGCACTCCCAGACAGGGAGAGCCTCCTAGAAGGGGTTCAGAAAAGCCAAGCTGCCTGGAAGAGATGCTCTTCAACTTGTTAAGCCGCCTGCAGGTTGTACAGTGAGTTCCAGGTTTCTAGCTTTGGTGAATCATTGCTGATACTGACGTGGGCTTTGGTGATGTGACTGTCATTGAGTCATTTTGGTTCCTTTAAGTAACCCAATAAAGCTTCCTAGTTTAAGAAGTTGGACTTTGGTGTTTGATGGTAGCCGTACTTTGGTCTAGTGCTGTTTCTCTGTCTGGGATTCAGTATTTCCCAGGAATAGTGTCACATGACATGAAATAGCTCAATAGGAAAGAACACGTAGTGTTCGATTGTGAGGACCTGAGTTCAGATCCTTAGCCTCCCCCTCTCTCTCTCTCTCTCTCTCTCTCTCTCTGTGTGTGTGTGTGTGTGTGTGTGTGTGTGTGTGTGTGTACGCATGCGCGCGTGCTAGTGTAGATGCTCCATTTCCTCCATCAAGCCAGTTTTTATCACTAAGAAGTGGCCTGTCAGGTTTCCATCCAGGACAAAGATGAGAATATTTGGGTGAATTTGGTGTCATTTCTAAATCCAACCCTGTCTAGTATCCCCTGGAAACTGATTCCAGCAGATTCTAAGATGTGTGTTCATTTACACAATGGCATGGCATTTGTGTGGAATCTTTGCAAATGTCCTGTTTCCTATTAAACCATCTCTTGATGATTTATAATATCCAGTATGTAGTAAATTAGAGTAAACAGTCATTCTACATTGTTCAGGGAATTGACATAGGAAAAAATGTCTTTTCAGTATAGGCGGGCCTCAAAAAGTTTATTTAATTTACATTTGGTTGAATTGAAGGATACATATAGATATATTCACACACATATGCATGTGTGCTTTTTACATATGAATGTTGTTGCTTAAGGTAGTGCTTGAACTTTCACTGAACCTAGAACTCAGAAATTTGAGCAGACTGGTGGCTAGCAAACCCTAGGGGTCATCCTATGACTACCTCCTCACCCCTGGGATTTACAGGTGTTTGCCGAGATTTTTACTTGTGTACTGGGCTCAGAACTTGGGTCCTTGGCCTTTCGTGGCAAACATTTCACTGACTGAACCATCTTCTCAGCTCCATGTGTCACAATATTGTCTTCGTGTGCACCACTGTATATACATAGCCTGTTTCATAAATCTCAGCTTGCTGGAGATCTTTTACTTACTAGGCATTTGGCTGCTTAGTGGCTGCTCGTGACGGCAAGCGCACGTCACAATACTTGTGCAGCTTCCCAAGGGACTCCTTAGGAGCCCCCGCTGAATCTGCTTCTGGCCAGGGATCTCTGGGGTTCCTGGGAGTGTAAAGGCCAGGTGGTAGGGCTGCCACTCACCTCTGCGTCCTTACCAGCTTTGGGTACCACCTCCTGTGCAGGGCATGGGGCAGGAGCACCAGCGTTTCTGTTGACTGATGAAAAATGCTATCGGTGTGCTGCTGTCTCGCTTAGCATTTCATGAGGTTCTCGTGACTGTTTTTTCTCCTCTTCATTGGCATTTGCTCTTTAAAATTCAAATATTTCTTCCACTCAGGTAAAATGTTCTTAATCTAGCTTCAGACAGAAAAGGTCAGAGAAAGAGAGTGAGAGAGAGGCTAAAACTCCTCAGAAGCGTACATACATAATGCAGAATAATGGCTGCCTAGTCTTAGAAATACCCACCTCAGCTTTCTCTTCCCCTTTCTTTCTTTTTCTGTTTCTAAAGAACTGAAGAATTACAGATCCAGTTACAGCCTTTTTTGCCCTCCTCTAGCCTGTCTTGTCATAACCAAGGAGGGTATTTCACGTGCCGTATTTACCTGTCTTATAATCAACGGGCAGTGCTTAAGAGAATCGCACAAGCATTGTTATCTGTGTGTGCCATTCCGGAAACTTGCATTTAGCAACTTGGTTTTGTTGAGTGCCTCCATCCAGGTCGATTTGCATAAATTCCTGTTTGTAATTCCCCCTGAGAATGCATGTGGCTTTCTAGCTGGGGTTCTACAACTGCCAATTCAAACAAATCGGATGAAAATATTTGGAGAAGATAATTGGTATCTCTACTGAACGTGTTCACGTTCTCCTGGCACTGCTTGCCAAACAAAACAGTATATAAAGTATTTACATAGTATTTTCCTTATATTCTGCATCTTAAGTCAGCTAACTGTGACCTATGACTGTATTGGAGGATGTCTACAGGTTCTCTACAAGGACCAGGGCATTTTTTTTATGAGGCACTAGATTATATCTTAGTTTTTGCTGTATTCCTTAAATTAATTTTCTAATCATTTATTGTCGGTATACAGAAATATAATTAATTTTTGTGTATTTAACTTGTATTCTGTATCTTGGGTTGTACGCTTCAATTGTATGTATGTGTGTTTATTCTTTTTAGTGATTTGCTGTCATTATTATTATTAATTACAAAGTGGGGTCATCTTCAGGAAGGAATTCATAACTTCTTCCTGTCTGTAGATGCCTTTGTCTTGCCCGTGACTTCTTTACCTGGGCAGAGCCTCCAGAATAATGATGAATGGGAACTGACATCCTCACATTCTTCAGAGTTTTTTTTTTTTTTTTTTTTTTTTTTTGAGACAGGGTTTCCCTGTGTATGCTCGACTGTGCTGGAACTTGCTTTGTAGACCAGGCTGGCCTTGAACTTGTATAGATCCACCTGCCTCTGGCTACTGAGTACTGGGCCTAAAGATGTGTGCTACCATGCCTGGCTTCCTTCTCAGGAGCTGAGAGCTCACATCACAGTTTCCTGTCATCAAGCAGGAAACTGAGAGAGCAGCTGGGGATGGCAGGAGTCTTTTGAAACTTCAGAGCCTTCCTCCACTGACGCGCTTCCTCTAGCGAGGCTGTATCTCCAAGGCCCCATGAACAGCATGGCCAACTGTGAACCGAGTGTTCAAATGCCGAGAATATGGGAGGTACCTTATTCAAGCCACCACAATACTATTCATTCTCCTTGCTAGTAATTTTGCCACTGTGTACTTACTGCCATTTTCCCCTGGTGATGTCCTTGGGTTAAGCTATTGCATCTAGCCTCACGAGAAATGGGGAAGCGCCCCCTCCCCCACATGCCTTTTCTGTTAATAGGAATGACTATGTCTCTAAAAACAGTAATAAAAGATATATTTTTCTAGAAAGATTCTTTTAACAGGAAAGTCAGCTGGCCATAGCAACAGGACTATGAAGGCTTTATTTTTTTGTTTAATTTTCTTGAGATAGAGTTTCATTGTGTAGCTCAGTTTGGCCTCAAAGTCGAGATCCTCTTGCCTCAGCCTACTGAGGGGGGAGCTGATAAGTGTGCATCACTCGTGTGGTTTTGATGGGGCTTTTGAAAAAGAATTTCACCAATGGTAGGTTTCATATGACCACAGATATCTTTAAGCCTAGTACACCCCTTAGTACCCCTCCTTGTCTGTCTTTCCCCTACACGGCTGGTCCCATCTCCATCCGCATAGTCCCTCTTCTGTTCCGTGTCATATATATTTTACATGGAATAAAACAGAGTCTGTATCCCACTCCCTTCTCTTGTTTCCCTGGTCTTTACTCCCATCTCCCTTCCTGTGCGTTCACGCCTATGTTCTTATCTGTGTTTGCATCTCCACCTCACTCCTCTTCACCCTCACCATCTCTGCCCCTCTGTCCAATCCCTCTGCATTCCCATAATCTGTGCATTTCCATCTCTATTTCCATCACCACCTATACTTTCTCTCTTCCCCATGAGCTTTTAAATGTTTGTGTCCAGTCATATTATAATCTCCACTAAGCTTTGATTGAATCCTGTGTGTGTGTGTGTGTGTGTGTGTGTGTGTGTGTGTGTGTGTGAGAATAAGTATTTTGCTGAAGAAGTATTATGTAAGCATGACGCAGGCTAGAGCAGTTTTGGAAGAGGGAACCTCAGTGGAGAAAACGCTCCTACCAGAGTGGCCTCTGGGCAGCCTCTGGTGAATCTTCTTGCGTGGTTGATGTGTGTGGGCGCATTCCAGATATCTGCTCCTCAGGAGTGTGAGGTCACACGAAGTCAGCCTCAGACACTGAGTGGAATTGTGTCTCAAAAACAGTTTTTGGAGTTATGGACTTGTGGCTTGTGACTAGAACATTCTTGTAGCCTGCATGAAGCTCTCATTTCAATCCCTACAACTGGGGGAAAGTAAGAGAGCGGGAGAGGGTAAAAACCCTTCCCATTTATGGAGAGGTATACCTAGCCATGCAGCTGGAAGCTCTAAGGTCTCCAGTTAGGGTCAAGTCAAAGAAGCCATCACTAGGATGCTTAATAGTCAAACTGTCAAAAGTCAAGGTAGGCATAGTGGCTCACACTAATAGAAAGCTTCTTGAGAAGATCACTTAAGCTTATGAGTTCAAGACCAGCCTGTGGAGCAAGACTGTCTCAAAATACAAACATTTGTACAGATAAACCTGAACAAATGAAATGAAGAGATCCAAACTGTAAATTAATAGTAGTAAAAAGTATAGGGACTTGTCATGTCCACAGGAGTGTATGTCCCAGAAAGCTTCTGAGAGACAGGCTAATGGTGACAGAAATATTAAAGGCAATCTGAACCCAACCCAAAGCTTCCAACTAAGGATACTTTACCCAACAAAAGTATTCTTCAGAAATAGAGATTAAATGCTTTCCCGGATATTAGAACTGCTAACACAAGAGGTGGAAAGGAGTTATTCCAGAAGAAACAAAGAGTTCTCTTTGGTAACAGGCAAACACACACAAGAACATCAAACTCACTGGAATAGATAAACAGAGTCCCATTGAAAGACTATAGTGGTGGCATGTGAATTAATCATTAAAAGGAGTTACAGGCATGTAATATCATATTTATGAGTTGTGAAATTAGCAACAAGCAAATGGAAATCAAACAAACCCACAGTGGCTATATGTGTACCAGACAAAATAGATTTGGAAGGCCGTAACAGCTGTAAGAGCATGTGTACTGCGCTTCAGGGCGGTCGAGTCTGTAAAGCACGTATTGGTGGATTTACATAAGGAAACGAAGAAGAGGGTGGAACAGTGCTTGCTGTGCAAACCTGGAGTCCTGAGTCCATGTTGTTAACACCCACGTGGCAACCCTAGGCCTAGCCCTGTATGGAAACACTGCAGTACTGGAAACAATGACAATTGGATCCCAGGGCCTCACTGGCCAGCCAGGATAGTGAGAATGGTGAGCTCCAGGTTCGGCGAGAGAACCTCTCTCAAAATACAGCAGACAGCAGTAGAGGGAAACACCTGGATGGGCACGTGACTTTCATACATGCATGCGTGAGTGAGTGTACTTACATACATGCATGAATGCATGCTCATCCACTACAACACGTGCACACACACACACACACACACACACACACACACACACACACACTTAACAATTAAAAGCAAACTTTTTTTTTTAAGGACAGCAGTCACACTAGAAGGTCTCACCAACTCACTTTCAACAGTTCATCAGCACAGAACATCGCTAAGGAAACAGATTTCAGCTGCATTGGACAGTACATGAACCTTACAGACATAATGAGTATTCCATCCCATGGCAACAGAATATACATTCTTAATACACGCAAGAAAGGAAAAACACAGAAAACCAGCAAAAACTAGTTCTTAAAAGATAAAATTGATGTATTTTCTCCTTTGGCAGCTTGCATAGAACCTTCCAATCCATAGATGAAGGCGGCCCTCACCTCCTCCCACCAACAAAGCCTTTTTTTCCCTAACAGAAGATGGAGAGACAATTAGAAAGGTGGATACCCCATCAAGGTGCAGACAGCACATGACACGTGGTGCTCAGCCATGGATGGGGTGTCTATAGCATAACTACACCCAAGGCTTAGGGATCAAGATCCTGAAGACTAGGGTCACTCCTGCCTGGCAACAGGACAGGGACACTATCCCTATGAACAATACAGTTACCTGAAGAAGACCTGCAAACACCACAGCAACTGAAGAAAGTTTCACAAGGCCCTTCTGCCTAGATGGAAGGCTATAGGCAAGTAAAGGCTGCTGAGGGAGAACCAGCTTTTTTTCACTTCAGCAATGAGACCCCAGTTTAGGTGATTAGCCTTAAACACATGCAAATGAGGTCAAAAGAAATTCTTCTTGGTTGAGTGAGTGTGTGTGTGTGTGTGTGTGTGTGTGTGTGTGTGTAATGCAGAAGAGGTCATGAATTCAAGAGGAGGTTGGGGGACATTAGAGGGGTTGGATTGGGGAGAGAAGGAAATGATGCAAGTACAGTGTATTTGTTAGCATTTGAAATCCTGAAAATCGAAAAAAGTTAAAAATCAATACACTTTAACTAGACCAAGAGAAAGAGAAGATCCCAATAAAGTCAGACAGGAAAAAAAAATAACAGCTGATACCACAGAGATACAAAGGGCTGGAGGAGAGTGCTGTGAGCAATTATACACCAACAAATTAGTTAATCTACAGGAAACGGATGCCTTCCTAGAGCCGCACACGCTGTGGGTGGTGACTCAGGGACTACACATCCAAACAGAATAAAGAAATGCACTGGTTCAATAAGAACCGAGTGTGCCGGGGACTGCTGGCTTCACGGAGGAGTTCTACAGAAGGTTGAACCAGACTTACTCTGGAACTGTTAAACTCATCCACAATGCAGAGGAGAGAGCATCTCAAAGCTATCTGTATGAGGCCAGCATTATTCTGATAGCAAAGAAAACATAGGCTGTTATTCCTGTGAGCACAGTTCAGAAATCCTTCACAGAGTCCTGGTCAGTTCACTTCAGCAACACGTTTAGAGGAGTGTTGACCATGATTTAGAGTGATTTACTCCTGGCCAGGAGTGGCTCAATATGCACAAATCAAAACATAATGCATAAACATAAAAAGGATAAAAACTACATTATCATCTCAGGAGGCAGAGGACAAGTTGAGCAAAATTTAACATCTTTTCATGATTAAAAAGTCTCTCAAAATATGTGAGAGGAAATGTACACTGCCACAGTAAAGACACACACACACACACTCATACACACACATCACACATAGACACACACACTCACACTCAATTCACACACACATACATCACACACACATCACACATAAATACACACATACACACCACACACACATCACACATAGACACAAACACACACTCATACACACATTCACACACACCACACACATATCACACATAGACACATACACACACATACCATACACACATTACACAAACACTCACACACACATCATATGCACACATCACTCATAGATACACACACACTCACACACCATACACACACATTACACTCACACTCACACACACATACCATACACACATCACACATACATTATATACACACATCACACATAGATACACACATACTCACACACACCACACATACCACACACATCATACATAGATACACACACACACCACACACACACCACACACACACCACACACACACCACACATAGACACACACACACTCACACACATACCACACACACATCACACACACAACACACACCACACACATCACACATAGATAAACACACACATTCACACACACATACCACACACATATCACACATAGACACACACACACGCACACGCACACTCTCACACACATACAATACACACACCACACACACATCACACACATACTCACACATACACACACACACACACACACACACACACACACGTCATATACACAAGTCCCATCTAGTATACACTCATGGGTGAAAGAGTTTCTGACAAGATCAGGAAGAAGACCCACGTCACTCTGGTGGCTTCCCCTCGGCACAGTGCTGAAAGGTCTAGCAAGAAGAATTACTCCGATTGCCAGGGGAGAAATGGAATTGCCTGCTTCAGATGATGACATCTTGCACATAGAAAATTAAGGACATAACACAGATGTCTAGAATTCCTAAATAAATTCAGTAATAGTGCACAATTTGAGGCCAGCATGGAAGAATCATTTGTGTTTCTATGCAGTAACACTGAACCATCTGAAAAAGAATCGAGAACAAGTCCATTCATATCAACATAAGCTAACAAGGAACTTATGGGTAAGTTCAGCCAGGAGGAGGAAGAGGAAAGGAGGAGAATTGTAAAACGTTAGTGAAAGATATTGAGGACAAACAAGAAGGATCCTCTGTTTAAGAATCAGAGAGACTCAGTTATTGTCAGATATCCATACTGCCCAATGCACAGATTCAATGGAATCTTTACCACTTTTTTAAAAGAGAGTCTTAGGAACTTGCTCTTTGCTGGGAGGAGACACCAAGTCCAACTCAACTCTATTTTAACATTTTTTTAATTGGGTATTTTTGATTTACATTTCAAATGTTATCCTCTTTCCCGGTTTCTTGTCTATAATCCCCCTAACCCATTCTTCTATGAGGGTGTTCCCCCACCAATCACCCACCCCTTCCTGCCTGAGATTCCCTTATACTGGGGGGGGGGGGTCGAGCCTTGGCAGGACCAAGGGCTTCTCCTCCCACTGGTGCCCGACAAGGCCATCCCTGCTACATAAGCAGCTGGAGCCCTGAGACAGCCCATGTATAGTCTTTGGTTAGTGGTTTAGTCCCTGGGAGCTCTGGTTGGTTGGTATTGTTGTTCTTATGGGGTTGCAAGCCCCTTCAGCTCCTTCAATCCTTTCTCTAACTCCTCCATTGGGGACCCTGTTCTCAGTTCAATGGTTGGCTGTGAGAGTTCACCTCTGTATTTGTCACACTTTTTAATGAGATTTCTTTGTCTCACTGACCTTTAGCTTATAAATTATGGTTTCTAATTTTTGTGCTTTTATGACTTTTGGTTTTGTGTGTGTGTGTCTCTGTGTTTTTAGTATTACTATTGTTTTTTGTTTATTTGCCATTTTGCTTTCTGAAGTGAGAAAGAAATGACATGGAGTTGGGTGGGGGTAGGGGTCAGGGTGGGGGTAGGAAGGATCTTGGAGGAGTTGGGGGAGGGCAAACTGTGATAAGAATAATAGATGAAAAATTTTCAGTAAGGAAGGCTAAAAAATGAAATGGAAAAATATATTAAAACCATATAGAACTAAAGAGTCTTCAAAGAACCAGTATTATTTAGTAAACGGAATAAAGATAGGGTCATTCTATTTACTTAATTTCAATTATAATATGAAGGTGTGCTTCTCTAAAGAGGTTAATAAGAAAGCACACATAACTCAGTGAAGTGCAGCAGAAAGGCCAGTCACAACCCACAGATGATCAGGAATCCACACAGGAAAGGAGGCTGTCTTTAAGTAAACACAGTTGGAAAAACTAGACATCAAATGCCAAAATAAAATCGCACCTATATCTAATGGTATACACAAGAAATAGACAACCGATCACGTGAACATTATCCCCGAAGCTACAACAATTCATGTTCATAGCATGTGCTTAGGTGACATGTGGATGCTGGGAACCCAGCTTAGGTTCTCTGAAGAACAAGTGCATTCAACCACCAAACCATCTCTCAAGAACCACGTTTCCTTGTTTCTTATCATGCTTAACATCGTATTTTGTTGAAAAGTAGACATTTTTGTATTAGAGAGTAGAAACTTTGGAGTGTAAATTATTTTCCTTCCTTGGTACTTTTTGTTGTTTGTCCTAGACCAAGACCTCTTGTTGATTAGTGTAGACTAGGACCCCTTGTTGATTAGTGTAGACTAGGGCCCCTTGATGTTTGTTTACTGTAGATCAGGGCCCCTTGTTGCTTATTATAGGCCCTGGGTGTCTCTTGATTATTGTAGGCCAGAGCTTCTTTTTGCTTACCGTAGGACATGGCTTCTTGATTACTGTAGACCATGTCCTCTTGACTACTGTAGATAAGGCTCCTTGTTGCTTACTATAGACCATGGCTTTTTGATTCATGTAGACCAGACTCTTTGTTTCTTACTGTAGAGCAGGTCCTCTTATTGCTTACTGTAGAGCAGGTCCTCTTATTGCTTACTGTAGACCAGGTCCTCTTATTGCTTACTGTAGACCAGGTCCTCTTGTTGCTTAGTGTAGACCAGGATCCTTGTTTCTTACTATAGGTCATGGCTTCTTCTTGATTACTGTAGGTCAGGGCTTCTTGTTGGTTAGTGTAGCCCAGGGCTTCTTGTTGGTTAGTGTAGCCCAGGGCTTCTTGTTGCTTACTGTAGACCAGGCAGGCTCCTTGTTGCTTACTGTGTATCAGGGCTTCTTGAACTTTTTCTTCTTGTGACCCCCTTTTCGCCCAACACAACACATTGTCATGTTATTCTTGATGTACAAGTATGTGGAACAGGAAAGCAAATCAAACAACTACTGATAATAAGTCATAGAGAAATTTATTTTAAAACTATCCTTTGGTACTTATATAATTTTATCATTTATTGAAGATTAAAAACAAACTTACATACTAGTAAGGTAGCTGTGCTTGTCTAGTTTTTGCATAAAGGATTTTTTACTTATTGGCTGCTTATTTGATACTATGGGACATGGAACATCTTCAATGTTTTTCAGAGTTGATCAATATTTTGATTTTTTGATTGTTATTCCTAAGAATGCTGCTTTGCATAAATACATAATACCAAACAGCAGGCGTATGTTTATGGCCATTGTAGAAGTTGTTGGAAATTCTAACCTAATCCTGAGCCAAAATGTATTTAACAATTTTTCTTTATGAAACTCAGAGAACAGTTTCTAAAATTAAACATTCCAACACAATCCCGCCCAGAGATAGACAATTTGGTCCTTGCATGCTGATGAGAGACAGTACGAAAATCATAAGAAGTCTTTGCTTCCTCACCCTGTCTCTAGAACAGCAGAAAGTCTGCATGATGTGTTAATGACGGTCTGTAGATGATAGCAGTCTATGCACCACCACCCACCCCTCCCTGAGAGGCATGATGTGTGCACAGTGCTGTGTGTACACTGTGTGTTCAGACCCAGGCTGCAGGGAAGTCCCATGACTCAGCATGGGTAAGCAGTGGAGCTCCAACCCCCATCAGATTCCTAATTAAGTGTTCTGCTTCTTGTGCTTTCAGATAGATTTTACTGTTGTCATTTGTCGTGTGTGTGTGTGTGTGTGTGTGTGTGTGTGTGTGTGTGTGCATGACTCATTCCCTGCGTCCATATATGTATGCTATGGTGACCCACAGTTTAAAAAGCTGATCTATAGGCTACGACACCGTTCTTCGGTTTTGTTTTGTTCTCAAGGTCTGAGTCCCTTGTCATTTCTGGTCTCTGAGGTCTCGGTTTAGATTTGTGTTCATCTAGTATCTTCAGAGAGCAGGGAGCGAAGGGGACTGGAGGGGGTGGGTTGCAGGGCTGGGTTGAAGGTGGTAAGGGAGTGGGGGGAAGTGGAGACAGGCTGGTTTTGCTGACAGTTACATATGTCTGGGCCATTCGATAGCCAGGACACACACAGCTCTTCCTGAGCCCTTACTTGCTGTTCATACAAAGCTTGCCCATCACACCTTCAGTGTCTTCTCGGGTCTCTTGAGTATAGATCCTGTCTTGGGCACAGGCAGCCTCTCTGCCTTTCTGAATTCTTCCCTCTCCACTCTCTGTGAGGTTTCCTTTTATGGCCTCAGCACTCTCTCCGGAGGCCCTCAGTGCTATCATCTGTCCCAGGTGGCCATGGGCTGTGTTTTTCTGGAGCACCTGCTACTCTCTTCTACCCTGAGTGAGTTCTGTTTTGTGGAACAGTGAACAACTCACCCCCACCCCACCCCACCCCCGTCTTAGGTCAGTCTTACATCAGTCTCCCACAGGTCAGCCCACAGACACACAGCTCCACATGAGTCAGGTCTTCTGTGGGCCTTTAGAACTGAGGACCAGGGCCTGCACTGGGCATTCATTTGCTGTCTTCAAGAGCACCGTCCCCCTGGCCCCGCCCCATTTGAGTTCCCGCATTGCAATAAACAGAAGCAAAAACTCAGCAGTGACCCACAGAAGGTTTCTTCTGTTTTAACATTTTTTTCCTTGATTCAGCATTTTTGTGGTGACTGTGAACTTTTTACTGTTTTCCTGGCTTCTGACAAAGTTGATAGTTTCTGTGAGTTGTTGACGTTTCTGCAGAGAGATAGCAGTCCTTAGAGATGCCTAGTCTGCCTTTCTGCTGATGTTTCTGGCCAGAATCCAGACATGTTTAAGTGTTGTCAACAAAATATGGTTTTGGCTTGCAGAGTGAGGCTGAGGTTTAAAGCTTTTAGATTTTAAACAGAGTATTCAATAAAACCCAATAAACAATGGAACAATAAAAACAGCTAACTTACAACTTGCTTGTCTGTCCTTTCCGCTAGAGCAGTTTTATTTTGTGTCTTCAGGCATGAAGATAAGGCTGTTTTCAAAGGCTCTTTACTCCGTGTTGTACTCAATAGATACGTTGTTACTTTAGTTCCTGTTTTATTTGGTAAGGAATTTATTTCACAAGTGTGCTGGATGGGGTGAGGCGTGGCCTGCTCTGGGAGGCAAGGGGTAAATTAACAGAGCAGAGTGCAGCAATTAAAAAAAATGTTTTCTGTTCATGTTAAGTTTGTTTCCTAGAAAAATTACAAGCAAATAAAAAAGTGAGTATATCTGTTTTTCTTTGTGTGTGTCCATGTGTGTATCTCTGTGTGTGTCTGTGTGTCTGTGTGTGTTTGTGTGCCTGTGTGTGTATATCTGTGTGTGTGTTTGTGTGTGTCTCTCTCTCTGTGTATCTGTGTCTGTTTGGCCATGTATGTGTACCTGTGTGTGTATATCTGTGTGTCTGTGTATCTGTGTATCTCTGTTTGTGTATGTGTGTATCTCTGTCTCTCTCTCTCTCTCTCTCTCTCTCTCTCTCTCTCTCTCTCTCTCTCTCTCTCTCTCTGTGTGTGTGTGTATTTATGTATCCATGTGCATGTTTGGAGTATAAAGTATTACATGTGGCTCCATGTTGTGATGTTTTGACCTAGTGATAATGATTCAGAAATTATATATATATCCAATAGAAATGTGAACTCTGGCTCTAGTGGTCTGTGATGTCCTATTCTGTTGGCTGAGTAGATCCTAGGCAATCATGAGATGCTGAGACGACAGCTGTCACTACGATATGTTGCATTCATTGGTTTTCAGCTTAGGATGGGCATGTCTGGGTAGATCGTACAGTAAGTCAAGGAACACCCACTCTTTCCCGTGATAATTTCTGTACTTGTTATAGTTCATGTTCACAGTGTGGACAGTTTTGGGCCTGCTGTTCCAAAAGCACCAAAGTTAACTCTTTCTACAGCCCTGCTTCTAGGCGAGGGTAGTGACTGAAGACTCCCTCCTAGGACCCAGGAGAATAGACATGGTAACACAGGAGAACAATGTAGTCAGAACATTTCAGCTGCTCAAGTGATGACCTTGGCAGGGCCTCCCAATGCACTCCCAAAGTCCACATGGAGGTGTGCAGACAGGCATGGTGTTGTGAATAAGGGAAGCATGGGGGAGCTTCTGTTTTAATTGAATTCTTGTCATGAGGAGGTCCTTGGTTTAATTTTTCTAGCTCTTGAAGGAATGTGATTTCTTTAACTTGAGTTGTTAACAAGTTAAAACATGTAAAAGTAATAAAGTCTATCAACACATGTTTCCTTGCTCCTGAGCTTTAAATCTAGAGGAAACCTTGTCCATGCCCCAGGCTGCATGTGATACCTAGGCAAGTCATGCATATCCCACAGGGACCCCAGTACCACGGAGGACATGGCAGCAATACAGTGAGCAAGACAGGAGAATTTTTTATGTGGGATTAAAAACAATTTACAGTGTATATGATATGCCTATTTTTACAAGAGCTGAGATTTCAAATATACAATTTTATATTAATATAAGTTACACAATTTTACATTAGTATTAAGAATAAGCTATATAATCCCTATATCTCTACAGTTTCCCACAGATTAATAAATCACTTATTTTATGTATTTTTTTTAACTATAACGGCCAGAAATCTGAGATAGCTCTTCTGTGGTTGTCAGTAGATGATTTCCGAAGCTAACGTGATGAGCGAGGACGCAGACCAGTTGACACGGTAACGAAGGAGCGTAATCAAGGCAGATGCCACGCCGCCGACATTATGGCTTACCGTAAAGGTAATCACGACAGTGCGGTGATGGAGATAGGACAGACTGATCAGTGGGACAGATCAGAGTCCAAGAATAGACCCCCACTCGACACAGCTAACTCATCCCTGACAATGGGGCAGAAGCAGTCGAGTGGGAAAGACACAGCGTGTTCAACAAACTGTGCAGGGCACCTACATTCAAGCCCTTCACCAAAATGAACTAGGGATCTCAGAGCCAAATGCAAAACCTCACGCTGTAGCATCCTAGTCGTGAACAGGAGAAAACCCAGAGGACTAAAGCAGTGACTCTTGAGATCAGAGGGACGATGCCTAGGAGAAAGAAATGGAGTAGACTCAACTTTATTAAAATTAGAGGTGTGCTCCGTGGAGGCCCCCTTGAGCCACAGATTAGGAGAAAGTGTTTACTGGAGCCATATTGTATGTATGAAAGACTGTTGCCAACAAATACAAGACTCGAACAGCAGAAAGACAAAGCCAGAGAGCCAAGTTAAGGCGATGGCAGGGAATGGAAACAGATTTCTCACAGAGGTGATGCACAGACTGCAGACAGGCAATCGGGACCCACACAACATGGCCCTGGGGATGTCACATTAAAGCGGCGTGCTCCTCTGAACGCTGTGAGAGCATGCAGACTGGGCCCTGGAGGCTGTGCTCAGCAGGAAGACCCAATGCTCACCAAAGGAAGAGTGCAGCGGAGTACAGTTTGGCCTGCAGTTTCTTACAAAACAATACTCTGTTTCTTTACGACACCCAGCCTGAGCTAGTTTCAAATCCATGGCCCTCCTAGCTCAGCCACCCACATGTACCATGCCCTTATACAGTATTATAGCACTGTATATAATAATTAGCCTTTGGTTTTCATCAAACAATTGAGACAGACAACTTACAAGGATAAGAAGTTTATTTTGGTCCATGGTTTTAGAGGTTTCAGTGGATAGCAGTTTGGGTCTGTCACTCTGGGCTGGTGGCAAGGCAGAGCATTATGGTGGGACAGTCTGACATGGGGAACATTCTTACCTATAGCAGAAAGGACAAAGGACCATGGTCCCATTATCCCTCAAAGTCACCTTCTGATGGCATAACTTCCTCCTACTAGGCCTGACCTCCAGAAGGTTCCATTAGCTCCAATAAGCCACAGGCTGGTCATCAAGTCTTTGTGAATTCTTGTTTCTAAAGAGGATATCAGATCAAAATAGCATTATCATTAGATCATGTGACCACAATTTGGGTATCTTCCTCGTTGCTTTTCCCTTTGTTGTTTGAGGTAGGATCTTTCACAGAACCCATAGCTCACAGACTGAGCTAAATTCGCTGGCTTTTAGTGTCCCGAAGGCCTCCTACCTTTGCCTCTGCAGTGCTGGGATGACATCATGCACCACCCTGCTCGGCTTTTCATATGGGTGATGATCCAAGCTCAGGCCCTCGGGCGGAGGAGGCCAGCCCTTTACCAACGGAGCTGTCTCCGCAGCCCCACATAGGTGTGTTTACAGCATCTTTATTTGTAATTGAGAAAATGTGAGGCAGTGAGGATAACCTCCAGGGTGAGCGGGTAAATGTTCCACAGCCCATCCGGAGGTGGACCGTGACTCAGTCCAACTAGGTAAAAGGAGCTGGTTGGTAAAGGCCATAAAACAGACAGACAGACAGAACTATTCAGATAAGAAAAGCATCAGTGATTCTCAGGGACTACAGCAAAGGGGTAGGTGATGTGTGAGAAGGAAGAACTCAGGACTGTGGAGGCAAGGACTCTTGTAGTGTGTGTGTGTGTGTGTGTGTGTGTGTGTGTGTGTGTGTGTGTGTGTGTGTTCATGGTCATGTGGTGTGTGCATATATGCATGTAGGGGCACATATGGAGGTCGGGGTCAACACTGGGGGTTTTCCTTCCTTTTTCTTCACCTTGGTTTTGAGGGAGCTCTTCTCTTTTTCTATGTTTATTTTTATTATGTTAAATTATGTGTGTGTGCAGGGGTTGTGTACGAATGAATTAGGTGCTTGGGGAGGCAGGAAGAGGATGTTAGATGTAGAGAAGGGGGAGTTTCAGGCAATTGTGAGCCAACCAATGTGGTTGCTGGGAACCAAACTAGAGTCCTCTGAGAGAGCAGCAAGTGCTCTTTCTTAATTGCTAAGCCAGCTCTCTCTAACCTCTAGGGATGTTCTTTCTCCATCCCTCCAGAGATGAGGTATGGATGTTTGCTGCCATGCTTGGGTGGGTTTTGTTGTTGTTGTCGTCCTTGTCGTCGTCGTCCTTTTCCTCCTCTTCCTCCTCCCCCTTTCCCTTCTCCTCCTTTTCCTCCTCCTCCTTCTCTTCCTCTTCCTCTTCCTCCCCTTCTCTCTCCTCCTCCTCCCCTTCCCCCTCCTCTCCCTCCTCCTCCTTTTAATGTAGGCACTCAGATCTGATCTCAGGACCTTGTTTTGTGCAGCAAGTATTATATTTAACTGAGCCACAAATGCTCTTCCTTGGCAGGGTGCACTGAGAAGGGAGGGCCAAGTATTTGTATATGTGCCCATGCATGTGCAAGTACGTGTGTGTGTGTGTGTGTGTGTTGTGTGTGTGTGTGTGTTGTGTGTGTGTCTGTGTTGTGTGTGTGTCTGTGTGTTGTGTGTGTTGTGTGTGTGTCTGTGTGTTGTGTGTGTGTTGTGTGTGTGTCTGTGTGTTGTGTGTGTTGTGTGTGTGTCTGTGTGTTGTGTGTGTTGTGTGTGTTGTGTGTGTCTGTGTGTGTTGTGTGTGTTGTGTGTGTGTCTGTGTGTTGTGTGTGTGTTGTGTGTGTGTCTGTGTGTGTTGTGTGTGTTGTGTGTGTTGTGTGTGTTGTGTGTGTGTCTGTGTGTGTTGTGTGTGTTGTGTGTGTGTCTGTGTGTGTTGTGTGTGTTGTGTGTGTTGTGTGTGTGTCTGTGTGTGTTGTGTGTGTGTCTGTGTGTGTTGTGTGTGTGTCTGTGTGTTGTGTGTGTGTGTCTGTGTGTGTGTTGTGTGTGTGTCTGTGTGTGTTGTGTGTGTGTATGTGTTGTGTGTGTCTGTGTGTTGTGTGTGTGTGTTGTGTGTGTGTGTTGTGTGTGTGTCTGTGTGTTGTGTGTGTGTCTGTGTTGTGTGTGTTGTGTGTGTCTGTGTGTGTTGTGTGTGTGTCTGTGTTGTGTGTGTGTCTGTGTGTTGTGTGTGTTGTGTGTGTGTCTGTGTGTTGTGTGTGTGTCTGTGTGTGTTGTGTGTGTTGTGTGTGTGTGTGTGTGTTGTGTGTGTTGTGTGTGTGTCTGTGTGGTGTGTGTGTGTGTGTGTGTGTGTGTAGGAACTCTGTGATTTTGTTTCTTTTTTTTTTTTTTTTTTAACATTCCAAACATGTTTAACCAACCAATCAACATGGCCTAGGTTTTTTTTTTTTTATTGGTATTCACTTAAGTAACTTGAATCCACAGATATAAGCAGTATATAACCAGAGAGTTACAAGTAAACACAGATTATACATGCAAATTTCTGCTCACAAAGGTCACATGTGCAGGTACATGAATTAGAAGCGTGCTTCTAGAATTATGGCCAAACTTTTAAAATGCAGAAATGTAAAATTACATCTTGAAAATATAGATGGTTTACACACTTCAAAAATCAAATGTTGCTTATACCGGAGATGTTTGACAGCTACAGGATTCAAGTGACAAGCAATAGGTTCTCAAGAAATTAATACTGGTCAAAGAGAACGGTAATATTTTTACATTTCACTGAAATAACATTGACTACTAGAATACAAAACCTAGCAGGAACTCAGAGGAAAAAATTACAAATCTAAAGCCAATTACTTAATATATCTTATCATCTAAACAGCATGACATTAAAAGAAAACTGCACCTGCATTTGAATTCCAATCTCACATGAATGAAGTTCTCTAAAAATGCAATGCAACCGAAACAGCTTCCAAAGTCAAATGAAAAGTCTGCAAGGCTCAGATTAAAATGTGGAATGTTTCAGATGAAAAGTAATAAAAAATACAATTGGTTTTGTACTTTATTGAATGGAATCAAAAGTTGACATTTCTTTGAAGCCTTAAACTACTAAATTTCAGTTTTCTGAATGGTTCTATGTTATCTTTCTCTTAGTGGTGCAAGTTGTTTTCCATAGCTTACTTACAACAGTCAAATCTCTAGGAAGTACTTTTGTCTGTTGTCACTGATGAAACAAAAACTTTTTCATTAACTTAACCGTATGTGTACTTTTTGCTATAACACTTAAACACATGAACAGACATCTATTATTTTCCACTAAAACAAAAGAGTACAGTAGTTTTCTAACTATCAGTATTGTATTTAAAAAAGGTTAACATTAAAATCAAAGAACCATTGTTTTCTTTGAAATAATTAAGCTTCTTGTACATCTTAAGTTTCCTTCTTCTGCCTCCGTTCTTCTGCCAATTTATTCAGAAATTTCTTTAATTTCTGATAATGAGGAAGGCTGCTGCAATGAGTATTCTTTGCAACTTCATTTGTATAAAAGAGTGAACACAGCTTACAGTAAAACCCTGTTTTAGGTATCACATAGTCTATACCAACAGGAACATTAGGCTGATATGGTCCAATTCTATACTCATCTGGAATTGTATAGTCCTCCTTGTTCTCATCATTTTGGCCATCTGAATTATCACTTGCGTCTTTGTTTGGATCATCAGCATTCTCAGCAGATTCAGCACCTGGTTCTGTATTTTCCTCATTTTTAATCCCATTTTCCAATGCAGCTTCATTTTCTTATCAAGTTCCTCAATCTTGTCCACCTTTTTAAGTTTTTTCTTGGATGTTGCACTTGCATCTTTTTTCACAGCTTTATCTGAAGGCTCCTTTTTCCCATCAGAAGATACATCCCCTAAATTAGCAAGATCAGTCTCATCACCCACTGAGCTTCCACTTTCTAGTAGTGCTGCAGCTTCTTCCTCATCGACAAGCAATTCATCTTCAGATTCAAGAAGTATACTGGGCTCCTGTTCTGTCTGGTCATCCTTGGTGTCTTTCTCACCATCCTCACCCGACTTCTCTTCTTGTTCTTTACCCTCAGCTGGATTCTCAGTCTTCTGAGCACCATCAGTTTTGGACTTCTTATCACTTGGAGATTCTTTTCCATCTGGAGAATAGGATCTTTTCCGAGATTTATCTTTTTTCAGTAAGTCAATGCCTCTGTTAGGAATCCTCAGCACCAGTTTTTTATATTTCTCAGACAAGTCAACTTTAACACATCTTCCCTGAAACCAAAGTGCCTTCTTTAGACAGTGGTCAACCATTGCCATTGCATCTTCTCTGGTTTCCATCTCAATAAAAGCCTGACTTTTCATCCTCATCAATATATAATTTTTTATTTTCCCATAAGGCTCTGCAAGCTTGAGGACAGCACTGTCAGCATAGCCAGAATGAGGTAAATTGCTGAGATGTATCACACGTCCAAGTTCTTGCTTTTGATCAAACTTCTGATCTGGTTTTCCTTCAGGTTTCTTTATTCTCTTATACTTCTGGGATAAATGAACTCTCACTGGCTTGCCAAACACTAATGCTGGTGTAGTTGTATAATAATCCACAGCAGCCTGAGCATCTTCTGTGGTCGCCATTTCAATAAATGCCTCATTGATTTTATTTAGAAACAGATGATTTGAAATGACTCCAAATGGTTCTACCAGTTGTAATAGCTGGTATCTCAAGTTTTTTCCTCGCTGAAAATCCATAATGTGAACAACTCGGCTGGTTTCCACTCTGCCTTTTTGCATGTGTCTTGGTCCCTGTAGGTTCCCATTACCAGCACCCAGATTTCCTCTTGGTCCAACTGCTGGTCCTCCAAGATGAAATGAAGGAGGTGGCGGTCCCAGAATTCCCGGTGCTGGGTTTGTTGACTGCTGCAGCATGAATGGATCACCCATTGTGTGTCCAGTATCATTGTCAGGATTCCATTCTGGGTAGATTTCAAGAAGAAGCTGGCATCGACGACTGTGACTTGCTCCATTGATATGTTGACTCCACTCCTTTATTAGAATGAACTGGCAAATCACATATAGAGCACAGATGGGGATAACCCTTCGGTAAGAGTCCATGGAAGTCTTCAATATTGCTACTTGGAGGAGCGCCCCTCTTTTTCTCAAAGAGAGATCTCTCTTGTAAGGGGCCAGGACCACGTCCCATTCTCTCATACTCACTGTCAAATTTATGATAGTTATGCGAGGTCTCACCAAAAAAAGAATCATCCCTACACCTTTCTCCATCTCTTAATCTGTCATCTTCATAATCCATTCTGTCATAATAATCAGATTCTTGAGAACGACTTCCATGGTCATAATCAAGCACTGGGTTGAGACTAGGACCACGATCATCAAAACTATCTCTTCTAAAATGCCTTTTTTCTTCCCAATCATCCCTAGGTACTCTGTATGGTGGCTCCCGTGTAGCAGATCTGCCATCTCTACCATAACTCAATGTAGGGCCTTCTTCAGTTCTCCTCCTTTTAAGCTGTAGAAGAATTTGGGGCAAGTTCTCAGGAGTAATCTTGTCCTCTGGATAACGACTCAGTTCATCTAAGTCTCTAGCAGACAGACCAAAGCTGGCCAAAATATTACTGGCCTGGTCTGTATCTCCACGGTGTTGAGAAGACAAAGGGAGTGGACCTCTACTTCCAATGTTAAATATAGACTGCAAATTATGGGAAGAAGTACTAGCAGAAGACAGTGCACTATGAGCTCCTTGTTGATTCAATGAAGAACTCATTCCAAGATTCATTAAGCTAGCAAGGCGTGCAGTACCCTGGTTCATCCTTCCAAGAGATGCTGGCATACTTAAAGACTGGGTAGCAGCAGCAAGAAGGCCTATTCCTGCTGCAGACAGGTCACGCCCATGACCCTGTGAATCCCTACCGAGAGATGACTGCTGGAATGACTTGGACATTGTAGAACTATCTCTTGTCTATTTTATAGATCAAAAAAAATGTTTTAAAAGACGGCCAAAAAGAAAGCTCAAACTAGAAAGCTAGGTTAACTTTGCTTCAAAAATGGTAACGCCAAGAAAAAGGATCAATAAGGACTGTAGAATCTTCTTCAAGCTGAGAACCAGCAGACAACTCTTCCACTACCGTGATTTTGTTTCTTTAATTAAATACATTTTAAAAACTACAGTGTTCAGCAGTGTGTGGGTAGAAGGCAGAATCTGCTTACTCATCAGCTCCGAGAGTGCTCCTAACAGGGAAGGTGTTGTCTAGGGCTACGTTCCATGATTTATAAAGGAAGATGGAGGGACCGCTCTCTTATTTATGGCCATATCCTTGCTTCAACCCCCAGGGTGTACTTAACCAGCCTATGTGAAGCATATAATTTAATATTTTCCATCTTTATGCCTTATAAATGTTTCCTTCAGAATTTTCATTAGATTACATAAGTAGGTATTACAGAGTTCCTGAGTTTATTCACACTGAGTGCAGATGTGGAGGGAACACTCTGCTTCTTTAGTTTTTCATTTTTATATTGCTGATCTGCTTGAGAGGGGGGTGTGAGGGAGGAGGTTTTAATTCTGTTAATTCAAGCAAGTTTCTTGGGATCTTTCCCCATCAGTGTGTAACCCATATCTTGGAGTTCTCTGCATCTACAGGGTGTGTGTGTGTGTGTGTGTGTGTGTGTGTGTGTGTGTGTGTGTGTGTGTGTGTGTGTAGGGTATTAGAAGTTCAAGGTTTCATGTCCCATCTAGAAGATCAGATCCCCTCAGTATTTGTATACATACTTGGGTTTGGAAAATTCCTTTAGATTCCATCAAGTCTCTTGGCTTCTCTGGCTCCCTCCACACCCCGCAGGCCCTCTCCGGAGTGGCACCTAAGACCTGGACAAAGTCGAGGAATGGGAATATGGCAGCCTCTTGGGTCTGCTCCAGAATCACTGAGCTCCTTGGCTTTTGTGCTTGGTTATGGCTGAGGACCCATTCACTAATGCCACTCCTTGGTCTCTCCAGGATCTGCTTCCTGAACACTCCCGTCCCCTTGCTGGCGAATGGGCAGATAACTATTCCCATGCCCCTAGGAGCTCCCAGCTAGCAGCCTTCAGGGAAAGGAGCAACCTCTGGCTCACAGTTTGGGGGGTTACAGCTCCTTACAGATGGATCCTGCCTCTTTGGGGCTGTAGTGAATCCTGGTGGGGTGTACCTGGCAGAGCTATTTGTTCCTCTCCTAGCCAGGAAGAGAAGAAAGAGAAGAGGATGGGGTGCCAGTATCTCTCCTAAAGGTCCCATTGCATCCCAGCAAGCTCCAAGCTAGGGACTCAGGCTTGAACATATGAGAACATTTAAGATCCATAGTATAGAAACTCCTGTGGTATTTCTCAGGTGTGTCTGTGTGTGTGTGTGTGTGTGTGTGTGTGTGTGTGTGTGTGTGTGTGTGTGTCTGTCTGTCTGTCTGTCTGTCTGTCTGTCTGTGTGAGTAGGCATATGCCTGTGCATGTGGAGGCCCATGGTATTGAGTACGTTCTTCCACATTCTATTTTGAGGCAGGGTCTCTTGCTAATTTTCCTAGCCAGCTTGCTGAGGCCACACCCACCAAGCATTCACGTGGGTACTGGAGACCTGAACTCCAGCTCCCCAAGTTTGTGCTGCAAGCGCTTTAACCTCTGAGCCAACCCCTGGCTTCCTAGTTATTTCCTGGTGTGTGCTTGTGTTTTCCCTTTAAATTGTCATGAACATTTTTTTTCTGTATACTTTTGAACACTTATCTAGTTTATTTTCTTTGGATGAAGCCCCGAGAGTGAAATCTTGCCCTCAGAAGTGGTACAATACTCTTAGTTTTAGAGATATTCAGATGTGCTATTGAAATTATGCTAATAACTAGAACTGAAATGAATAATACAACCGTAATATGAAACTTTAAAATCACCAGAGAAAACAAAGCACCGACGATCTGAGTAACAAGGTTTACTCTTTAGTTCTGTTTTAATCTAAAGTCACACCAGTGTAATCCAAACCTGTTTAATAAAAAGCGGAAAATCTAAACGTTAGTATGTCTTGATGCAGAAACTCCTGCACTGTCCACGAGACCTGGTGTCTCCCCTGAACCCCGGCCCCTTCTTCGTCTGCCCTCACAGCACCAACACAGCTGCAACACTCCCAGGTCCCCTCCTCTCTCACTCCAGCTCAGTGGGAAGAGTGGCCGCTGTTTGGCAGAGTTCCTAGCATGTGTTCAGTGCCTTGTGTTGACTAGACCTCTGCACCGAGGACAGTAGAACATCCTACTTCTCCACAGGGATGCAATTCGTGAGAAACCTAAGCAGTGTCGGTCGGTGTGTGGAGATGAGGGAGAAGCTACATGCTCAGCTTGTCGTGTCTTGAGATGTCAGAGGTAATTGAGATGGACCATACCTTTCAGACTCCAAGTAGATATCTAAGACTGGCTATGCTAAAAACATGTACAACATGTAAATGACCTTGAAGGCTGGTTACCTATTGAAATCATACGATCTCTATGTTGGAATGGAGGGAAAAGAGAAATTAACTTTTAGCATAATTTTTGTGATTATTAGGAAGTTAGAACTTCCAGCCAATGCTTGTACTGTATTTCTCTTGATTGGTGTAGCCTAGAGAGAGGCCATCGTGGTTTTCAAAAGCTGAACGATCCTGTATGGTCCTCACCCTTGGGGATGCTCAGGGATGCTTCGAACGTATTTGCCTCCTCCACCAGGGGGCGGTGCAATCGATTTATCCAGTTTGGACCCTGGGCAGAGTTGGTGTGAGATTCTCTTTAACCCTGATGATGTCTGCGGCCTGCAGAACAGCTCTTTTGGAAGGGTAGCTCTCAGCACTTGCAGTGGACTCAGGGACTGTGGCCTGGTGGGTATAAGGTGATAAGAATCCCTGAGCTAGCAAGGCTTGGTAGGAAAATTCCCAGAAAAATCTCTTCAGAGCTCACTGTCTTCATTCTCCAGCTCTACAGGCTAACAATAAAAGCCCAAATCTTGGGTTCTTTGTCTCCTAGCAACAGGCTCTCTCCCTAGCCCTTAGCTGTTTTTTTATTTTATTTTTTTTAAACTTTGTGTTGGAGTCTAACAGATATGTAGAGAGCTGAACAAATATTTGAGAACACAGCTTAATATGTTTCTACAGAGCGGACCTCCATGTAACCAGCCCCCCTAGATCAGAGAGCTGGATACTGCCTGTTTTCCTGAAGCGTCTTCATGAGTCCCCAGTCATAGCCTCCCCTGAGGAATCCCGGTTCTTGTTTTTAGCAGCATGTATTAATTGTGGCTGCTTTTGAATTTGCCACCAGGGAATCATGCACATGGTATTCCATAGTGCCTGACTTCTTCTGCTCAACGGTGTCTCCTGAAAGCCTGCTGTGTTATATAGCTGTGGCTGGTTTGTGTCCATTGCTGTAGAAGGCTCTGCTGGGTGGAGGAGGCAGGGTCGTTTGTTAGATCCGCTGGTGATAGGCATCTAGGTAGGTTGCAGGACGCTCTCTCTGGCTCGACACTGTCGGATGCATTGTGTTCACAGCCTCTGGCGAGCGTGCACATCTATGTGGATGACTGTGCTAGCTACCACTTCTCCCTGATGTGCATGGAAGCTGTGTAGTTTTACCCAAGGAAGGAGCTCTCCTGGAGACTGCTGGACAGAGAGCAGTCTGTCCACAGGAAAGGAATTTAAACCACCTGCAATAAAGAGAAATGCAAGGTGTTTTGGCCGGAACCAGGAGTCTTAGTGAGATATCAATGGCCCTTGTTGAGCTTGTGGATAATTCTGTCCTTATAACTGCTGGCGTCACCCATTGCTTCTGACTTAGGGCTCTGGGTCCTTGTTCTCCTTCCTCAGTTGTCACTCACTGGAGAATTTTAGCTCTCTCTCTTTCTGCATCTCTGACTTGGGCAGGAGAGAGGAACTCCAGTGAATGGCATTGGTGAAGCACGGGCCTCAGGTCGCTAAGGAGGAGCAAGCTATGCAGAAATAGCAATCAAGACACCTGGACACAGTAAGAAATAACCCAGGGAACTAGCTGCAGGACTGTGCACCAAATGTACCCTCACCCGGGGAAGGCAGGACGGTGAAGCTCATGTCCCTGCACTAACAGCATCAACTCCTCTATTGCTCAAATAAATGTATCCCCGACCTTTCACAAAGCAACATGGGTGGAACAAAGGGGCCAAGGAAGGTTAAAAATAATGAGCAAAGATTTATAAGGATGAATGGGTCAGCATTACTATCAAGAGAGGACTCACCAAAATAAACAGGGATTGCTAACAAAGGTGCATTCTGCAACGAAGAGAAAATGGATTCACTATGAATACAGACAATAAAAATTCCTAAAAAAAATGACAGTAAGAAACCGACAAGACCACAGCTGTCTGAAAGTTGTGCATTTTTAGAAAGCACCAAACAAAGTGAATAATTGCATGAATTATGTGGAATGATGTAAGGTCCAAAGGATAATCTCATAGTTACACACTAATCGTCGGTCCCAGCAACACAGACCTTACCATGTGATTCAAGTATGGGCAGGTCATTTAAAGACCAGAGGCCATCTAGGACTCACGGAAAATATCAGCTTGTTTTAAAATGTTGAAATTGTGTGTCTATGATCACCTTTTCAAAAAGCTGTGGTTAGTACAGGGGAGTTGGACGACGAGTTGTTTGGTTAATTAGCCAAACAGTCAAGCAGATCCTTGGTCAAAGTAACTCTTAAACTACAGGAGAAGCCCATGTTAGGCTCTTCAAGAAATAACATTACCACCCTATAACAAACATGCATGCATGCATACACATACAAAGATATTTACATATGCCTATCTGTAGAGGCACATCGACAGTTTTAGTCCTTTTATTGCTAATCAAGGGGGAAAAAAAGCAGTTTTGGGGTTGCTAATGTGGCTGAGTCAGGCTGTGCCTGCTGACCCGAGTTCAGTCTCTAGGGCCCGAAGTGGAAGCAGAGAATCAAAAGCTGTCCTCTGACCTTCACACATGTGCCATGCCATGTACATGCCTACATTCATATACACATACAACACACAGACACACAGAGACATACACAAATACACCACACAGACACGCATATAATACCTTAGGGTTTTTATTGCTGTGAACAGACACCACGATCAAGGCAACTCTTATAAAGGACAACATTTAACTGGGGCTGGCTTACGGTTTCAGAGGTTCAGTCAGTTATCATCATGGCAGGAAGCATGGCAACATCCAGACAGACATGGTGCTGGAGAAAGAACTGAGAGTTCTACATCTTGATCTGCAGGCAGTAAAGAGGCACCGTGCACTACACTGGACATTCTTGAGAACAGAGGACCTCAAAGCCTGCTCTCACTGTGACACATTTCCTCCAGTAAGGCCACACCTCCTAATAGTGCCACTCCCTAAGGGCCAAGTGTTCAAACCTATGGTGTTCAAGCCACGAGTCTATGGGGGCCACACCTATTCAAGCCACCATAGTCAACAAAAGAAGACAATTTAAAATGTAAGCTGAACACCTGCCTCGGTAAACAACTAGGAAAAAAAGCAGTAGTCCAGCCCAAGGAATGTATGAGGACGGCGTTAGGAGAACAGTGGAGACGAAACGGGCAACAGAAAATGAGCGCTGATGTTTGAGCCCAGAAACTAGATTCAGAAAAGATGAACATGGTTAACTTCATGTCTTAATCATCTTCCTCCCAACAAAGCAGACATAGCAAGGAGACACACCACGCGGAAAGGATGGGTGGCGGAGGGAGAAGTGGTTATGCACACGGAGCGTTTAGATGCCCCAGTGTTTTTCAGAAATCATATCGAAATGAGGGTTTTCTCTGAAAAGATACCACGACATCTTCATGGGAAGCGGCAGCCACTGAAATGAACTACCATTCTAAGGAGGGATTGGAAAAGGCTCTCTCGGGGAGATATTTATGATGTAAAGGGGCGGTGGCTCCAGCTAGCTCTTAAAGCATATTAAGGTATTTCGCTAAAATTAAGTGCCAGTGGTAGCCTCTGAGGAAAGCTTATCCAAGATGGGACCCGGATTCAAGCCTTAAAAAAAGTCTAAAAAGTCAGTAACAGAAAATGAATAAGTGAGTAGAAAAGACATTAAAAGTAACGTAGCAAATGAGTAGTTTTTAAAGGGAGAAACATATCAGTGGAGAGTAAATAGGAAATGGGATTTGAATCTTAGTAAAACTTTACTTGCCTTAATGCTGTGAAACTTAAAAGATGGCTGGTTTGTCCAGCACCTTCTGGACTTTGGAACTGGATGAATGCAGGCTTGTGTTGTGTCCTTGGCCCACCTTCAGCTTGTGATTTGGTCATGTCCCCTTAATTTTCCAAACCTCCGTTTTCTCATGTATGAGGTACCCATTCCAGACTGAGCCATTCTGAGAACTGACATGTGCACAACTCTTAATACCATATATGGGCCTCAGCGGGTGCTACACAGATCCTAGACGCTGTTGTTATTGTTGTCCAACAAATCCCAGAGGATTTGAAGAATAGTAAAATCCATTGCTGGTAAAGATGAAGCAGTTTGAACTCTCGCACATGCTCCTTGGTTTAGATGTCGTCTGAGGACAGTGATGGTGGCAGCCTTCTTGATGTGTCACTTGGACCCTCACAGGCACTATTGATCATGCATGTCGGGCGATGCTGGCCAGTCTTTGAGGGCAATCAGTAGCTTGGTTCAAAAACTTTAATAATGCAAGTGTTGGACTTAGCCGTTCTATTTCTCAGAATTTATCTTGAGTAAACAGCTCGCTAAGAGGGTAGAAATACCCATACAAGCGGTGCTGATCCCACCGTGAATGTGTCTCAGCAGAGTTAGGCCACTTCTCTGGCAGGAGCGCTACAGTTCCTTGGACTACTTCCTGCTCTCACAAGTCAGGCCTCACAGGTGCCCCCCTTCCCAGACCCAACCCCACAGTGCCAGTAGCGTTCTTTAGTCATGGTAGTAACCACATCACAACAGGAAGGGACATGTAAAAGCTGCTGCAATGGTTTGGGTGTGAAATGTCCCCTGACAGTCCTTGTGTTATAGGCTTTGACCCTGGGCTGTAGCGGGGTGGGGGCTGGGGAGATGGCTCAGTGGAGAAGACGCTTGCTATGTAAGTGCAAGGATCTGAATGTGAATCCACAGAACCACACAGTGAAGCCAGATGAGCTAGTGTGGTTCTGTAATCCAGGCTTCTGTGGGGAAGTGGGAAAATCCCAGGAAGCTCATGGGCCAGCTCGCCCAATGTACGTAGCTGCAAACCACAGAGAGTCCCCCATATCAAGTGAGGGGCAAGCAAGACTGATACTTATGTTTGTCCTCTGACCCCCACATATATGTCATGGCATATACCTGTGCCCACACATAGGGTTGTGCTCACAGCATCATACATACACTCAAGAATAAAAAAAGTCAGGAGGCAGTGAGGCCATTAGACACGTGCCCTTGGAAGGGATATTGGCCTCTAGAGTCTCCTCCTTCCCCCTTTCCCTTCTCATCTTCCCCTCACCCTCCAGTTCCCCCCTCCCACCTTCTCCCTCTCCCTCTTCATGTTTCTCTCCCACATCCACTCCGTCCTTCTCTCCTGACTGATAAGGAGTAAACAGCTTTCTTCCTCGTGGGTCTGTGATGACTCCTGTACTGCCACCCTCTCAAAGTAACAGGGCCTGGACACAAACTGAACCAAAATAACCCTCTCCTCCTCTAAAGTTGATATGCCAGTTGTGCTGCCCAAGTAAGAGAACGGCAGCTAACACAGGTACTCTGCTCTACCTACCCTGAAAACTGTAGGTGGTCAGGAAATATCCCATGAGCACTTTGGTTGACGTGAAAAATATTTATGACATATCCAGTAAAGAGAGCTTCATAAAAGGGTATGTCTAGAATGAGCCTCTTTAGTCAACCTGGGTTTATTTTGATGCTTGGGAAAATTCTCAAGAGCATTTATGTGAAGGAATAGATGAGCGCTTTGTAGAGGCCTGATGGGGGCGGGGCGCGTGTTCGGCTGCGGGCACGTCGTCTGCCTGTTCAACAGTGAGCATCCACACTGTGGCAAGCAACCGGCCTGCCAAAGCAGCTGGATCCATCGTCCCAGGGGCCTGGCCCCCAGCCTGTTCTACAGCAGGCTCTGATTGCCCTGGCTGCTCACCTCTGTTCTCAGGTCTATTTTGGATCCCAGGGGCTTCTAAGCTTCTTCCTAGTGGGCCAGGCAGCCTGTCAACATGGTGGGAACTCCCTCCTTCCCTCTGCCTCCTGTTTGCTTACTTATCGAGGGAAGATAGCAGTTTCCAGGGTTAAAGGGGAGCCATGGAAGAGGAGATAGTATCTGCTCTCCAGGTTTTGATAAAAAAAGTCAAGGTCCAGAGACTTGAACCTGGAGAGGAAGGGGTATTCCAGGGGCTGAGATGGTGTAGCAGGGGACACATGTCAAAGGCCGGTCCCACCTGGGCCATGACACCTTAGTGTCTGGAGCATGAGGAAGAGCATGCTCTTCTTCTCTGAGGCCCTACGTGGGGTGGAAGGCACTCAGTGTCTGCTTGGAGAGTGAGCATTCTGGTGTCATTTCTCCTGGGTTCTAAAGAATATGAACTCAGACCTTTTTCCATTTGCAGTGACGGTGGTAGATAAGTTGGAAAGTCAAATTTTAGAATGGCTCTCATCATTGTAATCAATATAATAAGGTACACAAAATACCTCTCCAGACTAACCCTATTAAATAAAAGCCAGCTAGGTGTAAAAACACCATTTTAGCATAGAAGGAGTTTCAGATCTCCATTACAAACACGATAGAACTAAGGCTTCATCTAGAGCACCCTACATGCTAACTCCATTCTGCACGTGCTTGTCCCATCTCCAACACTCAGGCCATCTGACTCATACCTGTAGCTCTTGTATGCCATTTGTTTTTGTTGACGATTTTTGCGTGTTCTTTAAGTGAATTCCTGTGCATGTTTCTTAATGTCATTCTGACCTGGGTGGGCAGGGGCATCTCTGAGATGGGAACTAGGGGACCTGTGGCCCTCCTTCTGTTGGGCTATGATTGCATAGATTCTAGAGGTACACAGCAGGTCAGGGTCAACAACAACCAGAGACACAAACTTGTGTCACAGGATTTGCTTCTCTGTCTCCTGCCTTTTGGCTTTTGTTTCTTTCTTTTTAGATTGTGTGTATCCTTGGCTCCCACTCTTTCTGGCTAGCCCCATTACCTACATTTTATCCCCTCAGTCTTAGTGGAAGATGGCTCCAAACTCTAGGGTTCAGTGTAGCCTGTGGTTCTTTGAGTCGATGAACCTTGCAGACCCTGTTCTGTGTCTGGGACCATGTGAGGTCACCAAGGCAGGCAGATGGAGTCCAGGATATCTGTTAAGAGCACTGTGCTCACAAGACTCAGCGGCCAGGACAGTCATGTTCAGGTAGGACTTCCTACTCCAGCCAGCAGTAATAACAAGCATGTCAAGAGTTTGCCTAGATGGAGTGCTTGCCAGGATACCAAGGCTGGCAGTGCCAGTCACCAGTGGGCTCCTCGGAAGCAGCTGCTGTTATTGGTGAGAACTGGAGTGTGGACAGGCTATACCCACAGTTCCTAGTGTTCATCCCCTACTCACCCTGTCTCTCTGAAAGAACTCCAAATTTGCTTCTCTGTGTATTTAGTGTGAGCATGTGTCTTTGTGGAGGGTGAGAGCTTACTCTAGATTATAAAATTTAGGGTATGCAGGGTTTATAGGTCAGTAATGTTCCTATGTCCACAAGAAGGAAGGTCCTGGTACTGACACAGAGTCAATATAAAAGACTTTCTGGCAATCATTGTTTCTTTGTTTTTAAATGTGTGCCTTTTTTTTTTAATCATGAATAGAGTTGTTATTATGGGAGTGTGTGGGAATGGGGACACGTGTTTGAGACAGAGTCTCTCTATAGTCCTGGCTGACCTGGAACTCACTTATGTAGACTGTATGTAGACCACTGTGTAGATCCTCCTGTCTCTGCCTCCCAGTGCTGGGATTAAAGCATATTCCCCATCTGGTAGGGTTGTTAAACCAAGGTTCTAAAGTAGTTTTTTTGACCTCTGCTGAGGTTAATTAATTTCTCAATCAGATTTATAATCCCAGCATTCCAGAGACCAAGTCAAGAGGATCATGAGTTCAAGGCCAGCCTAGACTACATAGTAAGAACTTACCTTAAAAACCCAAACAAACAAACAAAAATGGTTTTGTTCTAGTTCTTAAAACTCATGAGAGTCCACAGTAAAACACACTCTGAATTCTTTAGGCAAGAATAGGGAAATCTGGAGTCTGTGAGGCAGATGGGCAGGGTGTATTTACATGGAGAGCTGTGCACTGGGTAGAGTAGCCTCCTACATGAAAGGGATTTGTCTCTGGGAAGAGCTATAGAGCATGCTTTCCCAAGGGTCCTTCCTCTGTGCCTCATAGCCATGGCCTTCATGGATACTCTCTAGCAAGTGTGAGGTACGAACCAAGCTGCTGAACAGTGGGGTATCTCCCAACGTGATGCCTACCTGCTTGAGTCAGTTAATTCCTTGTTTGGTTGGGAATAGTATGGTTTCCATGTAAATGGACACCAGCCTTTAGCCCTAGAAGAGGGCCATCACAACTTCTAGCACAAGTTATCTTGTCCCAGGCAAAAAGGTAGTCAGAGGTGGCAAGGAAAGGCAAGGGGACCCTGAGCCTGGTGTGTGGCCTTGAGGAAAATCCGTGTTGACCCAGTGTGGGGGAGGGGTGTGGAGTGCTGCTCCTCTTCGCCTGGGTGTAAGTGTGGGTTAGGGAACAGAGGGTGGCATGGCTCTAGTGAGGGCTGAGAGACATTTCTAGCCCATTCTGGTTCCTTCCTAACTCACCCCTCAGGAATCGCTGTGAGGCACCGTGAGCAGCCAGCAACTGCTCACGAGTCACACCTCATTTTCCTCCCCCCTTCTGCCAGTCATGTGCTGACGTGTGAGCACAACACTGAAATCTTCAAAGAAAAGTATGTATATAAATATTGCAATTTTAATGCAGCTTTAGCTGTTACTATTAATTGCGTGAATTGTATTATCAGTGTATCTACTGATGCCTAGATGCCTTGTCTAAACAGCTCATCATTTAGTGCCATCCTGGAGGTAGCTTTAGGTGACTTTGAAGAACCGTCTTCCCCAAGCCGTGTCCTGCCTCCTGCCCCTCACCCTGAGTCGTTCCAGCTGACATTGGTTGAATTAGATTAGGGACCCAGCTTCAGCAGTTGGGCTTTCCCCGGGGATGGAGAAGGTGAGGCAGTCGATAATGTCAGGAGAGATTTGTTCTGTGAAATGAACATATTGAGGCCATTGGCCATGGTCCCTGCTCACATGCAGCTCTTGAGAAAATCTAGAGAAAGATCTAGAAAAGCCCGTCGTATAGATACAGCCTGTCCTGCCACACTCCACGCACAGTGCTTGTTGTCTGGGCCAAGCCTGTTAAGGAGTCCACTGTGTGTACCTTACTCTGGGCTGTACACGACTCTTCCTGCCCTTGGGCTATTTGCCTCTTGTCTGTTAGCCATCAGCCCCGAAACAGAGTAAACCCATGCTGTTGGGTTTTATAAAACTTGGATCAGGAGAGAGCACCTTAGCCGGCCCAGCCAGGGTGTTCTGAACGATCAAACCATAGGATGACAAGGCCTAGTGTGACAGAGGCTTATTGGGGAGGAGAACCAGGGAGCAGATCAGGGACCTGGATTGCTTGGTAGTTTTTGGATAGAACCTAGAGGAATTACTAATGCGGGCACCTGCGTGATACACATTGACTGCACACACTTGTCTGTACCTTCTGAACCTGGTCATCCTGCTGGAGCTGCACACACCCGCTTCTGGGTGTATGAGGGAGCCGTGCTACTGATGTAGCTCTCAGGAGAAAGAGAATTGAGGAGCACTGTTTTGCAGACTCATACTACATTTCCAGAGAGCACCCAGGGCCTCTCTCCATGGGGATCTGTGCTGTTGCACTGTGTGTGTATGGGTGGGTGGGGTTGGGATGCTCGGCCTTGCCTGTGTGGTTTGTACCTTGTCCCTGGTGTATCTTGTCCCTGTCCTGTTATGGGGGTTTTGCTGGGCATGGAGCATTCATGGAGCAGTGACCAGAGAGCCCTCTGCTCCCTATAATCTAAGGCGCTGCCAGTCTGTCTTTCCATCTCTCAGATGGTCCCTCTGTTCTTGCACCGCTGAGCTCCCAGCCCTTGACCTCCTACTCTCTCCCACACCGATGCTCCCAGCCCCCTGGCCCATTGTCTCCCCACCCAGCTTCTGCCTTCCATGCTTCCTGTCCTCCTCTCTTTTCAAGGTGATGGAAGGATTATTTCCTTTGTCCTTTGGTGAAAGGCTTTGTCCTCAGCAGGGGATCATCACTGCTGCACTTCAGGGTCCCTGACTTCCAAGTTCAGCATAAACCTCCTGGTCCCCTCTGCCATCCCCGGTGTAGCTCAGGCCCTCAAATAGGAGTGTTGTGCCCTGAGACCCTCACTGTTTTGCACCACCTCTGCAGCTCCAGGGTCTCTGGGCTTCTCGGGGCTTTCCTGTCAGTGTGCACAGTATATTAAAATCCGGAGGTGTTTTGTTTGTTTCTTTGATTTTTTTTCTTTCTGTAGACAATAGAGTCTTTTCTTTCTTCTAGTGAGACCTTCATAGGTATCTTGTTATGGAAAAAATGGAGTTTTTCTGTGTGCAGGTAGGGCACAGGCCAGGCAACACCACCTCACCACCTCCCACCCCCACCAACTCTCCCTCCCCTGTGAGGCCATAAAATTCTCCCATAAGTCCTCTGGGGTTCTGTGGGGCCCCCACTGAGAGCCACTGTATTAGACCAGGCTCCACCTGATGAATTCAGGAGCAGGTAAGAGACTCTCATTGCCCCACCTTCGTTCGCTTTTGGTTATTTTTCAACAGGTGAGGTCACTGGAAGCCGAAAACACCAGTACAGGCCACTTCTGCTTTGCAGGGTCCCAGTTAGAGGGCTTTGGCTTTAAGATGGAATTAAACAGTATATGCATTTTATAGGGCCAACCTTCAGGCTTTGAATTCTGATCTGTTCTTGAGCAAACAGCACAAGCACGATGCTTACCCAGCAGCTCCCGGTCAGCCGTGCCGTTGTGAGGGCCGACAGCCAGCATTTTACCACTTGCTCACACATGGTGTTTTGGAGATTAAGGATCTGAAGCACAGCTTTGACTTAATGATATTTTACATTTTTAAGAATCTTGTTTTTCAAGCTTTTAAAAACATTTTTTTAATTAATTCTTTTTTTTCCTTACTCA